>NW_008237222.1:7456974-7500314 GCF_000691975.1 Corvus brachyrhynchos
AAAGAGACTTCTGTGCACCACACTTATTTTACCCCTGTTTTTCATTACATGGATAACCTTAGAACTGTTCTTGTTAGCATTTAGAAAAAGGGAAAAATCTAGCCTCCTGCAGGGGAGCTATTATTGCCAGAATGTACTAGCATTATCTTGCTTATGGGGGGGCATATTGTTTATGCAGTCTATTTATCAGTGTAGGAATATATCTACCAATATAGCAATATCTCTGCAGTAATGGCATACACGAATAAAAGAGTTTTCATGAACACAGAGTTCCTGCCTGTAGCATGTACATCTGAGATACTAAAGGATTATTTACCTATCATTAAGATATGGATTTTTTTATCTAGTCCAGTTTTTCTTGCAGCAGAAATCATATTAAACTCTCTAGCTATTATATCTAACATCCATTGGGCACCTTTTCATTCTGGGTAACCTAATATAAATGAAGAAAATAAATCCACAGCAATTTGTTGAGGCGCCTTTTTCCCCCTGCCCCCCTCCTCCTTTTCCTGAATTAAATTCACATAATAAAATCCAAGCGTTGCATTTCACTCACATCCGCTTCAATTAACATGCATGACTTTGTATGAAATTTTTAATGGGAGAAAAAAGCTAAAACATAATATTTTTAAGCCATTGTGTAGGGTAAAAATGCTGCATACAACACAATGTGCTTATATGTCACACAACAGTCAGATGGGCTTTAAAATTCAGTGTGAGCCTTCCCAGTGTTCCATTTCTCTCATATTTTCCCATTATAGGATGTCTTTTAAGAGATTTTAGTGATTTTAATTTAATGAAATATTGTTCTATAATGTTGCTTTAGGAAGTGTTTGCATGTCTGAAACAACCAGGGCTAATAATAACAAAAGCATTAATAATAGTAGCCATATAATGGCTGAAAACTGCAGTCAGTCAAGAGATTCTAATGCAGTATTTGTTTTTTTTTTTCTCTTGGATAATGGATTTCAGTTGAATGGTAAATTTATTTATTTTTTTTTAAGATTGCTTTTTGTTTAAAATTTCCCATTTCTGCTGAAAGACAAAGGGTAGTTTGGACACTGATAGAAAAATTTCATAAGGAAAACTGTAAATAATGAGAAAAATTGGTTTAGTAATATTTTTCACTAGGGAGAAAAATATTTTCTGAGAATAACATATGAGGAGTAGGTGTAAAAGTTGACTGCATTAATCCATTAACTGTATGTGCAAATCAGCTCATTTACATTGCCTTTTTGATACACCTGTTTAGTGTATCCCCCACCTATCCAAGGTGGGACAAAAAGGTAATAACACAGAGATGCCTGGTTACATATCATATTCTGCCTCCCTTCTGAAACTTCCAGTGTTTGGCGTCTCAGGGCAGCATTGGGGGAGCAGAGGGAGAACTAAGTTACTCCCATCTTGCTGCACACAAGACATTTACAGCTAGAAAATAATCCAAATTGTCTCTTCTTGTGTCTCGCCTTAGGCTGTCTGAAAAATTGTCCTCTGCCATATAAAGGAATCACCGACTATGCTTTTATGCCACTGCAGCAAGAAAATGTTGCAATTATAGTCAGAGTTAGAGCCAGAGGTGTTGAGGTTCCTTCATGTGAATAACATGGAGGTAGGTATCTTGTTTCATCCATGGATTAATCTGAAAAGTCATGAGTTTTTCCAGTTAGGTATCTCACATGCTGGCATCAACCCACCTGAACTAATTAAAAGGTGTATATCTTTGCATGCTATTTTGGCTATGTTCTGTTGGGTGGTTCCCTGTTTAATTCAGTCATATAAGAGTTTCAGCCCAGGTCCTTCCCAGACTGCCCTTTTGATTCCTCCTGGTGGAGTAGTGCCAACAGCCACGGTGTTATTGGAAAGAAGCATGGACCAAGCACCTCCTGAGGGACAGCAAATCAGCTCTGCACAAGTCTCAAGGGAAAAAGGGCACCAGAAAACACAGGGTTTAAACTCAGGGGTACCCAGGGATCCTTCAGTTACTGGAGAGATCTATCTGTTCTTTATTGAGCTTTCTTCAACCTAATCTGTTTTTCTTATGTAATATATTTAAGAGAATGGAGTCTTCCTAATAAGGCTGGATTGAGAAAATTAGAGCCTCCACTGACTTATTTAAGGGCATATATTAACCTGAAGGTTATTTTATCCCAAACCTCTCCTTCAATACTCTCATATCTCTCATAATAACTAAACACCACTGAAATACTATAGTCAGTCTTGTGTTCTACTTTTATAGATGCATAATACACATACAATGATGCTATGTTTATTCATTCTGTTTATTGGTTCAAACATGATTTTTAATGTGTAACATAAAAAGAGGTTTTCAAGTTTAATTGGACTGTCAACCCCATCATGCTCATCTTTATCTCTGGCCGCTTTTACTTCCAGACTAGCATTTTTTATAGGATATCCACACATAATAAAGCATCTAAACAACTTTTTCACGTCATCTTCAATGAATTCAGAGGATGCAACAGTTTGCACACTCCTCTGCACACATTTTATTAATCCCACTTTCATTCTACCAGGCTACAGCGAATCATGTCATAAATATCTGTATTACACTCATGAGTTGATATACTATTTTATTCTATGATCCTGTCTCTTGACTCATAGCTTAAAAATCTGCCAAAAAGTATTCCATGTTCTATTTTCTCACTTTAGTAAAATTTCAAAATGTTACAGAAAATCCTGTTCCAAAACTGACAACATCTCTCAATCGTATGGTGTTATTTTTAGAAAGTCAGAGAATATGATTGTGTATGATAACATATAAGACCAGGCTCAAAACTGGCATAAAATAGACACTGAAATAAATGGATATTTACCACCTTGCACCTATCGAGGTTCTGGTTCAGAGAACGTGTTGCTGAAAGACTTTTATAGCATTATATAATTTTCAGACCCACCTAACTCTGATTTTATTTAATGTCAACTACATGTCAAGTACCTTATTTTTGAAAATAGACTCGTAAATATTCACACAGTTCAGACTGAATTCATATGCAACTGTGTGTGTGGTATTGAGTGTGTGTAAATTAAATGGTGTTTGTGAACCCTATCAGCCTTTGCTGACCACGAAACTGAAGACGGTAGTATTCTAAGCTTGCCAAAATTGTTGTATAAAATCAATTCCACCATACCTACGATGAAACTGTCTTCTGCCCTCTTCCTTCCCCACGCATCTTGTCACAATAAAGATCTGGGTACTTTGTTTCATCATTTGCAATTTGATGCTGAATTATTGGACATGGAAGTATACTACCATCTTTGTAATAGGATTCCCCTTTTGCTTTATTCTTTCTTTGAATGCTTATTTTTCAGCCAGTAGGTCATCAACAATAGATGTGAGAGTCGGTCATCAATGACAGATGTGAGAGTTACTCTCTGAGGAGACCATATTCATCTTGTGGTCAGATTTGTGTTCAGACTTTAGGCCTGAGAGTAAAAAAACTCAGAAATTTTTATTTTTGGTTCAATATCCCAACATTTCTTTAGACTGTTCTGAGCAGATTTTTGGCCCTGAGTAGTGGCATGTGGCACAAACTAACTTGTGATATTTTTTTTTTCTGCTTTGGATGTCGGAGGTCTTGTGAGATCATCTGTTTTTTCCTAAAATTCTTGCCATCTTGAGCCAAAACCTCATGAGAATAGTTGTTCTTGGAACATTTTTTTAATATGAAAACCAGAATGAGAAAAATAGGCTTCTCTTGGTTTTGGATTTGCCCCACAACAAAACCCAATACTTTGTTTAAATACACATATTCTGATCCTTGCTACCCCCCTCCCTCAATAAGCATAAAACTGGTTTTAATTTCAAAATAAATTTTAAGGCTCTTCTTGTAACAGATTCTGAGTGGCATCGTATTCCATGGGCACTTTCTAGACTCCTTGACTTCTTTCTCTTTACTGTTTTTGGTTTTGTTGTTTTTTGTTTGGTTATTTTTGGTTCTTTAATTAAGAGGTACATGTTACATAATAATTAATACAACACCTGTGACTATTTGCGTAACACAGTGTTTTACACTTCCACCACCCAAAAGCAAATAAAATGCTTTTATTTTTGTCTATTATGTGTTAGCTATTATGTCTTACAAGAAAATGAGAAAAAGACATTCAAAGCTTTTGATGAGAGACAACAGAAAACTGACAATAGATCATTCTTAATCAGACAGCAGGAGCTAATGCCACAAGAGATATATTTGCACAGGAAACTAATTTTTTATAAAGGATTATGCTATGTACATAGATAACAAGACTATCCCAATGAAATCTTACTCTATAAAAAAGATTTTGATGTTAAAGTAGAATCTGTGAGTTAGCCAATCTGAGTGTATTTAAGAGAGGAGGAAATTTTTATTTCTGGGAGATAATTTTTTTTCCACAACTATTATTTATTACAGAGCCTTTGCCTTTAACTGACATCTTGTATAAAAATGAACTGAATTAGCTAGACACACCTGATCCACAAGTTCATTTTTCAGATTTCTACATGAAAAACAGGGGAATTCTCATAAAATAAGCAACTGAGAACTACAATTCTTTTTCAAGCCAAACTCCCTAGGACTTACATACTGAAGATGGTCAACACGTCTTTTGAGCTGCATTTGACTTCCTGGATATTCAGGTGCACCTTCTGTGTTGGATGTAACTTCTCTGACCACTTGCAGGTATATGGAGATATGGAGGGTCTCTTCTAAATCAAATTCCCAGCTCCAGCTGATGGAATCTTGAAAGATCAGACACTCCTCTATGGAGGAATGGGACTGGTGTCATGGTCGGTTCTGCTCCCTCATCAGATCCCAGAACCTCCCCACCCTTTGACTCTTCAACAATTTCAGCTTAGGTTGTGAAAAAAACATATAAGAAAAAAAAAAAAGGGAAAAAAAGGAGCTTTCTATGTCAGGAAAGGTCAAATCTTTCTTTTAAGCCATAATTACCAACAATCTCAGCCATTGCTCTGTAATGAGGTTTGATGTTTTAAACTACAAAGACAGACATTTAAGATATAGAACAGTGTTCCTGGGTTTTGTGTGTATTTCTTTTAATTCTAGAAATTGTTTTTCTTTATTTGATATAAATCTGAAGGCAGGAATTCATTCTAGATACACAAGTGCATGCAGTATGGACATATCAAAAGGAATTAATCTATACACGTACAGATAAAAGAAGCAGGAATAAATGTATATAGGCAGTGGGTACGAGAGAAGACAAAAGGCAGGGAAGAAGCCAAATACAAATAAAAGAGAATATGAGAAGACTGTTGTATTAGTTTAATACTATGGGAAATTAAAGTACTTTAAGATCCTCAGATGTAAGATACTATGTAAGTATAAAGGGTTTTTTTTGGTCTAAAATTTGAGTTGAGCCAATGCAGTCTGAAAGCAGCTCCTAAATATGATTATATGAGGCTATGGACACAATTTCTTCCAGGTATCATGAATTTCAGTGTATTGCTGTGTTATTAAAAGCAACCAGCAGCGTGAACCTGCTGTATTATTAACATGTTACATTAGCCTTAATAGTTAATCCAGTATTCATATTCATATTGTGGGCTCTTCTTCTAAGAGAGTAACAGCTTTCTAAATGCTTTTAAGATTTCCAGGAATAAAATTAAAGCATGTTTAAGTACTTGTTGGAAATTGTGTGCAGAATTCTGAATAAGGGAGTTATTGCATTGTATCAGGACCCTTAAGAGATTCAGCTGAGAAATAAATTATGTAAACAATGCAATATGTGTGTGTGTCTACAGCTGTATATCAATATCACCTATATCTATGTATACAAATATCCTTATCCTTTTCTGTCAGTCTGGAATGTGTTATACTGGAGACACTGAACCTTTCAAAAGAGATGCAAGACATGTTTTTAATGTTGCTTCAGAATTCAGAAGCAAAACAAAAACTGGATAAATACTTCATTACATTTTATATAAACAATCTGCTTTCTGATAATTATTATGGAGCAACTTTTCATTCTTTTTAATGAAGTTTGACTCTGAATGCATATGTGGGAAATTAATTTTGGTGAAATAATTCAGTTCAGAGTAATGTATCCTAAATGAGATTTGTTGAAGCCCTCATGGTGCCTGCAGTTACAGTGAGAAGGGAGAGCGCTGATGGAGGAGAGGAGGACAGGTGCCAGTCAGAGGTTGCAAGAACAATCTACCTCTGCCCCTCAGTTCTGAAAGGAGTTGTACTGGGGCTACATGAAGGCCCCACATTCAGCTTGGCTGCAGATTCAGATTGGATTTCCTCTCTGCAGCTGTTCCACACTCCATTTGCACGAAGTCCAAACATCTGGCTTTAATGTGAACGGAGTGGATTTCAAGCTTAATTCTTCTCTTTGTCTCTCTGTGTGTATGTGTATATGTGAAATAATCTTTCTAGAATGCTTTATTGCTTTCCTAAATCTTTCATTTGTTTTGCATCCTTACAATTTATTTTGGTGTGAAATACACAATCAGTAAAGAGCCTTGTCTCCTGTCCTGTTTCCTGCTCTGCCATCAGAACATACTATTGTTTGTATTGTCTGGAAAACATATTGAAGACCTAACTGAAATACTGTTAATCATCTAATCATCAACATTTTTTTTTACAACTCATTCTAGCATAGGTGTTTCAGGTGCAGAAATCCATGCTGATAACTTTTTTTTTTTTTTTTTTTTTTTTTAAGAGGACTAATAGGAAAAAAAATCATTTATGGGACCATAAAGATTGATTTTTGAGCTCTCTCCCTTGCCAGTGTTATACCTCCCCCTCCGTTTATGATGTTCTATGTCTTATATAGATTGGGCACAATATTAAACCTCATGCGAGAGAATGGAAGAAAAAAGAATTCAGGGAGTAAATAACTGGTTTACTTATCATGCCTCCCAGTTTGATTTTGGTAGGTTCCAGAGAACACAGGTGTAGGATACTGAATTATAGCAAATAAAAGACTAAAACATAACAAAGCTACCTGAGGGTTTGGCTGAAGTCCCTGTGCAAACTGTGATTAACTGAATACCTGGCCTGGAATGCTGGTTTGGCAAGAGGTTATACACACATGAATGAATCTGTCTGCATACTTAGACACTGCAGTTAAACTTCTTTCTCATAAAAAAAAAAAAAAGGTGTTATTTCCGGAGTTGTTGAATATAGTTTGAGTCTGTCTGTTTTGATTTAAACTCCTCATCCCCAGAAGAAAAGTGAGGTGACAAGTGTCCTACATGTATCAGAGAGTGGGAAGAAGAGGAGAAGCAGCAGTCAAAGACATGTTTGGGTGCATGAAGGCAGCTAGGCAGGAGTTATTCCTAAAAATCAGTGTTCCTCTGGGAAATGGACGCTGATCTCAGTGTAAAACGCTGAAGGTCTATTAATGTAAATTTACCTGAGCTTAGAACTCAAAACCCACAAGACCAGCGGTGAAGAACTGGTCACATATTAATGGAACTTAACAGATAATATATGGAATATACTTACACATACAGTGGATTAAACATAAACCAAGAATTTTCAGCAGAGCCTAAGGGAGCTGAAAGTCACTGGTATGTGAGCACATGAGGGTTTGCCCATGAGGAAAGACAGAGCAGCACACTAGTCAAAGTTTATTTCTGCTGCAGTTATGCTACTGGTGTAGATACAGCCTCACTTATACTCACAGCCCTCTTTTAGGGGAATAACTATAAATTACATTTCAGGCTAATGTAAATTAATCCAGGCTTAAGATGTCTGGGCAATGATTATTTATTAGTGTCCCTTGGACTGGTTTCTATATTCTCTAAGGCTCTGTATGACTGTGGGGACGTGGTACAGTCAGAGGGGAAAAGTCATTGCTTGCTATTAAAGAATTTACTTTCTGACTATATTTCCTGTCTTTTTACTTTACTTTTTGTTACTTTCCATGTATATTTCCATGTATGTGCTAATAATTTGGATCCTATACATTAGCCCTACATCTACAAGGTAAGGCCAAAGCCATTTTACTCTATTTCTTTGCTTCTAATGGTAGAGAGAGTCAGATGAACATTTCTATTTGGGTACATCTCCAGCTGGGAGCACCATAGCAAATGTGTCCTGCACAAAAGAGCACATGACGGTCCTGGATGCCTCTGGCTCACAGGATGTGAGATGGTTAGAAATTTCCTCTGCTTTTCCTTATGCAGACATGTTGTGCATGAACTTGCAGAGGAGAGGGGCCTCGCCCTTGATTTATAATCAAGTCATGAGCTCATCTATGCTCTAAAAGAGCCTATTGTCCAAATCTTACTAGTTTTTCTCCAGGAAAGTTTTGCCAGGGTGTGGAGAACTGACCCCAAAACTTAGATTTTCTTCTTCTACATTTAAATTATTTCTAACCCTTCCCTGATTTTAATCTTTTTATTTCCTCACCTTTTTTTCCTGATTTCCCTGGAAATTCAAGGTTTCTTAACAGCAATTATTTTTTCTCGTGCCAGCAAGAGGGTCCTGGTACTTGCTGAAATCAGGGGGTGAGAAAAAATAGTGCCCCAAAGATGCTGCATCAGATAACTTGATTTTTTATTTTTGTATGTGGTGGAAGCATCAGAAAATATGCTTTTTTTTTTGGTGTGTTTGGGGACAGTGGTTGTGTGACAGTAGAGTGAATCCATCACTCTGCTCACTTTGGCAGTAATGCCTAAAATCAGCCACACCAGGAGGTCACCAGGTTCATGTGACAGCTACTGGTCACATTTCTTCTGCATATCCCACTCAGTTGCATCTGTGTACACCACTCTGATTTTTTTTTTTTTTTTATTGCAAGATTTTGCTAAAGATTTCCAGGCATCCTTCAATTTTTTACTACAATGGGCAATGAAATCTCCCCACATAGGTGCATACCATCCCTAATTTCTGCATAGAGTTTCTCACCATACACAAAAAACCACCTGTATAGCAATTAAATTCAGACACTTGGTGGAAAACGGCCAGTTTATTTTGCTTCTACTTGTTTTGAGAAAAAGACTCCCCCCACCTGCATCTGAATAGGCAAGGTTGACATAAAAAGGTACTTCAAGAGATGAACTCGTCTACTGAACACAAATACAGTGAGTTTCTGTATATCTTTAAATGTTTTATATGTCCTAGTCATATATAATTTATTGTGTTGTGAAGCTGAGCCCTTCTTTGAATGAAAATTTTACTGTTGGAGCCTGGGGTACTTTAGGCTGATGATTTAAAACTCTCAATGCGCTCGTAGCAAATAGCACTTTTTATTACAGCATGTTTGTCCAAGAGGTCAACTTTCAGCACAGCAGGATTTCTTCCCACTGTAGAATTATTTCTGATGGCAAGAATCTCCCAGCTTAATTCATCTGCTGCTGAAAGCAGTAGCCAACTCTTTCTCAGAGGCTCATTAGACTGGACCTGCCAAGAAAATGTACAAGAAAAGTGTGAAACCTTCACCTTTTCTTATGCAAGCATTCTTGCTAGCAGATTATACAGCATGTTAAATGCTGTATGCCTGCTTATACCCCCTTGGTCTTAAGGTTTCCATTTATAGTTTTGCTCCAGTATTTCATTTTATCAGAGATGATGTTGAATCTAAGCTGCCTTGTGATGATGTTAAATTCATTTTGGAGATGCATAAAAGTAACTAAAATTATGTGCATGTTTCCTGTGAAATATTGTACACCAACCAGGTCGTAGATTAAAAGACAAGCTTGACTTTAAAGGTAATGTGATTAATTTCCTCAGCCAAAACCAGCTAGATAGTTTTCATGCTTAGGCTGATACAGTATAGATGCCCTATTACACCCATTTACAGTCTCCATCCCTTTGCTCAGCCCCTGCTGAGCCTATTAAGTTGGTATCAAGTCAACTTGTCCCTTAGTGATAGTACACAAACTCTCAGAGTGCTGCAGAATTCTGCATCTGTCCTTTTACCTGTCACTTCAGCCTCCTTTTACTGATGTTAAAAGAAATCTTTACTGTCAGTCATATAACCAATTCACTTTGTTCACAGGCTGTGACAACCTTGTTGTGTTTCTCCCACCATAGAACCGACTTCTGTGAATTAGTATTCTCAAAATTTAGACTAGCTCATTAGTCTGAATAAATTTGAAAGGTTGCTGTTCACATTTTTTTTTCTAAAAAATGTAGCTCAGCTTTGCTTGGGTATAATTTAGGCATCTTTAGGAAAAAAAAAAAGAAAAAACCCACAAATATGAAAAAACCCAACAATCAAACAGCCCAGCTCCCAAGTATTACTTTATGATTTCAGAGCTAAAGGGTCTCTCAGTGGTTTCATCTGAGCTAATATAAATTTAATCAAATCTTCCAAGTTTTTTCCAGCCTCCCCCTCTCCCCTTTTTTTTTGGGGGGGGCCATAATTGAAAAATTGACTACTTATTCAGAAAAGAAAACAGAAGTTCAAATGCCAATCTCAACAATCTTTGGCTTACTATGTCCACCAAACCAACTTGTTTCCACATTATCTATATATGAAAATAAAGAGTAAATTTCTCCCTCAATGCATGAAACCTAACCCCACCTGCCAGTTCTGTATACATGACTGTCAGTGCACCAGTTTGATGCAATGAAGAAAATCTTTTCCACTAAAAAATTGCCTATGATTAAGCAAAGAAACCACCACTTTTGCTCCTATTTTCAAAGTCCTACAGCAAAAGCACTAAGCATTCTACTTTCATGAAATCATTCAGTTATTTTCACTCCATCATGTCGTTTCTTTGTAAGGGTTGAAGGCTGACTACCAGTGGACATGACAGAGGATACATCTGGTCTGCCCCAGCACAAATCTCCTACAGAGAACCAAAGAGTTCAATGTATTGAGTGCACAGCTGTCATTCTGTCTTTAGGGAAACTCTCAGGCACTGGTGGTAAGATGGAACCAGGACACCATTTTGGATTGTGCTAGCTTTCCAGGACACTATTAAAACCATAAGGGACAGGAAATTGCTTTCCATAAACAATAATCTGTACAGTAATTTGGATCAGTGGAGTACTTTTCACAGGAGGATTTCAGCCTTTTATAAACAAACCTAGAAGGAAATGATGATGACTCCTACTTTGGGTTTGAACAGTGAAGTACAGGGGACAAAGTCTCCCCCATTCAAATTCCTTTTTTCTTGCTAAAATTGCACAAATTTCACTGGAGTCCCTTCTGAGTTACCCTGGCAATATAAAAATCCAGTCCAGAAGCCAGGGAGGTTAAATAATTTACCCAAGGTCACATCACAAGCACCTGAGCCTCAGAGTAAAGAATAGAGGTCCTCAGAGTCTCACCTAAAAGGGGTAATGACAACTTCACCATTAGCTGTAAAATAGAAATATAAAAATGTCTTTGCATTAACACCAGCACCTTAAAACTAAAAATGAGGGAGCTTGGCCAAAGGGGTCTGATATAACTGACTTCAGAGTCAGGGTGGAAAAATATAAATCAATTGGATTAAATGATCCTTTGCTACAGACTAGAGAAGAAGTTTGGATATGTCTCAAGAAACAGAGAATTACGCTAGACATTAAGGGAACCAGAGATACTCTCAACAGTTCAGGGTGGATATAACTGTGCAATGGAGCAGAACAGATTAAAAATCCCAACCTAAGGAAGGATTAATATATAAAACTGCAGGAGAAAGACATGATGTGGTAGAAATAATGTGATGGTGCTCTTAGTATGCATTTGTTATGTTCAGAATATTCATCTCTTGCCTTTTCAGTTGTTTTCTCAATTCTTCCTCTAGCATGTGACAGACAATATTGTTGCTTCTTCTTTCAGTATCAATGGCTTCTTTTGACACCAACGACTCATTGTGCCAGGAGCCACAGATATCCAGCAATTCCTAACTTGGCTGCATAGAGCAGAACAGGTCAGTTATGTGAAATGCAATTCTTTTCATATTTATATCTTGGTTTGCTTAAACAGACCTCCAGTAAGTATTGCTCTGAAAGAGAGACAGCCAGAAATAACACAAGGTCATACTTTCTTTTGGGAGTTGCAGTGCAGCAACTCTGCCATTTCAAGGGATTTCTGTTGAAAATTAAGACATTGTTTGGTTTCTTCAGAATGTTGATTAGAAAAGTATCTGAAACTCATTGTTCAATCGTATGAACGACTGTCTTCCATTAAGAAAGGAGTACAGGGCCTCTCTTCACCTGCTCTTGACACCACACCTACCATTTTCTTTTGCTTTCTCCCTTCATTTTCCCCACATACTCATAAGCATTTGCTTCTCCGCATCTCAAGTGCACTGTCCTCTTCTTCATGTATTAGGTATCTGATCCTTTGATCTAGTTGGAATAGTGGGCATAAAATCTAATAGGAAAAATGCTGAAAATCACTAGAAAACAGCTATTTAACCATAGTTTTCCCACCTACTCTCATCCTAAAGCACCATCAGAGAGAAGGACAGAAAAGTATGCATGCATGCACACATGCATGCACAAAGGCTGTACATGAGAGGCATATTTATATTCATGTTTGAGAAAAATAATGATACTGAATTGGTTATAAAAGCTGTATTCTCACCTATTTTCTTAAATTTTATTTTTGGCTGATATTTTCCCTACTTAGTTAATAGCTTTTAGGTTCTCTTTCTCCTCTTTCTCTTTTTTCTCCCCCATCTTCCTTTGTGGCCAACTTTCTCTTCATCCCTGGCTGCCATGCCCAGTAAATTCTGGACATCATTACAACAGCTGCTTAGGAGTGGATGGGATTTGTCTCTGCATATCAAGCCAAAAGGCTCTACAGATTTCTTTGTTGTGGCTGCAGTCCTAACAAGGCCAAAATAGTCCGGGAAGCACCTCTTCTTTTGGATTTGCCTTAGATAGTCTTTTCTGGTTTATTTATTTTCTCTTTTTTTCTCCTTAGTTTTTAACTTTCCCTCTTCCTTTCCCTTCTCATTTTCACTCTCTGTATTTCATGCCCAATTAATCTTGTTCTCTCCAGCACACTTTTATAGGAAGGAAGGTTCATGAAAAGAACTTTCAGAAGAAGACTGAGCCAATTTCCTTGGTAACTACCAAAAGCAAGTGAAAATGACAAACGGATTGACTACAGTGGATTGATTGATACTGATTTATAGCTGAAAATTGGATCAAGTGCGTCCACATACACTTTCTCCAGGGACTAAAGGAGAGGCAGACTGCTTCTGTCAGCATTCTTATACCATGAAGCTTACTCCCCTCATGTCACCTCATGTCTCCCTTTCAAGCCCTGTCTTCTGCTTAAATAAATATAGTTGTTAAAATAAAGGTTCTTGCTGCCATATCCCAGGGATATAACATTTTGAGGATACATATGACTTATGCTTTTCCATAAAATAAGGGTAATTTTTCTATACATTCTGGAATCACTGCTCAACTATGCATACCTGCACCTCCTTCACATGCCTGTGTCTGCCAGGTATCCTAAGGTGGCTTTGCACGTCAGCTTTCTCCTACTTATACCTTGGATCTTAGTAGTTTTATTATTGAAAGGCAAAGAAGTAGCAGGACCTATCCTGAATCTGATATCTGGAAATCCCTATTTATGATGAAAACTCTTATTCATGTGTGTGTACATGTTCCTGTTGTCCTTTTAGGACACCTGAATTAGTGAGGTTTGGAGGGAAGCACTTCTGCCTAAATCTGCTACCTTAAACAATTTATTTCTTAAGTACACTAATAATTAGAAGCATCATCATATCCTGACCCAGATAGGCTGCCAGAGGTAAGAAAGGATTGAAAATTATCCACAGAAAATAGGGGAAAAGTTAAAATATCTGCCACTACAAATTTCAAATCTTTTAGACAATAGGGAAGGGAAAGGTTAGTTACTGTAGTATTCAGTTCATAACATATTACAACATGATTTAGTGAAGAAATATAGCTTTACCATGAAAAAAAAAATGGTGTCAGATTATATGATACCATCAGATGTAGAGACCCCTGTGTTAGAAGGACTCTTAGGACTTCTGTTTTTGGAGACAACATACACTTGCTGGAGAGTCAGGGTGCTGCCACTGTCCCCAGTCCATGGGGATGCTTCTGAGCTGCTCTGCAAAAAGCAGACCCCATGACTACCTCACTTCTGTAATTGTCAGAGTCAGTTCTGTGCTAAATCCAAATTGCTCTCCTTAGGAAGAAGGGTAGGAAAGCCTTGTATTTGTATATATGATTTCTTGTATGTCACTTTATTTTGGGCCTGATCTGACAACCTCCAGCTGTGGCTTTCATTTTTGCCATGTGGTTATGGGGCTGAAGATAAACAGACAACAGAGTTGTCCTTACAGTCCTTCCCGTGGTCCTTCACAGCAAGGCCTAGATGTTGCTTTTTGACATAGACCACTGGATTTTACAGGCAAACTGAGTTGGGGTAATCTGAGGCTACTTATGGCAGAAACTTTAAAATGAGCAGCCTAGTTCGGGGAGCACATTAGGGTTCACTCCAGGAGTCCCCTCACTCAGGTAAGTGGTGTTACACAACCACAAAGTGATTGATGGGTCAAAGTCACCCAAAGAAACTCTGGCAGTATAAAAAGCTGAACTTAGTCCACTCAGATTCTGGATTAAATGTTGTAAACATAAGACAGTTCTTCCTCCTCTAGGCTAATAATATTTTTGGAATATCAGGATTGATAGAAAGGCAAAGTTACTGTTACCAAATGGACATTTCTTTGGGTTTTGAGTCATCACAAAACCCATGGAAATTTTGATGCAGTCTTTATCAAACTGCATTGACCCTAAATATAGACTTAATTGAACATCTCAAATTCAAGGATTTTCTACTTCTACAAAATTGAACTTCATTGGCAAACAGCAATCCTTGGATAATCAGGCTTTGTGACAAAATAGAAAGAAATTTGTGATGGGTTGACCTTGACTGGATGCCACTAAAGTTGCTCTGCCACTCCTAAACTAGATAGGCAACAGAAAATATAAGAGAAGACTCATGGGTTGAGATAAAGAGAGGGAGAGATCACTCAGTGATTACCATCATGAGCAAAACAGACTCATATTAGGGAAATTATATTAATATATCACCAATCAAATCAGAGTAGAAATCCTTTCCATGGGGTAGAGTCCTTCAGGAACAGGCTACTCCAGCATGGGTTCGCCTGGGGTCACAAGTCCTGGCAGCAAACCTGTCCCAGCATGGGTTCCTCTCTCCATGGTCCACAGGTCATGCCAGAAGACTGCTGCAGAACAGATTTCGCATGGTGTCACAGCCTCCCTCGGACATCCACCTGCTTGTGTGGGGTGCTCCACAGACTACAGGTGGATCTCTGCATCCCATGGACTTCCATGGCTACAGGGGCACAGCTGCCTGCCCATGGGCTGCACTGGGGTCTGCAGGGGAGTCTCAGCTCTGGTGCCTGCACCAGCTCCTGCCTCTCCTTCACCATCCTGGCTGTCTGCAGAGCTGCTTCTCTCACAGATTCTCACTCCTCTCTTTGGCTGCAGTTGCACGGGAGATTTTTCTCCTTGAATACCTTATCTCAGCGATCCCACTCTTTTTTTTTAAGAAAAGATGCTATTATCCAATCAGAGACATGAAACTAGGTAACAAACACTGTTGCTGATGGCCTTGGCTTTCGATAGTGTCTGGTCTGTCCTGGAATGTCCTCTGGAATTGGCTCCATCAGACAAAGGCAAAGCTTCTAGTAGCTTCTCACAGAAGCCACCTCTTCAGTCCCCCTGCTACCAAAACCTTGCCACAAAATCCCAATGTAAAATTCCCGCATAGGAGTAAAAAAAAGTGAAAAACTTTAAAAGGGCAGATTTTAAAACCATGAGGAAAATGGTTAACAGCAGGCTGAAGGGCAAAGTAAAAAACTTTAAAACCACAGAAACAGCCTGGAGGCTATTCAAGAACATTGTGTTAGAGGCACAGATGGTTTGTGTATCATTGAGAACAAAAACAAAGTAAAATGGTGAGAATAAAACTATGGTTAAGCAGAGAAGTACAGGGCTTTATTGAGGTTAAAAAGGCATCCTTTAAAAGCAGAAAAGCTTCCTGAACAACCTAGCCAGGTCAGGCCATCACTCATATTGGTGAAAGGCAACTCAGCAATGACAAGAGTAATAAGGAAGTGGTCAGCTAAAAGGAATGCGGACCTGGTGAGTAAAGACACAGAGGCAGATACTTGTACCATGTGGTTCTGGCACATTAAAATTTGCAACAGAAATGTCCCATTGTCCTCTTGAGTTTCCCTTGAATTTCCACTCTTTTTTTTTAAGAAAAGATGCTATTATCCAATCAGAGACATGAAACTAGGTAACAAACAAAACAAAATTATTCTGCAAAGATGCTAGCATAACCCCAAATTTCTTGCATGGCTATTTCCCATCCCCATCTTCCTCTCCTGGCCTGCTTCCCTGGCTGCTTACCTCTCATCCTTTTTGTCCTGGCTAGAGGGCAGGTACTTTTGCTCTAGTATATTCTGGGCTTGATTATTCACTGAGAGATCTAAATTCTCCCACTTTGAACAAACCCTACTTTGATATGTTGAATTAATTATTTACTAAAAACAGTCCCAATCAAAACAAGTGTGTTACCTGAATGTGTCTATGTACAAGAACTAAATAGTTAAGTACCTTAAAGATCTCCAAGAATGAAAAGAAACAATAAAAAATAAATTTTGTCAGCAATTTTTTCTTCCCCTGGAAGACAGTAAAGGATGCTTTCTGTGTTGGGTTATGGGACTCAGAAAAACTGAAGCTAAAATACTGAACACTATGCATTATACTGAGAAATTAAAGTTTAGCAGTTATTGATGTAGCAACATAGGCAGTATGAGATATAATGGCAATTCATCAAGGCCATTGGTCAGCAGCTGACTGAACATGAGCCAACATGTGCCCGGATGGCCAAGAAGGCCAATGGTATCCCGGCCTGTATCAGCAATAGTGTGGCCAGCAGGACCAGGGCAGTGATCATCCCCCTGTACTCGGCACTGGTGAGTCCACACCTTGAGTCCTGTGTCCAGTTTTGGGCCCCTCATGACAAGAAGGCCATTGAGGGGCTGGAGCGTGTCCAGAGGAGGACAACGGAGCTGGGGAATGGTCTGGAACACAAGTCCTATGAGGATGAGCTGAGGGAGAACTGGGTGTTTAGTCTGGAGAAAAGGAGGCTCAGGGGTGACCTTATCATACTCTTCAACTCCCTGAAAGGGGGTTGTAACCAGGTGGGGGTCGGTCTCTTCTCCCAAGTAACAAGGAATAGGACAAGAGGAAATGGCC
Organism: Corvus brachyrhynchos; assembly: GCF_000691975.1. Classification (NCBI taxonomy): domain Eukaryota; kingdom Metazoa; phylum Chordata; class Aves; order Passeriformes; family Corvidae; genus Corvus; species Corvus brachyrhynchos. The sequence goes on from NW_008237222.1 coordinate 7,474,158, forward strand.
TCAAGTTGTGCCAGGGGAGCTTTAGATTGGACATTAGGAAAAATTTCTTCAATGAAAGGGTGGTCAAGGACTGGAACAGGCTGCCCAGGAAAGTGGTGGAGTCACCGTCCCTGGAGGTACGTAAAAGAGGTGTATATGTCGTACTTGTGAACATGGTTTAGTGCTGGGCTTGGCAGTGATGGGTTAATGGTTGGACTTGGTGATCTTAAAGGTCTTTTCAAACCTAAACAACTATATGAGTCTATGAAATCTGTGGGTAGCAGTGCCTTCTCAGAACCAAATCTAAGATGAGTTTAAATTGTAGGCATTTTAGTGACTTGTTTTAATGATTTCAGAAGAAATGATTTGTTTGAAATGGGCTGGAGATGTGAGGTGAGAAATAAGTGCAAGAAACATACCTGAACAGAGAGGAGCTGAGGCAACTTCTATATCTCTGCCAGGAGATGACAGGTGAGGGAGGAAAAAGAGCAAAAAAGATTATTCTATAACCATCTGACAGAATATCTCCTGAAATTTTGTTTGTCCTTTCCCAGCACAGCTTTTGTGAGGATATATTGAGTACTCCCCATTGCTTCAGTCAACAGAATGACTTCAAGAGAGGTGGGAACTGTATCTGGAAGGACAGGGCACAGATTGTGGGTAGGGGAAGAGGGAACTGGGGAACAAGGCAGTTGGAGGGACAGATCAGCTAAATTGTGAGAAAGGTTTGGTTTATACGGGCAGAGTTTGAATAAACTTTTAATACTGTTGACCTCCAAAACCCCTGTGTACTTCCTTAATCATCCTGTACACAGATGAGAACTTTCAGAACATCTGGTGCCTTCCTGAAGATCTCCAGTGTATAGGATCTTCAGCCTTTAATTTCAAATCACTGTGAACTTTAGATCAAAAGCTGAGACTGAGATTCTGCGTCACTCACAAAAAAGAAATTTTACGTCTCCAGTACTTAGTAAAGGATGGGTTTGGGTTTGGTGGGTTTTTTTTGTTTGTTTTTGTGGGTTTTTTTTTTTTTTTTTGTTTGTCGTTGTTGTTGTTGTTGCTGTTGCTGTTGTTGTTTTTTTCTTTTTTTTTTTTTGTCTGTGGTTGTTGTTTTGCTATACTGTGTTTTGTTTTCCTAGTTTAAAGGAGAAACTGCATGCCATTAATCAGCCATGGCACATGAACACACATACACTATTACATGTGAATACTTCTTCAGTGTTACTTTATAAGAGCCTTACACACTTCAGTTTGATTAACACTTTGATAAGAGATATATTTTCCTTGAAGAAAGTGAGGCCATGGGAATTTGTTAAAAATTCAGAAAAGGAAGATACTGTGAAAAGATTTAATTCAGTTACAGTAAGTAATACATTCTACTAATGTAATATGGACATAAAAAAAATGTTAGACTCCTTGAGAAATTAGGATAATCTTGTTTGAACCTTTATGAATGTATATAATTGTATTTACGTATGTGTCTGTATGTATATCTACATTTATGAAAATATTGTTATGCATGTCCCTGTGTATGAATACATTTATAAAACAAATTCATGACCATAAATCAGCTCAACAGAAACAGTATAAAGTGGACTACTGCACATCTTTATTTAAAATACGTAGGATGCCAAGACAGAAAAACACTAAAAAAGAAATACATATTGTTTTTGAAGCTGAAGCATCAATATGGTTGTAATTTTAATGTTTCTTGCTGGAAAAAGGTCATCTTTGGCGAGGTCGGGTTTTTCTTAAGGTCATTTCACATTGAGATATCTGCCTGCTTTTGACATTTCATCTAGAAGAGGCACAACTATTCTGACACGTGAAATGGGTTCTTTACAAACCCAATGGCTATTTCTATCAACATCTGTTATTCTTACACAAAAGGGGAATATGCATTGATTGCAAACAAGGCTTCACATTTTTTGGAGAATATTAATATATATATATTTTGTGCTTAAAGGTACAGCAATGTCCATCTGAAACAGAAACAGAGTGAAACACAGATCTATAAAAGACTGGAAAAATAACCCCATATATGGCATATTTTACTCTTAAATGGAATTAAATAAATGTAAAGATGTTAATTGTTGTTGATAAATTGTCACACTGCTTTCTGTAAAGCAGCAGGGCAGTGAAATTCACTAAGCATTTGTGTAATTACTTTGTGATATTGGCACAGAAAAAGCACAATAAAAATATTTTTCTTTACATTTTGTGTGGGATTTTTAATTGCATATTCATTTGCAAATTTCAGTTGCCTCTAGCACTGAGTATGATAGGAAAAATCTGTTGCCATATAAATCCCCCACCTTGTATCCCCATATTTTTAAACTCCAGAATTATTATGTGATATCTATGTAATTCAAATAAACTCTGTCAAACTAATTCAGATCACAGGGACAACTTAATTTTCCTGGAAGAAAATCCAGTACTCCAAAAGTGATCCACAGAATTCCTTTTCCAAGGAACAGCACAGGGAAGACCATAGTTTGTCCTTGCTCCTTGTTTGCAGACATCTCTCTTAAGCTTTGGACAATCCAAAGCATTTAGCTGAGCATTCAGTAGTTAGGATTCTCTAGCTGAGTGCTGTGACCAGTCACGTGGTGTTATATCTGTTCCCATATTGATGGTCTGTTCTTTACAAGCCATTGCTTTCTCCCAAAATGAATGCCATTTTATGAGAAAACAGGTTTTGTTTTCTGATGATATTCCTTTGGCAAGTGCTCAAATCTGCTGTTTGTGGATGTTTGTAGGAACATTGCTTTGCTCACATAAGTATTTGTGAACAGAGAATAATAAAGGACATGAAGAGGCTAAATCCAAACCCTGCTCTCTCATCTAACAAGCTGTAAGTGAACAATTTATGTGCTATCTCTACTGGCTCACTGATCTTACAGCACCAGTAAACTCTGCATGTTTGGAGTCAGTGTGCTTCCCTACTTACTAAATATGTCATATTTAACTTTCTGCAGTATTTGGATGTATGGCAGACATTCACAGAGAACTACAGGTGCTGCTTTTCTGGACTGAAGCCATATGTCCATAGGGCATTGAAGAGGTTAACATCCAGGTGTAGGAGTTTTATTGTTGGAACATGTTCTGTGTTGCTTCCAGATTTTGGACTCAGATAAATGCCTCTAACATATTTTATTAAAATGTCATAATTAGATTTATTTAATGCACTGGGATCCAGAGCATGTCAGCTCTGTGGATGATTGAAAAATGTTTCAACAGCTTTTGATGGCTTCATAGGACAGCAGGGAAATCCACTCCTATTTCCCACTAATGCATCTCTATTTGAAAACAGGACTTGAACGTTCTTCTCAGTTTGTGCATTTACTGATAGAAAGAGAGTGCAAACACTCTCATGTTCTGCAGTGTTGCATTTGATTAGAAAATAATGCTTGAGGTATGAATACGCTGAAGTAATGTTAAGGAAACATTAAAGCACCCTTAAATCTGCCATTTTATGCCTAGGGCTTTGCAGTTATCATTTGAAATGTGTGGCCTTTTTTTAAATGGTTCCACAAGAGTAGCAACTGCTACATAATGGTACAAATAAAAATAATACTGAGGTATAAGCACTGGCTCTGATAGTTGTACTTATTCCTATGTAAAGCCTGGAGTGACAAAAGAGATAGCTTTCCAGCTTCCAATAACATCATCAGTACACTGTACTTGGCCAGACCATGGGACAGAGAACTAAAAAAGCACAAATATTAGCAGCTTGTGTTGTGCCAAAGTGCATACAAGTATGAATTTCAAGTATCTCCATTTAAATAAATAGTACACATAGAATTTAGAATAAGTAGGAGCAAGATGAGAGTATGGTCTATGATGGAAAAACAAAGACAGACTCATGCCCCATACTGATTTATCACATAGAAGAGCCTGAAGCTACTTCAAGCCATCAAACTGGTTACACATAGACAAAAGGGAATTTTGGGGAGCTGTCAGTAGATAACTAATGAGAATTTCAGCTCTGGGCTTTTAAATATTGTGAGTCTTTTTTATGTTTGTAGGTAATCTAGAAAGAATCCAAGAGAAATTGTGCAACAGGGGTCTACGCACATTTCAGTTAATGGGAACCAGAAACTATTCACACCAGAATGGACCAAGCTTTCTACCAGGCCAGTTTAAAATCTCCTCCATACTGGTTTGCACAGTTGCCTCCTCTGGAAATAATCCCCATAACTTCTGTACTGCAAGGAGCATAAGGGCTCTCTGCTTTCACTGCACTGTAATAGTATCATTTGAATGATGAATGTCTGTCCCATCTGAGAAACCCGGATTTATCACTGCAAGGCTGAGCCCAACAACGGGTAATACTTTTTCAAGCAGAAATAAAGATAATTGAAAATGTATGGATGTCATTTTCTTCCAAAAAGCGTTGATCAGATGTTTCACTGGGCAGAAGATGCACAGGCATGCTAATTTCTGAGGCAGCTGAGCTCACTTCCAAGGGCAATGGGCCCCATGCTATTTGCTTGTCTTTATTCTCCTGCCCCAACCAGTTAAGACCAAAATGTGAGAAAACAAGGGGGGAAAGGTTATGTATCTACTTGCATTGATTTGAATAGCAGGATGATAGTTATCTTCAGTCACTGTGGAGGGTGGGAGCCTGACACTGAAAGAATTTGAGGAGGAAGTGCTGAGTGAGAAAATCACTGCCTAAGAGAAGGGTTGCATACTTGACACATGGAAAATATGCACTCTGTAGGTGGGTATTTAGTAGACTAAGGTAAAAGAAGGAATATGCAGGAAGAGAATAACTGAAGAAAGATTACACAGAAGAGAAGAAAGTGAAGTGTCTGAAGTGACCAAATTTCTCCTTGGACTCTGGTCATTGCTGCCATTGCTGATGCCACTGCATATTGATCTGCATCTCACTAGGGTAACACATTGGGGTTTTAGGCTTCCCTTAATCCTTCCCCTACAGTCTTCTATTGAAAGGAAGGAACAAAGAAATCATTCTGAATATCTTTCTCATCATAAGGCAGTGATTCAGTTTCTTTCTTCCAATTTCATCCTTTGTTGATTGAGTTGTCAAGCACCCAACCTTGGCAATAGAAGCTGAAATAAGCAATGTCTTCATAGCTTTGCCATGCTGTGTCAGTACTGAATAACTGAGCCTTATCAACTGCATGCTGGGTCCAACATTCAGCTGAGTTCCTTTGGAATTTTTATCACTACTTTTTATGTGACACTCAGAAAGGCCTTACCCACAATGAATTGTAAACCTGAATTCTGCTTTTTCTAGAGACCCCTAGAAAGCATCCACATCTGGAGGAGTTCTGCCTATAGCAACATGTACATGTGATAAGTTGAGGCCATTCTCAGGGACAATGTTCTGCAAGTTGCACTCTAATATGTCAAAAGCCCTTGGAGTTTCACTGGAGATTTACTGGACATGAGATGTAGCACTACTGCTCTAAATACTTATTCATAATCCTATTGATGGCACCAGAAATAGCAGTAAAAATATTTTGGTATACGAGGGCCTGTGTCAGTATTGGATAGAGGTAGAGTGCATATTGGTAGCTGTAGTTCCAGCAGTGGATAGAAGAAAGCCCTTACTGACATCTCCAACTTACTCATGTGCAGGACACGGAGACACGAAAGCAAGTCACTCAGAACTGAATCACAGATCCAGTGCATTCCCTGATACAGTGCTGTTTTATTGGTCAATTTCTCTTTTATCAGTTCCCAATAAACTGATAAAGTTGATAAGCTCAGTATTTTAGTCATTTTGGCCCAAATGGAATTCACTTCTTTGATTCCTTAGTTACTGACGCTTGAATTCATTGATGACAACAGTAGGAAAATCTCAACCATCTCTTGATTCATTTTGTGTGGCAGGGGGTGGGAGGGAGGACAAAGACTGGGAGGAATGAGGGGAAGGAATCCCATTTCATTTGGCTGTCATCCATCTTAGATGTTTCTGGGTCTGATGCCTCCAGTATGTTTCCCATCATGTTTGATATTGCATATTATAAAAGTGTATTTCCACTACTGCTGAAAACACCCAAAAAACCAAGGCTGTTTCTGGAACAACATAAAATGACTTTACATGAAGCATTCACCATTTCAAAGTCATTCTAGTATGTAAACATGGTGTAGGGTCATAGATGCCTAATTTTTGCCATCCTTCTAGTCCCATATGTTTTTACAGCACCCATGAATGCATTAATCACACACTTGAAGGCACACAGGTTTTGCATATAATTTTACCTAGATAACATTTTACTAAGTTATCAAATTCTAGCCTCTTTTAGGGGAATCAGAAACTATCTATTATACCTATTAGGTCAAACACCACTCCATTAATGCATTTGGGTTGTTTCTCCTAGCAATGTATATATATTTTTATCTCATGCTTTCATTACAGTTAGGAGAGAGCACCATAGCAAAGCACCTCTGGCACCTCATCTTCAATCAGAAGAGGAATGGCTATTCCCAAGACTCCACAGCTCCACATTACTAACATTTTGGTTCTGCATGTCTGCACCTAACCTTAACTTACTCCTAGTTTATGTGAAGGAGTCTTTAATCTTTCCATAAGTTTTTAAAAGGGAAATAAAACCTAAAAAAACCTTCCAAAACACTCTACCAATATCACTGATTTTACCTCAGGAGCAGAAAGAGTAACTGTATTTTTCAACTCTTTTAGAGGCCACTCTTAAAACTATTAAGATTTTCTGATTGGAGTGGGAGATACTATCCTCTGGAGTAAACTTTCTGAGTTCAGCAGATCTGCATAACTTTCCAGTAGGAAAGATCTGAACATCTACAATCAATTTGCATGTTATCTACCTGAAAGGATATTTTTTTCTGAATCTATCCTTCAATATCTTCAGTCTAAATTGCAAGACTGAGGAAGAGCAATGACTAATGACTAGGACTCTATTGTAATTTATCACTGATGACACTACTTATTTTTATACGGTTACACATCCTGCACGAGTGAAAGAAAAAGTGCAAACAAAACTGAAGTTACATGGTATTCAAAATGTTACTCACAGGTCGCCATAGGCAGTGTGAAAACTCAACATGAAAACCGGACTAATCTCCAAAACATTAAGTCAGACAAAATTATGTGCTTAATCTCATCACAAATACAAAAGTATCTTGTGTCTGTTAAAGACTGCACTTGTTCTAATATATCCTTTTCATCAGTGTTTCAGACTAGAGACTTCTGAAAGCTACTCCGAGAAATAAAGTTCCCATACGTCATGTTATTGAAAAAAATACATATCTGACTCAATTTTAAAGAAAATCACTAATTTCCAATTGTTTGAAACTCAAAAGTATTTTTTTAGACACGGTCATCATGCCTTAGGACCATCAATTTCCTCAAGTTTTCTCCATTTTAAAATTCGCAGAGGTAAACCCTATTAAAGTACACAGTGGAGGTGAGCTTGAAACTTTTTCCAGAAAATTTTTTCTCTGCAATGAATGTATAATAATATTGTTTGTAAGTGTTTTCAATAACTTTACATGCATTCAGGGAAGCAATATAAAAGCCTGTGCTTTCGCCTTAAGGTTTTCTTTAAAGGGGTTTTAAAGTTTAGGCTATTGGATCATCAGAAGACAGGACCCACTGCAAGAGGTAGAGTCACTTTCATTTCATGTTGTATAAGTTTTCATTTTGGGTGAAAGAGAGGCAGCTTTTATGTTTGTTAGGGTGGGTTTTACCTGCTGATATGTCCCCTGAAGTTTGTGGCCAGAGGCTGATTGATTCATTTTGCCAGTAATGATGGCTTATTTGTGGTTACTGAATCATGTAAAAGAAAAAAGTTATTCTTGCTATTTTTAACATATTTTTTGCATGCCTGGCATTACTACTGAATTGCATTAACTTTGCTAGTGAATCTACACATACAAGAAGCCTGGCTTGTTTCAGCTGTAAAATAGGATATTGTTATTCTGTAACTGGGTTTGTACTTGTCTGTGAGCCTTTACCAAGAAGAATTGGGTCTGTGTGCATTCCATAAATAATCCATTATTATTTTCAGGGTATTAATTAATTTCTTAACAAACAATAATAGATTTTAACAGAAAAATTAAATGAGAGACAATAATATTTCTTTAATTTTTATTGTATCACAAAACCTCCAATGAAGGTAGATTTCTTTCTTGCATACTTCCTTATTCACAAAATGAGTAGTCCTTATTCCTTATTTTACAAGGTGTGTGCTTGATCTCATTTCCACAAAATAGTTGAAATATCCATATAATCCTTCCCTTTCTTTTTTTTGCTCAGTTTACGAATTAATATATGACAGAATATATTAATAGAATTAATATATGACAAGAAGCAAAATATTTTCTCAAACTTTTTGTTCTTAAATAAGGTTAGGGTAAAGAGCATTTCCTTAGAACAAAGGTATGTTGTCTTTTTCAGCAGGGACAAATACAGTATCTTGTCTTTAGATATAGGATATATTTAGACAGTTTCAGGACAAAACATCTAATGTGAATTTGGATAAATGGATTCGTAGAGATATTGGATATGATCCATGCAGCATAGTTTTTTCTGTTTGGATGTTTTGTTGTATTTGTTTCCTTCTCTCACAAAGGCAAATATTCTGCCTTTTTTTTTCCTGTGGATGAGAAATTAATGGTCAGCCACTGAAGTCTGAATCTACTTCCAGAGGAGGGGAATGTTAAGGTAAACATGCTGGAAAAATAATTTCTGGAAGCAGCTTAAGAACCTCAGATTGAGTTGATTCTTTTCATTTGATATTTGATACCATATCACATAAGCCCATGAGAATCAGTGTCAGGAAAAGGATTCTGTTAGAAATGAGAAAAAAAACTTCATCTCTGACTCTAAATTCAATAAAATTGTCTGTAACAATTCATGGGGTTATTGTGGCTAAAAGTCTAGGACCCAGCGCTTGGTCTTTTTGAACCTCATGCCATTGGTCTTGGCCCATCCTTTTAGACTGTCCATCTGTGGATGACCAAATAAAACATGCAGCTCCAAATAAAAATGTCTTTTCTCTTTTTTCCTAATGATTTCCATGCCGAATAGTAGATGACATGGAAAGTTTTACAAAGGTATTAGGACATGATTTAAAATATCAGTTGAGATTTTTGAGTCTGCTCTAGTTTTTAGTATCTTTTAGATACCAAAGACTGTGCTATTATGTTCATTATTAATTTTTACAGATGTCCAGAGTAGAATATTGTTAATTTGCAACTATTTCTTTTTACTAAATAAGTTGTAGGGTTCTGCTCTGCTATTTATAAAGTTCAGTACAGTAAGCAGCGGTGACATAAATATTTAGCTTCAGGTCCTGTGGTTCTGAATGAGGGTATTTTAACCTAAATTACTAGACCTCAACAATGCTGGGCAGTTCAAACAACAACTAAAATAAATGACAAGAATCTGTACCCATAAGTCGTCATTTGCCTTTTGCAGGAGTTACATCCTTGGATGCTTCCTAATGTCTAGACAGCAGCACTGGCCACCATTTTTTTAAACTTTTTTTAGTTGCCAGTGTTTTGCAATTTTTCTTCCCAGATATTGACCATGCTGTCACCAGCCATGTACGTCACTTGCGGGCAGGATCATTCCAGCACACGCTTCAGGAAATTGTAAATGTATGGCCAGGAAATGAACTAGTTCAGAATGTTCTTGTCAACTTTATTTTGAAGTAATTTTCCATTCTAGGCACTGTTTGACATTAGTTATGGACAATCAAAATATTTACTGTGAATTAGCTAGTAAGCGAGCATGGTTTTTAAATTTATTTCTACTTTTTTTCTGGGTGGGTTTTTGGTGGTTTTGGTGGTGGTGGGCAGAGTTGTTATATTTGTGTCACAATTCTTATTTCAAGGTACTCATGGACTAGTTTAAGCAACCATATTTTAGTCTGTCAGTTGCTTGTGAACTATTCACACTGACTATTGGCTTATTATTGCTTTGAAACTGATTGCCACTTAAATTATATAATTCTGCTTTTGCTCCCTGAAGTCAGTGGAAAGACCACTTCTGAAAATGGACACACTCATTAAAAGTGCTTAATGTGGATGAAAAAGGTAACTAAAGGCATCATTTTGGAGTGCTTTTTCTTAAAAGCTATGAAACCCAGTTCATTAAAGACACATCTGGGATAGGGCAATGGATTTAAATGTGGTGTGGTTAACTTATATAGAGTAAATAATTAAATATTCATAAAAGTCATCAACTTTGGCTCCTCTATCGCTGCCTTGTTTTTAAAGTACTTTTCCATTTCCTTAGTCAACCTGTAATCACTAGTATGGCTGCATGTGTGACAGGCAGTGGTTTTATGTAAGCCACTGTAGTTGTCATCAGCTCCAGCTTGTTTTTCCTTCCATTAGGATTTCCTGATTATGCACTAAAAAGATATTTGATTGATAGTAGAATAGAAGACATTTGAAGAAAAAAAATTAAACTGAATTCATGCCAGTGGGGAGGGGAGCTACCTTATTAACAAAATAATTGAGCCGTTAGTTAATTTTACCTGTTATTTGCAAAAAAGGACAAAAATCTTCCAAGGAATTAATATTCTTCCCTCAAATGATTAAAAGAACAACAAAAAGGTTTGTATCTTAGATGTATTTAGTAATTATGTCTCTGACACCTTTTTTCATATCATCCAAGGCAGATGTAAAAAACCAAAAAAACAAAAACAAAAAAAAACCAAAAAAACCCCAAAAAAAACAAAAAAAAAAAAAAAAAGAGAGAGAACAAAACCAACTAACTGGTAATTTACAGTACATTGTAAGTGTCAGCTTTTCCTGATCAGTTTTTCTCTGTCTTATTAGAAGCAATTTCTGCAAATTGATAATTAATACCTTTACCTTTGTTAAAAGCAGCTACTTGTGTAACAACACTTCCAGTGTGGTACAATCAGTATATTTTACTATTGATGTAAATAGTTCATAAAATTAATTATAAAAAATATTCTTGCAATACAAATTTAACATTTCACTTATTTTTGTCTCTTTTTTTTCTTTCTTTTTGTTTTTTTTTCAAATTTTGGAATTCTTATTCTACTAAAAAAAATTTTGTCAGTGTGTTAAGTTCAAATACATTGGTGATTTCTTCAAAGTAATAAACATTTGGCCACGTGAACACAGAACAAAGGAGTGTTATCCGAAATGTGCTACCCACAGCACACCACTGGAAAATTACCCCAGACCTTCCCTGCAACCTTATTCTTTCCCTTATACCCACCTCCCTTCAAGGCTCAATGAAATCAGTTACACATGAACATGAGTGAAGCAAAGAATGCCATTTTATTCACATAACATGATGTTATTCAGCATTTTGGTGATGAGCAACTGTCAGACCATTGAATGCAGACAGAACAACAACTGACTCATGATTTCAGGATTTGCTCTTATCTGATACCTTGTTTTGTTACCCTTTTAGCATAGAGAAACCATTCATGTAGGGATAGGCTTGAGATGAACTAACATCTTGCTGTAACAAAGCAGGGGGTTTAGATATTCATCGCCCTGTGTATGGAACAGAGATGACAGGAAGGGCTGTGCTGGAGGAACCGCAGCCCCGGTGCAGCCTGGCCTTGGTGACAGGACTGAGGGGTAGCTCAAGGCACAGTGTTGTGGTTGCATCCTTATCTGATAGCCAGCACACCAGTAATGGTTTGGTTCCTGACAAAAGCACCTCTGTCCTTGGTATGATAAAACACTATTAGCTTCCTTCTGGGCAAAAAGTGCCATACAGCAGGCATGTGTCTGAAATGCTGAGAACTGATCCTGTGTGATAGCAAGGCCTGATGAAGCATTATAAGTTCTTTATTTGAAATGTCATTTGAACAACCAACCTTGTGCTGCATTCTCTGGGCTTTGCATATAGTCTCAAGCTGCAGCAAAGGAGAGAACATTTCAGTTTCCAAGAGTCAAATCTTGGACAACTGTACCAAGGTCTGCTGTGGATTCAAGTGCTGACAGGTAAAGAGAAAAGAATTTTTTTATCTAAGCCACTGCCTCAGAGCTCAAGACTGTTTGAGAACTACAATAATTTCTCAGCTCCACATACAAATTGACATCAAGATCTCTGAACTAGGCATGTCAGAGCAAACCTAAACAATTATTCTTGTTACTTGGCCCTCTATTCTGTTTCCATCCAGTCTTGTAAAAAGTGAACATCAGTCTTCACTATGCTCTGAGCATTGATGTCACATGGACATGGTGTCATGCATGTGCAGCCATAGCAGAACAGACTTGATAGACATCAATATACAGAAGATACACAAGAAGATATACAGAAGAGGTATTTTCTCCTCGCCCAAAGTAATCCATTCATTTGAATTTCACTGAAGAATTCTACTAGATCACACAGCCTTCTCATCATACAAAATTTTTCATATTTTACTTGCATTTATCTTCACTTGCCACACAGAAATGGGGCGAAAAGGGATGATTGGTTTTGTTTCTCCTAGCATCAGAATAAATGCTATAGTTTGGTTTCAAAAGAACAATATACCTCACAACAGCATGCAAGCAGATTTAATGTTAAGTAGTAATGCCAATTTCAACCATCCTTTTTTTTCTGTTTTTGACATATGTCTCGCTGGTATATCTACCACCTTCTCTGAACTGCAACAGAAATTCACTCGGCTCATATATTTTTGGGAACCACTGGAAAATCATTTCTGGGGTCTCAGAACCACTCTGTTTCCTGATGTGCAGTAGCTAATACATACAAACAATTGCTAAAGGATGGTAACTGGTTAATTTGGGTGGATATCTTTCACACAAGACCTCATACTGCTCTTCAACCTGCTGAAATATGAAGTGCCAACTGGCATAACACTGAACAACTCTGCTGCTAATATGAGACATATTAAGCCAAAAACACAAGCAAGTCCTAGAAAGGAAAATAAAGCAAACAGAAGGCAAATATCCATTTCAGAATAAAAGAATATGATCAAATTAGCAAAGCATTGGTAAGGCACTAGATAAAAATGAAAAAAATAAAATGAACAACCCCAAAATAAGACAGACACAAAAAAATTTTCTTATTTCATGTTTTTGAAAGCTTTGTTGTAATCTCTTACTGTAAGCCCATACAACTAAATATGTGGCTTGCTCAAGGTATTTGTTGCATCCTAATACAATGTGGTCATCATATCCGGGGGCATTTAGGAAACTGCACAACTAGAACTCGGCAGGATGCATTTTGCTCTTCTGCAGACATGTTCTCATACTGTGATAAATATATTTTGAAAATAAAAATTCAAACTCTTGAAAGGTAGATAAGCTGATATTCACTTCAGATTCTTAAAAAAATTATCTTCATAATTTTTCACTTCTCTCATGTAAGTATACTTACCTTATTAAATAAAAAGTGCCTTCAAATGAAAAAGAGGATTTTTAATTTCAAAATGTTGAAACAGGTTGTTTCAATTATTTTGGTTTCATTTGTTCCTAATATTTTGGGAGACAGAAAATTAGCTAAAATCAATCTTGTACTGCTTAGAGCTTTGGTTGCAGTGAATTGTTGTTTCATGATGAAGATATATTTCATAAATACCCTCCCAGACAGTTTATAAGAGAAGAAGAAATGGAAAAAAAATTATCCTTTTGCTCAGCATTGCACATTGAACAATGACTTTTCTGCCACCTTTAATGTTTTCTTTTTGCAAAGTCAAATACCCTACAAATCAATACTTCATTGTCCATGGAGGTGTTCTTTGGTTCAACACCTTGATTTTGAATTGGTATTTAAAGAGAAAACCATTTCTGGCAGAGTTGTTCTTTCTTAGGTGGCCCTTCTGTCAACCATATGCACATTTAGAGAAGGCTTTTTTCTGTCATGGTTTGTTTTTTTTTTTGTTTTTTTTTTTTGGTTTTTTTTTTAAACTGCAATCAAAATTCTGAAGAAGTGGACATTGATATTTTCCCCAGACCTGTACCTGCACCTTCTTGAGCAGTGATTTGAGAAGTATCCCCAGGCTGCTGAGAGAAGCAAGATGTCCCAGAAGTGCTGCATTCTGAAGAAGATTTGCTCTCCTCTCCACAGCTCCCAGTGCATGAGGTGTGTCACTGAACACCACTTTTGACTGGATAAATATGCTTTTATTTAATTTCTATAGTCTGCTGCTTGCTGCTGCTGGTGCTTACATGTCCACAACATCTACCTAGGGCACACGAGATGGCTTTTATACTCCTGGACTAGATAGAACTGATATTCGGCATCAGACAGGATTAGTCTGTCAGTGACAGAGGCTGAGCACAAACAAGAGCAGTAGAGCTAAACACTATTTGTGTTGCCTCTTTCCAATACCTTCAATGTCTGATTCAGGCTCTCATTCCCACTGGTGACTGGTTCTCTTCCCTGAGCATTTCACGGAGTCTCTAGATCTTCAGTAATCACTGAAGATGTGACCAAAAGACATGGACAGCCAAAGAGTTCTCTGGGCCTGCTCAGTTAAACATCTCCTGGATCCATTGGATCCCTGATCATAGGAATATATATGTATACGCAGGGATTGTTAAAATAGATCGAACCAATGGGGCTTGTACAAAAATAGCAAAATAAATAAATAATTATACACACATTTCAATCTTGATTTTTCCAGAACAACACTCTAGGAGTGCTTTGCATTTCAAATGGGAGCTGACTATATGGAAAGTACAATGTACAGTAGAATTAACTTTTTTTTTTTTATTCAGCCATTTTTTGCTGTTCTAGACACAGGTCATGACCTCTCACCTCCTGTTTATTTCTTCCCATGTTGACCTTTCACTGAAGCACAGGGCTAATTTTTTGCTCCAGTGACCAAGAATAGGAATTTGTCACTTTATTCAAAATGGAATGAATACAGGTATGTCTGGCATTCTCAGCTGAGCTTAACCCTCTGCATGCTGAAAACAGTCAAATAGCCAAGTGATCTCTATTAGGAAATATCTTTTCTGAAGTTGTGCTATTTTTTGTAACAAAAGAGTTTTGCTTCTTTTGTCTGAAAAAGGGTTTTTCTTTTTCTGTGCACAGTCGGGTACAGTTTTCTTTGTTGCAAAATACAATGAACTAAACAGAAGAAAATGACAGGTTAGAGGTCCATAGAAATTTGCAATGGTTCTACGGGAGAACTTTCATTAGTGTTAGGAAATAACCTCCATCTTAATTGTCTGCTGTACAAACAAAGTTTTATGTGTTATCTTTGACTGAGAAAGAAATAACTAATTTCTCCAGTAAGATGCCAGTAATGAATTCTTATGGACTAATCTTAATAAGTATGTGCAAAGTAATCTATGCTTCTCATGTTGAGTTATAAAATAGAATTCTTTTCCTTATGCAAATACTTTCACTGGTACTTATCCACCTATTCAAATCTCCTGTGCAGTAGGGTTCTTTTCTCCATCTGTAAATTCTGTAAAAGGAAAAGACGTCAATGTATCCATGCAGGATTTGACATTAACGCTTAAATCCTGTGTTAGAATTACAAAGGATAAGGGTGCCAGCAAAAAAACACCCCAAAAACCAAAACCCACCAAAACCCATGAAACAAACGAACAAACAAACCCCAACAAAACAAAACAAAAAAAAAACCCCAAAACACAACCCAGAAGGTCTCAAGTTAGACAGTCAGTAGATTCAAGCATTACCTGTCAAAATGAAAAAGTTGTAAGCAATGGACGTTCAGAGCGTGATTTCCCACAAACACATCCTTAATATTTCCATGGTCTCACTGAAGTTACTGTAATCTCTCTTTTCCTCTTGGTGGCTATATTACTATATTTTCAGACGTTTATGTCATGCCCTGATCTTTTATCCTAAATACACATTAGCATTGTTGCCTTTCCAGATCCTGTCATTACCTATGTAATGCCTGAAGTCTGCGCATGCCTTTTGGCCAGCCAGTGTGTGCGAGCTGGCTACCCAGAGAGCAACTCTGCTGAGCTCATGGCACTGCCCTTCCTGCAGTGGAATCACTTGTTGGGGCATTTGTCTCACAAAGCTTGTCAAGTATTAACATATCTGATCACTTAACCACATTGATTTAATTTACTGAAATTATATTCACAGAGACAAGAGATGGGGAGAACAAGAAACATAAACAGCTTTCTCTGGTAGGCTTCCTAAGCCTCAGGAAAGCAAGTCAAAAAAACCTTGGTGACTTTGGACCCTGTTACACAGACTGAACCAATCCTGTGCTTTCATCCAGGATCTCCCAAACATGTCTTCAGTGAGGTCAGTGGTTCTGATCTCAAGGACATGAAGCAAGCATCATTTGACATTATTTGTGTAGAAATTTTGTCCATCTCAGTTAAAATCAGCAAAATACTATGAAAACATAAATTTGCATATTTTTTAATAAAATTGAATTACCTCTAAAAGCTCCAAGTCTTTAGTATCTTCCAACAGCATCACAACTACATACAGGAAAGGACTAGAATGGTGAATTATAAGGTCTGCTATGTGGACTGGGATCTTCTCCTCAGAAGAGAACACTTTTAGTGCTACAAATGTGAGCCAAACTTTATGTGTTGTTTTTAAAAGCAAAATTTCAGACCCTGGGGGAGGTTCTGTACATACTTTCACTGAATGGGGAGTATCCTTAATCCTCTTTCCTCAGTGCTGAGCTCTGATCTGCCAGCCTTGGCACAGTTTGATTTTGCAACAGCCCCCCTGAACAAAGGTTGCTCTGAGCTGCTCCCTGTTGGGTCCATTCCTGCATTCATGCAGGCAGATCATGGGATTCAGAAGCATTGCAGTTTGTTCATTTTCCAGTTCAAACCTCTAAGTGACTGCAAAAATTTCCAATTCTGAGAACAAGGAAATACAGGTGTGGGTGGAGTGTGGTACATTTGTAATGGCAATCATGGTAACTGTAACAATAACATCTGTAACCTATTTTTGCCTTTCAGTTACCTGAAATGTCCCTACTTTATAATTTCCAAGGTAGAAAACTAGATCCTACACCTGGCTAAAATATGGTTTCTAGATTCACCTGAAAAATGCCAAAATAAAATATTCATATGACATAAGGACAAGAGGGATCCTAAAATCAAAATAAAAAAGTTTCAACTTTTCTCCAGCAAATACGGTCTCCTGACAAGCAAATAAGTATTTGGCACAATAATGCTATGAAAACACTTAAGTATAGTTGAATCTATTTAGTGTAGTAGTTACTGGTGGTTAATACTACTCCACCTTTGAAAATTCTTCCTGCTTATCCTATGTAGGGTGTTTTAGTCACAGCTAGGAGTATATTCTTCTTCTTTTAGACATAAAACATCATGTCATTCACTGTTTTCAGTCCTCAGCTCTCAAAGTGCAGAATATGATGCCAAAGGAATGGGAGCCAGTGAAGAGTATATGCTTCTGGACCAGTAGACCTATAACAGCTTACAACACTATTACTGGGGCTGCAATTCATCCAATTTATTGACAAGTTAAGGACTCAGCTTTCACAAGCAAGTGGAAATTATACTTACCTGTGCCAGGGCACTTATCTTTTTATCTCTTCTTCAGCATATGTCTCTATTTCTTTTTACTAAATGATTTCTTCCTATTAGAATATATATGTTATATAGATTATTGTTTCTCACTGGCCTACACCGTCCATGGAGCTTCCTACTGCTAGAATGAGACAAGCAGCAGCAGCTTGGTCTGATGTGGGGCTCTGGCTGCTTTCCTGGGCTGTAGGGCTTTGTGCAAGTGTCAAATAAGGGAGGAACCAGCACCAAAACCATCCATGCTAGTCCTGGCATTTGCATACTAACTGCTTCTGTGGTGACCACTTAAATCCAATATACTGAATGCTGAAGGGAAAAAAGAATCACAATGTAAACAGAAGAGAATACCATCCCTAAGCAGCCCAATACCACATTTTTCATGCTTTACAGTGTTTTACACGGGAGCTTTTTCTCTGGGAGCATGCACATGCTCTGATTTTGATCTTTTGAAATTTCTGCATCCCTTAGGTTGTATCCTTTCACTCCAGAATAACTCTTGTTGTGATAGATGAACTGGAACAAGTGTGGGCTTCCTCACAGCCACTTCCTGTCAAAGTGCCCTGTGCTAAGCAGCAAGCTGTGCAGTCAAATGGAAGGAAGCACAAAAGTCCACTTTTCCCT
Source organism: Corvus brachyrhynchos (assembly GCF_000691975.1). NCBI lineage: Eukaryota > Metazoa > Chordata > Aves > Passeriformes > Corvidae > Corvus > Corvus brachyrhynchos. The sequence goes on from NW_008237222.1 coordinate 7,492,227, forward strand.
TATCCCTTCCCCATGGCAACCTGACCAAGAACAGTGACCCCCAGCAGCACAGCTGAGGCCTGAAACTGTGCTGAATTACTCAGAAAGAGAATCTCCTGACCCCAGCCAGCAGAACCCAATGAAAATATGTGACCTCTAACTGCAGAACCCCTTGTCCGACATTGCGATTGTACTGTACACAGCCGACACAGGTCAGACCCTTTCAGGAAGCTGACTTAATGATTCTCAAATCTAATTTAAAATGAACCAGTGAACCTAGAACTATTCAGGTTCTGCAATTAGAGGGTTTTACATCAAGCAGTCAAAAACCCCATAGAAATATCACACCTCCTTGAATTAAGTATTGAAATCAAATATTTTTTATTCAGGGCTGACCTTTGTTAGCTACATGTAAACTGAACTGATGATGAGTCATTGAGCTAGCAAATTAGTACTCATAGTTGTTGACAGGGTCAGCAAGAAATCTACCACATTTTTAAGCAAAAATAAAATCGTCATGTAGGTATTGTCATATGTACTTCTTGTCCTTAATGACATTCAGAAACCATTGGCAACAAGAAGAGGAAAACCAGGAGATTTTGGGGTTTTCACACTCTCTACCAAGTGTAATCAGAAATTTAACACCACAAGCTTTGGTTAAAGAGCTATAACAGTATCTATTTGTTGTGCTTTCAACCACATAAATAATAGAATTGACCTCAACAGTGGGTAGAAAAGGGACCAAACTCTCCAGCTCTCTACCTCAGTTAATATTGTCTCAATAGCACTACAGCCTATTTTATAATGCTTCTGCACAAACAGCTGTTTGGCTTGTGACATCAAGGTACACCAATAATTCATTACAAGAACATTCGTTCTGTCATTAACCCTTAGAACTGTATGAGTAATTTGGGGCACAGCTAAACAGGGTCCTGAATGTAGGACGCTGTTTACTGAAACAATTTTTTGAGTGAGAGCACCTTACAATTAACAACTTTTACAAATTTATATGAACAGCACTTAAATGACAGAAAGAATCTCAAAGGCAGTTGTTTAGCAGACTTGACTTAACATGTGTCCATTCAGTCTGTGGGCTGCTCCTGGGGTAACATCCATTGGATCACAGCTGGTCTACACAATGAACACATTGCTGTGGCCACCGTGGGAATTCAAAAGAGCTACATGGTTGAAATTGGGTTGGGCCATCCCAGTTTCATACTTTATTGTCAGCATGTCCACATACAGCTCCAGCATGCAGAGCACAGTGCCCTGAACCAGTAGAAAATACAGTGCTAATGGAAATATTTAAGATGAGACACCAAGAGCCTAACAGATAGAAATATTCTGTGCTACAAATACTCTGAATTTTGAAAGCAGCTTCTCTTTTGCCTGTCTAGTTTCACCTTCTCTCTTCTGTTAAAGGCCTTTTGGCATTTGTGCTGGTCCTCTGAATCTAACTATTTTGCCTCTCTTCCAGTATGTTACCCAACTCTGTTGTTCCTTCCAGTATTTGGCATTTGCTTTGGAATTATGTTTGTCCATCTGTTATTTGTCCTTTTGGTGATGCGTTCTGCTGATTCCCATTTGTTCCTCTCAGCTTTCTCAATAATTTGGGCTTCTGAAGTGTTGTGGCATCAGTCAGCTCTATCTTGGCCCAGGACAGTGTTTGTACAGAACAAGAGAAAGAGCAAAAACTGGCCTAGACTGATTTTTCTGCTTCTTTAGGAATTCACAGGCACAACTTTTTGCCGTGGTCATTCCCACTAGCTGATTTCACTGGTTCAAGGAACATGTAATGAAAGGGACTTTCTTCTCTTTTGGTTTATGTTTTACTCCTTCCATCTTTCTGGATGTTTTTAACCAGTGTGAGACCATTAAAAAGGCTAAAATGTTAGCAGATGCTCTTCCAGTCTTGACTGAGCTGGCACTTTTGTGATTCATATTCCTTTCCCTTTGGGAACACATCCATCTCCTTTATTAACTCTCCACAAAACTTACTGGCCTAGTATGGTCTAAGGAGAACCAAAACTGCTCCTATCCACACTTTCTTTCCCCAGTTATATCTTTTTTATCCCTTAAAATAAACCACAATCACACTACCCTCTTCATGCAGTTGCTGGATATGACCTTTACTTGCCATGACTTCATTTTTCAGGCTTAGAACATTTTGTAGACAGAATTCGAAATTTGTCAGCTCACAAGTTGCCTGTGCACAACAGAGTGGAATGACTAAAGGGATGCTCAGCTATTGATAAGTTATGTGGATATTGTTTTTCTCCCCCACCACAGCTCTGAAAGCCTATTTTAAGGTCACACTATGATCAGACTTATGCATTATACTGAGCTTGCAGATTTTCCTTGGCAGTCAGGCACTAGGTAGGATCATGCCTCTTTTTATACATTTGTTTTGGATTTAGACTCATCCAGTAAAGCAGTATTCCTAGAAAACCAGGTTTCTTACAAAAATAAAACATCCTCCTGGAAAACCTGACTTTTTATAAACGAGGATTTAGTTTGTATCAGTGACCCTTGGAGATATCTGAGCAGTGTAGATGAATGAAGGATGCTTACACCACTTTATTTTCAGGTTTTCAAGGAGGCATTAGTTAACCTGTTTGCTGAGGTGTACTGAATTCATGTAATTTCTGGCCTCAACCCTCTGAAAGCCATGTGAATTTTGCCAAAAACAAAAAGATACTGGTATTCAACATCACTTGTCAGAGTAAGCCTGTCTTCGAAAGGAAGGAGCTTCCTTTTCTTCCTTCTCCTTTCCTTCCCACCCCCAACCAAAATGCTTCCAAACCCACATGTTTCATTACATAAATACTGGGTATTAGGAATAATTTATGAAATGTTTATGATGTGGGTAGGATGCTGGTTTTGATCAAATCAAAAAATCAGGAAGCCCCAATTAGTAAGGAAACCCTGAACAAAGCACCCATGGTACATATGAGCTCCCTGGGGTTTGTAGATAAGAGCTTTGCAGATGCAGACTGCTTGCAGTATGGAAGCCCCTCCTGCTCCTGAACATCCAAACAAACCCTGGGTCACACAGAAAAAACAGACCACAGTGGCTACAGAGAAACTATCCCAGCATCTTTGGACTCCTTTGGAAAAATTTACACAATCAGCTAGATCTCATCCAAGTGAGCCAGTCTGTGCTTGGACTCTAGCAAAGTGGAGAATGCACAGAGTGCTTTGGGACCATCTCGCCGGCCAAGTGTGTCAGAAAATGGAGCAGTATCACATTAACATCAGCATTATTATCTAACAGGCAGGAACATGACAGAAAGGAAGAAAAGGAGTCAAAAACTACTACCAGCACTGCAGATCATCACCTTCTGATTGAAATCACTAATTAATTGTTGCCTTTAATATTTTGATTCTAGTCTAAAACCACAAAGTGTGTGCCCACAAAACACCCTTGGACACTCAAGACATGGACAAACATAAGTGCTAGGTAACACATTTACAATTGCAAGAAAAAGGTGTGAATAGTGTAATAATGACAAATGCAAGCAGTTAGTTACAGTTTCAGTGTTGATTATAGAAGGTCTTTTGGAAATAAAATTAACGTAGCAACTTTCAAAGGAAAGGCCAGGTATAACTGAACAACAAGTGACCATTCAGTCTAACATGGTCAGCAGTCATTAAATTGCATCTCATTCTTATTCTTGTACTACATCAGTCCAGAAGTTGCCATCACAGTGAGAGATGTCAGCTTATGAAAGTACTAATCAGCTGATACATGCAAATATCATTATTACACACACTGCAACATACAAGGAGAGCCACATTCTCTTTAGATGCTACTCTCGTGAGATGAACAAATAATTTTTTCTCTGCACGAGACTGCTTACCTTATATCATCATGTTACAAGATTTTACACTTTTAAAATAATTAAAACATTCCAGTTGCAGCCATGTCACATTTAAACAGCAGCAGCTAAGGGAGGATTACAGTCACAGCCTCCCATACTGCATGCAGGCTAAATTCAAAGGCTTCCTGCCTGTAAGCTAGTTAGAAGCATTGAAAAAGTGGGATTTAACTTTGCTGTTTGGTAAAGGATAAAATAGAGGAATCTCCACAGACTACTACCCTGTACAGTACACATTGTTAGTCAAAAGAGAGAATGGCAATTCTGCATTATAAACAACAACACATTCCTCTCTTTTTATTCCTGAGAGCTACAATTAAAGGATGCAAGTCATAAACCAGTGTATTATATGATGCATTGTATTTAATCTTGCTGCATTGTTTTATATAACAGGTTCATATAATTCTTTAGACAGGAAAAGGCTTGTTCTATAAAAATACAGAGCCCTGCATCTGAAATATAAGTTCACGCACAAGCAATGTATATATCGCCAAACCAGCAAACTAACTCACTTACTTAATACACTAAACTTCAGGTTCTTTCTATATTATGTGAAATGGCTTGAAACAGGAGGCAGCTGCCAGGAAACATCACTGCTTCTTTGCTCAAGAGAGACAAGGGAAGGAAGAATGAAGAAAAAAATTCCCTCGATGGATGCCACAATAGCATGTCTTTCATTATCGCCCTGTGTCAAGGCACTGTGTAATGTTCATTGTGCATGCATAGTAAATTACTATTTACCTGCCAGTGCCTTTGATAAGTCAGTCTTTTCTCCCTCTTTTCGTCCACACAGCATGGAACAGTGAAACCTCTTTGCCTATAATTCTTATTAAGGTGATACTTTTTCTGAATAAGAAAGTACACACTTCCAAAGGAGGCATTCTCTTGGGTTTTTAAGGGCCATTGTTTTTATTGTTTTCCTTTTATTTCTCCCACCCTGCTGTGTTTTAATGCTATAGTGACTTCTGTGTATACAACTCTCATATTGAAATGTCTGCCGCAGATATATGCAATATTAAAGAGTGCTTATGAATTTTTGACATCTAATTAGTCGCTACCCAGTTAACATGTCAAGACTCAGAGGGATTAGGGAGTCAGCCCTTTCTGAATAAGTTAAAGCTATGCCCTGTCCTTTTCATGTATTATTCTTTAATGTAGGTGGTGATTATTTTGCTGTGATTAATTGATGAAGCTCATTGGTCTGGCAAGTGTTACAGAATTCACCATTCCTCACTTTTATTTCTCTCTGTAGGGCTTTCCCACTTATTTGAAAGGAATTGGTTCTATTCGGTCTGTGAAGCTTCATTGTCTTTCCTCAATACATGCACATTGGTTTCTCTTAAGATTTTATCTATTTAATTTTGTATCTTTTCTACTATAAAGGAAGCAGATTAATAATGCTTGTTTTATTTTAAATCACATATTTCAAATAGGGTTTCTCTAATGTGTTGTTTATTTTTATTTTTGATGTATACTTTTAGACAAAATTACTGACATATATTTTGAAGTATAAAAGTAGATTTTAATTTTTCTTTCTTAATGCTTTACAAAGTCCCCCACATTCAACAAGGCTTGGTGAATTTCGAGGTTTTCTGGTCCCTGATTAGAAGCAATATTTCACTCAGGCAAATTTTAATTTTTTTAGCAGTTTGAGTGGCTTTTTTCTTAGAGATGATATAATATTCTCTGTTGTCAGTTATGGTAAATTATATCAATTTTAGCATTCAAATGGAAGCCTTAATTATACAATCTCTGTTTTCCATGTGCACGCCTTTCACAAAAGGAACAAAAAAAAGAAAAAAAAAGGGAATATTGAGGGAAATCTTTAAACACCTGTAGAAATCTAAGTGATGCATATTTAAAACAATGTGATCACTCATAAATTCAGCTGTGTATCAAGGCTCCTGCTGACCTGTGGCGCACTCCAAAGGAATGTTCCATTGATTATATACAGCTGCGGATGCTCAGAAAGAAACAGCACATATGTGTGCTTCATGGTCTGATATATTTGTTGTATCCCCCTCTGTGTAAGTGATATTGGGTTCTATATAAAGAAACAATAAAAACGTATGCTGAGCACATAATGGCTGTGCCGTTTGCCTACACAGGCACCACGCCACCAGTATTTAACTCACTGCTTTGTAAAGCACTGGAAGATCTACCGTAGCTATAAAAGGCAAAGCAAAAACATACCCATACACACGCACAAAGTTTTTTGCTTTTTTTTTTTCTTCTTTTTCTAAAATACTGTGAAGGAACATCCTGCTGTATCACACTGTTTTTTGTTCACCATTTTACTGTAGTCAGCTCAAGAGTTTTGGGCCTTGCAAAAGTGCAACACAGTCAGGCAGTTTCCCTGAAAGGATAAAATCAGAAAAGGAATTTTCTGAACACAGTGCAAGAGGCAAACATATAGACATGATTATGGAAATATTTAATCATGCACTGTGGCTACTGAGAACTTTCTTCCATTCACTACCTCTTCACTGCAAAGGAGCTGAACAAAAGGCTCTTGCCATCCGAGTTCATTTCTGCAGCCTTGTGGTTTTATGGACAAATAATTACTTTTCACAGAGCAGAATCCATCCCATTATGAACCTCCAGTATTCAAATCTGTAATTGGGACAATAGTGGAGCTCCAGCCCGTTTATCTTCTTTTGAAATGAAGAAACTGATGCACACACTCCTAAAAATTTGATCATTATAAATAATTACAATTCTATTTTCCAGTCAAGGTTTGCGCTTTTTAATTTACATTGGGGGGACTCTTTCTAAGGTATTTTGTTGGTGAAAATACATAAACAATTCTCTCTTATCAGGCTTTAAAGAAAATTGCAGTGTGTGAGGAAAAGAGGAAAGCGAAGGGGGCCAGGAGGATTTAGCAAGGTGCCCCTCCTAACCCCTCACCTGGGTTTTGAGGTTATTGTGAAGAAGCTGAAAAGAGGAGTCACAGCAGCCTCACACACCCCCAAACCACAAACGCCTTAGGAGCAAAAACTGACATCGACCCTGCCACAGGAAGGAGAGCCAAGAGGCAGCAAGGAAGGGAAATAAAACTGAGCAGGGTGGGTGGGTCAGCTGAAGGGGCTGTGAGTACGAAGAAGGAAGAGGGGGCAGCATTAAAAGAAATATCAATCAATTGGAGCATATTCACTTTCTCCTGTGCAGTAGATTCTATCAGAAGGAAACACTGAACTTTGTAGTGTTAGCAGCAGCTGAAATTTAGAATTATTGTTTCCTCCTAACAGAAGACTCATTTTCCACGGCCGCATTTGCAGCATAATAAGCTTTTTGTTATTTTTTCAATTAGAGTCAATTGACCTAACAAAATGGTTGGCAATTAAGTGATTTTTGTAATGGTCCGGGGGTAATTTAGTCGAGCTTGTCAGCTGTGTTTCATGAAGCCGAGATGTCTTTTTTTCCCACTGCCTCTCTCTCTCCCTCTCCCTCTCTCTCGCTTACTCCCTCTCTCTCTCAAGCATAATGGCTCATAATTTCAAAATCTTTTCCTTCTGTTTCCCTCACAATAATTCGCAATTACAGGAAGTTGTTGGAGGTGATTTTTTCCTACCTTGCTTTTTGAGTCAGTAATTTTAAATAAAATGTACATACTTGTAAAAAGGGGGCTATTACAGAAATCACTTTTTGTGTAAACTCAATTATTTTATGAATAGTGACACCAGTTTCTGCTGGGTTCAACTCCTAAAGGCTGATGTATTATTATTTTCAGGGTAAAAGGTGTTGAACATTTAGAACACTTTTTCAAATCAAACCAGTATTCAGGAAGGTAAACAACAACTTAAACGATGAGAAGCCTTGTAGTAAAGCTGACAGGTATATGAGAAGAATGAAAGCCATTAGGACATTTATACAATAGTCTGCAGCTACTGGACTTTATTTTCTCCTGTTAAGATTTAGGAAGAGATTCCTCATTTGTCTAATTGATTCATTTTCTTAAGACAACATCTGGAGTAGCAATTCATATTAAAGTGCTGTAGTTAGATCTGATGACTACATCAGATGTTCTTTCATTTGTATTTTTTTTAATTCTGTTTTTTTGCACACACACATTCACACACAGGCTCGAAACTGAAGCCACGCACCCATCCACCAGTGAATCCGGAGACTTCCCATCATCCGCCTGCAAACGACTGTTTCTAGTTTTTTGGTTTTTTTTTTTTATTTTTAAATCCTTTTTTCTAATCCCCAACCATGCTCTACATTTCCCCTG
>NW_008237222.1:7500826-7535329 GCF_000691975.1 Corvus brachyrhynchos
CTACTCCTGCCCCAGCCCCTGCCTCTGCTCCTCTCCCTGCCCCAGGCTCCTGCCCTGTCTGCCTCCTTCCCTGCCCCTGCTCCTGACAGGGCTCTGCTTGCCCTGTGCTCTCACTCTGCCCCCTGCCCCTGTCTTCTGCCCCGTCCTCTGCCCCTGCCAGCCCCCCTGCCTACCCCCCTGCCCCTGCTCGCGTCCCCTCACCGCTCCTGGCTCCCTGTTCCTCCTGACCCACACCCGCCTGGCCATGACCCTCTGCCCATGTGACCCTTCCCACCACAAGCTTCCATCGGAAAAACCCATCGGGCAGGGCTCAGAGGTCCCCGCTGCAGCTGTTTTAGCCCCATGCTGGTTTCCAAGGTGGGGATACCGTCCTGGGGGCTGTGTCACCTACGGTGGAGCAGCCTCTGCACTGAATGCTACCAGCACTGGTTTGCAAATGAGAAGCGGTGTGTGCTGTTTCTTTGGGGGGCGGGGGGGTGGTGGTGTTTTTTGTTTTTTCCCAGTGTCACAATTATTTGTTGGTGGCTGAATTTTATTCATTTATTATATTAATTTGCTTTGTCTCACATTCCTGGAGTTTTGAATCACATTTTAAGCCAAAATCTGTGGGCCAAATTCTGAGAGGCATTTTTACCTTCCTCTTTCGTTTTCCTCTCCTGCATCCAGCATCTCTTGGAACTGGGTTGTGAAAGACTGGCCTTCCATCTTGCCTACTGGGACAGTAAGATCTGTGTGCATTATCCTCAGTAAATATTACTTTTGCATTTGGATCTCCACTCATTTCCCTTATGACCCCTGACAGTCTTCTCCTAGGGTTTGATTATAAGTCACTATAGTCTGGACTGTACTGGAGTCTCGTAAGGCTTCGATTAATCCACTGCACCTAAGCATTGCTGTGCCTATAAAAGGAAAAGTTATGATTCTGAATAAGCATCATGCGGAAGAAAGAAGCAAAAGCATAAAGTATTAAACTTTCATCCAGCACCATAGGAGAGATGTAGTTATTAAATTTCAGCTGCTTATCAAACTGATATGAAAGTCATTTTGCATGATTGCTTTGCATCCTCGAATCTTCTGCTTTTATTTGCAGTGCATCTCTGCGCTTTCTTATTAGAAAAATACTCAAAGGATAAAAAAGCTGATAATATTATTCAGTTTTGACAATTAGGTAGAAAAAACATTTTAAGAAGTGCTTTTTTTATTGCAGCTAGTAATAATAGTGGTGGTCCTCCTGGTAGCAGTCTCTTCTGATGCTACCCAGGGTGATGCTAGCTTTACCCTATAATGGCCAAAGCCCTGATGGTTATACTGGTAAAGCTGCTAAGGAGTGTGAGCTAGGATGTCATTCTCAATATCACAAACAATGTACACAGCCACAGATTATTTTGTCTTCAGAGGTGCACAGTTTATGGTTTTTTCACTACCTCCTCCCTGTTTCAAGATTCACAAGTGGACTGGGGCTAGTGCCTGTGATGAGTGGGGCAAGAGGAACAGTACCTTCCTTGTCCTGGACTTGCCTGCAGCTGCTGTCCATTCCCTCAGGCTCACTGGCACGTTAGCCACTTCAGCAAACCTATCTCTGTCTATTTATAATCAATCTCCCATACGCTTCAGCTGCCCAGCAACTGCCTTTAATTATTACCTCCCCACATTGTGGTTCCTTTCCAGTTCAGCTTAATCTGCTCCTTATGTTTTGCGTGTGAATTTATGCAAAACTATAAGCATTCATGGGAATGGGGAGCCTTTAGAAGATGAGAGCAAATCATCCCATCTCCCACAACTCTCCCTTTCCCCACCATGGGTTTCCACAACTTGATGCTTCGTTGTTTTGTTTTCCAATGTTCCAATCATTTCTTCAGTATTCTCTCTGCCTTCCCATTTTCTGTCAATGCTTCCCCATCTCCTGCTGGGTTTTACTCCTCTATGATTTAATTCACTCTCAGCAACTGTCACAAAGCTGATGGCTCCCTAGCATTTATCTCTTTATCTTTGGTTGCTACCTTCTGTCCACTCCTTTCATCTCAGACTATCCACTCATATCAGTGTCCAGATGTCTGGTCATAAGCCCAGGATAGCAAAAATGCAACCTCTTTGAGCCATTGTTTCTTCACCATTGTACAGAATTATTTCCCTGTGGCATGATGCTGGAGACTATTAGCACCATACCTGCTTTTCACAGTTTCTCTTCCAGATTTAATTTCTAAAAATCAAGTCTCTGTTTTTCCAATCTTTATGAAATATATCTCTGTTATATTAAAAGACCTCCTTAGATCATGCTGTCTAGATTTGAGTTGTCATCCCCAGGCTATGAAAACTTTTTCCCCTCTGAATTTTGTACCTCTACATACAGCAATTTGCCCCATGTGCAAGACAGCTCACAAGAGCAGTCTTAAATACTTCTACATGCTGAAAAGATCTGGAAAGGTCAAGTTTTCCTCCCTGGGAGAGGAATTCCCGTGGCTATCCCCATGTAACGCATGTCTTTGAATTAGCATTTGGGCTGTCCTGAATTCAGGGTGGGGTAGTTCACATTGTAACTCAGGGGGCAATTTTCTTTGACCCCTTAATGACAATTACTTTCCGTGGTACTCAGCCACCCACAGAAATCTTGGTCCTCAGAGCAGGGGTGACTCTCACACTGCATTAGGGAGCAATGCAATTGTTCCAAGGAGGTTCAGAAGCTGGAGGGATCTGGGCTGGCAAAAGGGATGAATTACAGAGGAAATACTTTATCAGGAGAGAAGGAGAGTTACAGTGTTGGGAAAAATATTCTGACAGTGAGATGTGCTAAGCTGGGTGGGGGCGAGGACAATGTCTCCTTTGCAGGATTCATCATCAGAATATATTTATTACTGTGTTGTCCAAAGTACTTTACAAATTCTAAGATATGATTGTATCTTACACCTTGGCAAGGAACAGAACAGATGTCCTTATAAAGGACAATTTAATCAAGGAAAAATAACAATTAGGCAGGAATTTGCTAAAGGAATCAGTAACTGTTAACTCATGGTCAGCCCAAAAAATGTAAAAATTATCTGGCTGAATTGTGCCGTGCTGAGCTCTGACTGCTCAAAATCTACATTTCAGTCTTGTACAGTTTTTTGTACCAAATAGCACTTTACAGAAATAAAGTAAAAAATATTATCTTATTTCACTGTCTGTGGGCTAATATTTTCTCTCTGAAGGTTGCTAACTCCATTTCCAACACAAAAATCAAAGGCAGGTCACATGTTGAAAATATATATAATGTCCTCTGCAGAGTGCTTTAACATGCCCAGCAGTATATTCCCACTTTATTCCTAGAAGAGTAAAATTACAGTGTGTAGCAGGGCTGGCACCATGCTTCCATGCCGTGCAGACATTAGAGCAGAGGGAATGATTCACAATGAATAGTTTAGTCAGTAAGTTTAGCCCTTTTTCTGCTTATGGGATCTCCATGGGCAGACTGAGGTTTCCTTGAGTTTATTATGCAAAAGAATTCAAAGAGATCCTTTTTCCTCTCTAAGTACTTCTAATTGCTCAGGAACACTTCTCTGTGAACATTCCCCAATCACTTCTTGAGCTTTGTGAGATATGACTGCTTTGATGAGTCACATGGTGTTGATTTATTTTTCCAATGTGTTCAGTGTGCACATATTCATGTGTATGAATCTAATACCCAGTTTCCATCAATACTTATGCATGCTGTTCTGAAATTCTCAGTGAATAGCCACAATAGTAATAGAATCCTACAAATGTCCCTAGAAAGCAAACACAGCTAGAAGACAGTATGGTTGAGAGCAATCCATTTGCAAATTCCAGTAAATGAACAATGGTTGATAGCAATCCATTTCCAAATTCCATCGAAGGCACTTTTTTTTTTTTAATGGCATTTAGCCAGCTATAGTAGATTCTGTGAAAAATATTGTCAACTCTGCTTTCCATTCATTTCATCCTGTGTTTCTCTCTTCTCATGAAGTAGCTGTGGGAAGGAAATAATAGCAAACTTCTCCTCCCCCTCCCCCCGCCCCCCCCCAAAAGCAACCAACAAAAAACAAACCCACAGGTTTAAAGTAAATATCTTTGAGCACCAAATAGCTATCTCCTATTTTTCAAGCCCAGACTTAATACATTGCAGTTGTACCTGGGAGGTCTATTTCGTTCAGCACCTACTCGCCTCCAGGATGAGGATTCAATTAAGAAATATAAAAGATAATATGATGCTATAGGGACAAAAGTACTTTTGAAACTCTAGCCAGGCTTTCTGTAAATAGAGGTACACTTCTTTGAAAGCAAACATTTCCTGTTAAAATGCATCAGCTTTCTATTCTGTGATCCTCCACTCCAAATTATAATAGAAAATATATAATGGAGCATAAAAACTAACAGATGAGAAAAATGCACCTTCAATGTGAATTTCACCTCCTAGCTGCAAGGCTATCCTCAAGAACCTCACTGTAGCTGCAGACTGTTACTATGGCATAAATTAAATAATCCTCACCAAAATTCCTTATGATTTTCTAGGAAAAGTGATGTAGTATCCTTTCTTCATCTGGGCAACTAGAACAAAGATGTGAAAAATCATCAGATTTTGCCTACTCACTTTGTGAGACAATATAAAAGATTTTCCAAAGCATTTATACTGTGCAATATTTCTTGTGCACAGGGCATTGGATGGGTGACTTTGCTTACTTGCTGAGAGATCTAGGTCCTTCAGCAAGGTTTGTTTTGGATTGGGAGATGAACGATATGAGGGATCAGAAGTGTACAACTGTGAACACTTCAGGATGCATTATTGCTTCTTCATTGCAAAGGGATAAGAAGTGAAGTCCAGTCCTTTGGACATCGTCGTAGTACTTGCTTTGCACCTAAATTTTTTGTAGCTATTGAAACAAGGCTGTTAAAACTAGTGAATAAATTCACTATATAATCAACAGAAAACCTGAAAACCTCCCCATTAATTCTGCCTGTTTGGGATTTTATCCATAAAATTTATGTTTCATTTACACTGGTTAGGCAAACTGGAACTCCACTCTCAGGAACAGGGCTGGGTTGTAAGCAATAGGGTGAGACAGCATGTTCTACACCCTCAGGTGCCTGAACCAGGAGACCCTGCCTTGCCCTCTGTCGCAGCCAGCAGAGACTTTGCCATTCCCCCTCAGTGTGACCAATGCATACCTCGGGGACATGGAGACAGTATGGGATCCAGTCCTTATCAGCAGTCGTCATGTATAACCCTAAAAGGGCCAAACTGGCACAACCAGAGCAGGTTTAATCCAGATATTTTCCAGTTTTTGAGTGCTAAAACTCACAATGTCATTGCTTACTTTAAATTTCATAGGTGCATTTCCATTGTGTTTTGGAAGTATAGGAATTGAACAAGCAAAAATATAATTGTTTGTTCTGGCCTTCACACAGAAGTGGTAGAAGACAGTTACCCTCTACATAACCTGTTATTAAGCATGAGATGGAAAACAATTTGAATGGAAGTTACAGTTACTTTGTTTAACAGCGTAGTGAAATCAGAATTCAGGCCTATAAATTTTATGTTAAGGCTCCATAGAGGTGGATGGAATAGATTTCCTCTTCTTCCTTCCAACATTTAACATTTTGCTCCTTTTCTTACCTCTCTTCTGGTAGCACTCATGCACACCTTTCTTCACATTTGTTATTCCTGCATAGTCTCATATCCAACTCCTGCTCATTTAGTCATTCTTCTCAAAGCTGGGGCTAGTGTCCATACCCACGTGTTCCTCCTTAGCCACGTCTCAAGGTTGCCATGTTTCTCAATGTTCTGGCCAATTTCATATGTCATGTTCTGGACCAACATAATTTTTTTCAATTTTTTTCCATAATTGTCAGAGATGGAGCGTGTACACCTACCAATAAGTGTGTGCTCATTTGCTCCATGTCCAAAGTGGCTGGTCTTTTTTTCTTGTTAAACACAAGCTCTTCCAACCCCCCTCACTCAGAGAAGCTTTTTCCTCCTGCTGCATATCCTTTGGTCTCAATCAGAACCAGAGGAGAGAGATGGTCTCTGCAATTAGTTGTGGATCCAGAGATCCAACCAACTCCAGCAAGCAGGACCAAAGACCTGCTCAAGTGACAGGGCTACATATCTTAGGAAATGTGATGTAACTGTACAACCTGATCGACCACAGACACTCTGACAAATATAACAAGCCTCTAATAAGCATAAACAAATATTGTTGGGTTTTTTTCCAGAAGCTTAAGGTTTGACCAGTTTTCAAGGCACAGTTTTAAATTGCAGAGCTGTTGAGGAAACAACTGAGAGGTATATTTATTTTTAAACACTGGCACATATTTTCCCTAATCTTGTTCTCAGAAGTGAATATTCACCTGAAACAGAGCCATACAGCAGAAAAGCTCTGACCTGAATGTTAAATTCTGGCAAAGCAATATCTGCTTCAAGCAGATTTTGCCAAAGAAAATTTCCATCCACCCTCATTATAGATGTGGATATTTCAGAAAAAAACCTAAATTCCACATTAAAGAAAGAAACTGTAATAGCAATACTGGAAAATTAAGTTATCTAATTAAACATCAAATACAAACAAGATGGTTTCCTTTTTCTGGGCTTGGCCCATCAATATGTAGCATTCCTAACCTATGGTGAGAATGAATATCTATCCACCTGAACTTTTAATATGTTAATTTCTTAACAGGATTTATCAGAAGGTAAGCACTTCACACCTCTTCTGCTGATGGAGTGAAATTTTCTGACTATAAGGAAGAAATATGAAGTGTACAAACTGTAGGTTGTGCAACATCCCTTTGAGAATATCCTTCTGGGTATTGGTCACTGCCAGTAAAGGTTGATTTCAGACAGGAGAAGCATAATTATCCCCATTAAAAATCTATACAATTAACAATACTTGCCACACAGTGGAGTCTAGGTTACCATGGTACTGCCCTATCTCAAGAGTAGGAAATAACTGTGGTATATCAAATTCCATCTCATGGTAATTGTTACTTTTTTACTGACCACCCATGTGGCATTAAAAGTCTCCTGCTCAACTAATTCACCTATTTTAAAGCATATTATGGCTATATTTATTCTCCATTCCACCTCAAATCACTAGTTTTCCAAGTACATAATGCTGGGTTTTGAAATACCCCAGAACATATATTTATGTGATGAGTAGGAAAGAGGCATTGAAGGTGGAAGAGGAAAGTGGAAAAGAAACATACTGGGGGCATGGGGCTCAGGGGAGTGTCTGAGGTGCCTCTGTCCAGTAGAAGAGAGATGGGAAAGGAATGAAGGCAAATGTGAAATATATGTATCATTGATAATTTTCTGACTACACAGGAATATGCTGCTGAAGGAGACAGGAAGAATAAATTCAGCAATATAGGAGATGAAGAAGATGGTGAAATTGTGCCTGACATGATGATTGAGCTCCAAAGAGGGGCTAACTCAGAACTGTATAGAAAATTTCCTTCCATAGACTTATCCCACAAGCAAAAAAACCTACCCCCACTGCAAGGAGAGCTAGGGACTGGTGTATGGTGAAACAGAAGGAGATATGTGAATGGAAGAAGTGAGTGGGGAAAAGAGAGAAGGAAAAAACCCAAACTGTGAAACAGGGACATGAGAAAGATGGGGCAGTAAAAAACACACTTTAAGATCTTAATAGGCAGGAAAACAAAATGCATTTGGTTAAATTTTGCACCTGAAATGACCCTACCTTATTTGTAGGGTCTCCTTAAACATGCTGATATTCCAGCAGCAGCAGCAGCAAAAAAAAAAAAAAAAAAAAAAAAAAAAAAGCTGTGACATGCTTTCAAAACAAAATACAAGTACATACCAGTTAATTACTTCACCTATTACCCACCCACTCCTCCCCCCCACCAAGATTTATAAAAGTTTTCTAGCTTAGGGAATGGTTTACACTTTTCCTTCCAAATAATATATTTTTAAAATATGTGCATTGCTTTGAGACACCCTGGTTTGAAGGACAATTTTCTAGGATGTCTTGTTTTTAGCATCCTAGGTTCTGGTATGTGTTATATCACACAAAGTTATGTTTGGGAATGTCCTTATCAAAGGAGAAACTGCCAGATTATTGTACAGGAGAAAAGAGAATTTTGAAAGCTACAGTAAAACTTGCCTGATAGTTGAGAGATTCAGGACATATTTCTGAACTTAACATAATTTTCACTCCAGCTTTACAGTTCACCTTTAACACATATCACCTTTTAAAAATATTTCCACAAGCATCATGCATGCTACCATCAGAGTGTCAGCTTTAACTGCGAATTCCCTGGCTTCGTTATCTGTTTAAGTTTAGCTGCTTATCGCTGAGGCAGCGCGATGGTGGCCACGTCGCAGTGTGCAGGTGGGGAGGCTCTAGGTACGCAGAGAAGCTCTGATGGAGCAGCAGATCCCTGCCTGTGCTCAGCTTTTCACACACCATTATTGCCCTTGTGCACAGGGTTAAGGCAGGAGGGACATTGTCTGTAGGGTGGGCTTCTGCAGGATTGGGCCCACAGCCTGTTAAAGACAGGCAGATAAATCTGAGCTGGACTCTGCATTAGTTTAACGTGGCTCTTTGTATTTATAAACAGCAATATGCTGCTGTTACGAAAGCTATTTCATTTAGTGCCATCTTACATTCAGCAATTTAATTATTCTCTTAATTATTGAAACATTCATCATAGTTTTCCAATTGATTCATGAGGGGCTGGCTGCATTTCTTTAACTCATTAATATAGTGACAGAAAATTGACAGTCTTTTTGCTAACCTCCTATCTCTGAATGGTAATACTGGGAATATAAAACCTTCAGTCTTTTTTTTTTTTTTAATTTTTAAAATTTGTATTATTATCACCAGCAATAACTATACTCGTAAAGACTCATTTAGTAGCAAAGGAACAGAACGATATATGAGGAAACCCTAATTGTCAATGGTTTTCATAGTGAATTTTGCAAACTAATATCTTCCTGAGACCACATTTTTATTATGAAATGGGTGATAAAGCAGAGATAATTCTAAATCCAAACACATGTTATATGAAATAGATAAACCCAAGATAAAAATTAATAGTGACCTTGCATGCTGGGATATTAGAAATATAATCAAGCATATATATCAGTCATGGCTGGAAAAGGACAGGGAGATGCCCACAGGTGAAAGGTTAATTTACAGGGTTTTTAAATGCATTCAAAATAAAATCTGTGACATCTCTCTTCCCTTCCTTGTCCTGATTCCGAGTGTTATTGTTATTGACTGTCTGCAAAACTACTACCTTAAAACATGTTCCTAACTTGCATTAAAAGAAAGATTTCATCTTTCCTTTATTTTCTTCTATCTCCTTTATTTACAGGCTGTTTAAGTAAAGGCACAACATTCTATGTCTCTATAATTTTTTTGCAATTGTTATTTATTTCACTTTTATAGTTTCTAAAATATCTGGTGCTACCCTCAAAGACCTTTCTCAAATTCATGAGTTTTCTCTCAGGAGAGGTTGTCCAGAGTTTGAAGCATACAAGGTCTCATCTTAATGCTTATATGAGTACTTCTGCCCTTGGAAATTATTCTCATCTTCACAATACTATGCAAATCAACAGCTACTTCCCTGTGCTTCCAGCTAGGACTTCTGAATATAGTGTGAGTAACTGGAAAATAGCTAAAAAAGAGCGTCAGAAATATAAAAGTTCAGCCCTGAGCATGTCTATATGTGCGTGTATATATATGGATGTGTTTGTAGATGTGTGTACTAGTCATATACTGTAGTTTGAAAAGTGGATCTGTGTAAATCAATGCATTTATTTAGCTCTCTCACCAACTCTCTCCCTGAGTTAACACCCCAGCACACACAATGCTAGCGAAGGTGATTATCTCTGCTAGCATAATTCCTCCGTAACATCTGCTTTCGCCCATAACACTCCACTAATTTTTCCCTCATTTCATTACACATAATTTTCTTTCAACACAATCTACATGTATTAAGTGGTAATGACTTTCCAGTTAAGAGCAAATCGACGCCAAGGGACCCCCCCCTCGATTGCCTGCCGTGCCTGACTCCGGCTATTAAAGATAAATTTGGTGCCTCAGAAAGCTGCAGTAAGCTAATCAATCAATTAAGCGGTTAGGACATACATTATCAAAATTCCACAGTGCGGGGATGCGTGAGAGCATGCTGACATACTTGGTATGATTTTAGGAATAAAAAAAATTTTTGAGGTTGAAAGTCAGTATTCAGTGTCTTCTGAAATGAAAACTCAAGCTATTGCACACTACCGATGGCAACTTTGGTGTCTGTGCTGGTACAATTTCCACTGCAGCTTTTATACCTCGTGCAGTTTACTAGTGATACCAGAATGGAGCTGATGACACAGTAAAATCTATTTTTAAACGATATGAGGATTCTGGTGCAGAATAAGGCAATGCTATTCACAGTTAAGCTGGATGTTCTGTCCCTAACTTGTCATTGTGTCTCTAGGAACTGCCACAGCTTTAAAACACTGATTAATATTCTGTATTATGTGTTGCAAAAAGGTGGTTTAAGGACAGAATGGCAGCCATCACATCCTGTTGTGTCAAGTTTTATCTTCAACATTGCTTTAATATTCATTCGGAGTTTAATTTTGGAGAGTATTTAAAGCTAGTAAAACAGATTCTAAAATAAACTGAAAATTTCTTTCAACTTTTTTGTTTTCTAAAAAAACAGCTCCTAGTGACGTGATGTCCTTTGCAGGACTGACTTACAAAACAGCTTCAACCCAACCAGAAAAAGTTACATTCACCGATAATTGAGTTACATTTGAGTACAAGGAAATAATATACACAATATCACTTACCAGCCCTTCATTACTTTGTCTATCTGTGTTATTTTTGGCATTGTGTCGT
Organism: Corvus brachyrhynchos; assembly: GCF_000691975.1. Lineage (NCBI taxonomy): Eukaryota > Metazoa > Chordata > Aves > Passeriformes > Corvidae > Corvus > Corvus brachyrhynchos. The sequence goes on from NW_008237222.1 coordinate 7,511,680, forward strand.
TCTTTATATGGACAAATGATTTAACCAGTTAAAGGTTTTTTAAATATAAAAATATTTTCTCTTGCATCGTGGTGAACAGCCTGCATGCCAATATTTAGCCACATGCTAAGGAAATTGAAACAAAACCCCAAAGACCATAAGAATTATACAAGCAATTTTTATAGCTCTGTCAGGACTAATACAAAAGGAGAGTTAAATGGAACTTTATAGCAGGATTCTGAACAAGACAAAACATGGAAAAAAAGACCTATTTTCTGAGCAATCAGTAAATTTATAAAATATGTAATATAAAAGGATCATTACAACACTTAGCCAGTTACTTTTCCTGTCATTTTTAAGCATATTGCCTAAAGCTTTGTTATCATAGTATTGTAGTTATCAGATGAAACTACATGGCAAAACTCCCTGCTTACTTTTCCAGAGTGTTTTCCTCACTTTCTGCAAATTACATTGGAGCATATTCAGTGCATACACTTCTACTAGTGGAAAGAACCATAACATCTTTTTACTGTCTAAATAAATATTCCTTAGCAAAAAAGAAGCATGTTGTCAAAGATAAAAAGGGTGGGTTTGTTTTGTTTTAAAGTGTAATACAAATAAAGGAGGTAACTCAATGGCTTCTCTCTGATGTGTTTGCATAAGGAAAAAAGCCCTGAAAAAACTCTAAAAAGAACGGTACAAATGCATATGATACAGGCAAAACACTTAATCCAAGCCCTGCATGTAAAACACAATTACAGAGCGTTAATAATAGCAGATATAATGAAATAAAAAAATCTACCCACAGAGAATATACAAGTGCGTCCTTCAAAAAAACCCCAAACCAGCATGTTTCAATAATATGATGCTGTCCTTTCCTTTGTGGCATTCTTCATTGACTAGGCTGATAATGAAAAGATGTCAGGGAGATTCACAGTTTAGAGTTGTATTTTCTTCCTTTCTTTTGTGCCATTTCTTCCCATTTATGGCTGTTTTCCTGCCTTTGCTCTGTATGGAGGGTATGAAATATTTCAGAGTTATGTTTTCTTGTGAGATGTAAGGCTGAATTTGACTTTATTATCATTACTAAGAGCATGCAAGTTAAGTTTACTCAGTTGAAAAAGACACAATGATGTTGTTCTTCTTGATATAGAAACAGCTATATTGGCTTTTATAGGTTTTTTAGTGTAGGCTTCTTCTTCTTCTGTCCTAGATTTGATAGCTACTCTATCAGCTGGAATTATTTTTTTTCTTACTCGTTCTCTTTTTGAAAAAAAAAATCATTCTGATTTATCTGAAAGCACATCAAAACATCTTTATCTGTTCTAGTGAGTGAGAAATTCCTTCAGATTAAGGGGGAGAGATGGGGGAGAAGGAGGGAAGAGAGGCAAACAATGAAAAAAGCTGAGACCAAACCAGTTTGCCTTCTCCTTTTGTGCAGTGCGTGTAATGACTGAACTTTTGACTTTAAAGTTTTTCTCTGGTGCAGTACTGTAGAAAAAAACCCAAATAAACAAACAAACAAAAAATATCCCCTCAGTGCAAAGACCGGTCTAAGGCAATACCTGGTGAGTGGAATTTTTTTTTCTTTGGTTGTTGTTGTTTACTTGAAGCAGATAAAACACCCACCTTAAACCCGCCCTCTATTCAGTTCAGCAGCACCTCCATACTCCAATAAACCGTTTTCATTCCATCTGGCGTGCGTTTGCTCTGAAGACATTTTCCTGTCAATCTCTCCTGCCACATTAAAAATCTGTCATTACTATTGCATTGCCGCCTGGCTCCTGAGATTTGTCTGACTGCTTTATTGCTCCGCTCATTTTTTTTTTCTGCTACAGCCGAGAAGCAGAAATAAAGGTTTGTTGTTGAAACATGGCCGCAAGGAAAGTAGGAGGCACACATCTGTCAAGGTATTACCTTTCTTCAACCAGGGATTAAGGTGTTTTACTGCTCTCGCTACTGAGCAGTCACACTGAATAAATTTTCTCAGTAGAACATAAAAATGAACTCATACATTTTGAACTGGGTTTCATTCTTTCAAGCCAACCCATATAATTATGCAATGGAATCAGTGTTCAGGGGAAAAAGAAAAGTCAGAAACGTTTGTGTGCACCCCCCCCCTTCTCTCTCCTGCACCACCCTTCACATTTACATTATTTAAATGCTTATTAAGAGGGCAAGACTGAGGCAATCAGTACTGGGGAGAGAAATGTTTTTTTACTCTTCCTTGTTGTTGTTACTGGATCCCTTGCAAGGTCAGAAGTAGTACAGGGCTTTACTCCCCATGTTTTGTGTCTGTGATCACAAAATACGCCTGACCATGAATATTCACTGTTAATTCACATCAAAGCAAGCCAGTAGAATTGTGATTTCTGAAATACTGTTTTCTGAAAAAAACTGGCAATATTAGCTTCTGTGTAGCCTTCCCATTTCTGCTGCAAACATTAACTTTACAGTTCCAATGGTACAAATGAAAATAATTTAAAATTTAAGTATAACCAGTGGAAGTGGTTGTTACACTAAGACAGAGCATGCCAGACCATCCTCCTCAGTCCTCTGCTGGACACTCCTGCATCATGATCTTAGTCCAGTTTTAACAGATCAGACTTCTAAAGCAGAACGGGTTATCTCACAAAAATAAACATTAAACAGGTGTAGGCAAATGAAGGATCATGTCAAACATATCTGTGAAGGGGGACAGTATAAGGAGCTTTATGGTTTGTGTTTTGTAGGGTTTTGGGGTTTTTTTATGAAAAAGAATAGTACAGCTTTTAAATTTGACGAGACCCCAGGAGAGAAGGACTAGCCTCAGTGCAGGAACCATAAACTTGTCCAAACTTTAAGGAAAGAATAGTAAAGAAAATCCTACAAAGAGTCAGAAATCACAGGTCCATTTGTGGCATGCAAATACCTCCAGGTAGCTCTGCAGCCTGCCCCCACTGTCAGTTTGACTCGCTCTCTGTTTTGCCCTAGGGTCCCTGCCTCCTAACTTCCACAGTGCATCCTCTCAGGCTCCCCTTTGGAGTGAGACAAACACCTCCCACCAGAGAAACTAACTTGTGTCATTGCTGACTGACATATTTATTTAGCAGTAAGGTAGCTCAGTTCAACAGAGAAATATATCGGATCTACAGTTCTACAGAAAAACTGCTGCTTGAACAAAAGCAAATGAGCTATCCCACAGGTCAGCAGATAATCTGTCACTCACTTACTCTTCACAGTGTCCCAGGAAGGTCATAAGTCACCAGGATATTGGTTCAGTACTGTATTCCCTCAGCCTCCACTTTCTGCTGGCTATTGGCTTTTTTCCATCCATTTCAACCCAGTGAAGACACAAGGAAAAGTGAGCATTGTGAAATCTTACACTCCTCTCCCCAGTCCCACCTCCTTCCCAGAGCTAAGTTGCATGACTGAATTTACAGCTTTCTTATGCCAGAACAGCACCTGGGAACATGTCAGGCTGGATTGTGAGGCAAAGCTCCATCCCAAAATATTTCCAGGTTTTAATTCTTCAGGGGAAGGAACCATCTTCTTGTTCTGTGTTAGTATCTAACACCTTGCACAATGGGGGATTTAGGGTTACATAGTGCTTCAGTGCAAATTATAAATAATAATGTGCGTGTGGAAATACAGTTCCTTCAGCTATTTTTTTTATGGCATCCTTCAATGTGCCTCTTTGGCTTAGACCATATTTGCAAGTAGCTGGTGCATAGGAATAAACAGATATAGTGCATAATTGGTACTAAGGACCTCGTGTCCACAATGTATCTTTTTGGGGGTTACGTCAAATTAATTCTAGTCTGGTCCCATGGACTTGATGTGCATTAACAAGTGGAATGCATTAGGTGTGATTGCAGAGCACAATTTCTATATTAATTTCATCTGAAAGAAACCCAGTTTGTGCTCCCTGAGCCCACTCTGCAGTGCAAGCCACAGCACTCCCAACACACTAGTGTGAAATTCAGCTGATGCCTTCCCTGACACCCCTCGTGTTTGCTGGATCCTGTGTGTGACTGATGCTCCTTCATGGGTGCTGTTTGCAGAGAAGCAGAGCAGTAATCTGCTACACCAGGTAAATTCTGCAACGCATAGTTAGGATGCAAATCACTTGCAGATAATCAACAAAAAATAGGGAGAGAGAAAGAGAAATATATACCTCTTCTTATTCTTCCCCCCCTTCTTTTTACACAAACAGCTTTCTCAGTGACTTTGTCCGATACAACCCTCAGGCAAGTTGAAGCCTGTAGCAGTGTTACACTTGACTTTAAATTCAGATAATTTGCACAAAGTTGGGGGTTTTGGGTGGTCTTTCAAAATCAAAATTTGAATTTTCTTCCAGTCGTGTTTGCAGGTGATGGCCCTTTACCTACTAACTTCTTCTGTCCCAGCATAGATAGTTCAGAGTAAAAAATGCTGTCAGTACCTGTAGTTTCATTTGCAAATCCTGTCTGAAGTGGGTAACTGCTTCATACATTTGGGTGTGTTTAAATTACATATCAGGATCCAGATCAAAGATGGCAAATGGCCTCTTGCCAAGATACTTTAAATATCAGATCATATTTGTAAGAGAAAACCATAAGGAGCCAAATTTCCAGAAAATGTGACACTACTGGCAGTCCTTTTGGGAACCTCAGAGATCATTTTTCTCTAAAACAGAAAGTCATTGCCCCTATTTTTATTTGAGCAAGTATTTAAATAAGAACAGTTGAAACTAAAGGGAACTCCATATCTCATTCCTCATTAAACTGACCACTTGATTTTAATTACCCAGGAAAAACATGACAATATTTTCCCATGGATGAGGAACCTTCCCATCCAATCAAAGCAGCTGGAAGCTTGAATTTAAATATGCATAGCTGGTCAAAACAGAGGGATATGGTTGACAAGTATTTGAGATAAGAATCTGGGCTCTACAGTTTGATCTGGTTCTCGGGTTATCTGTCTAACCATGGCTGCATCTCATCCAGTCAGGCAATGGTTATCAAAGCCTTACATGCAGTCCCAGTGGAACAAGTCAACTGCATGTATTATCTTCATTCCAAGAACCAACTCCAGATACACAGAGCTTTAATAAGTAAATGATTTCTTCTGCCCACAACTCAATAATTAATACCTCCTCTCAAAAAATTAATTCAAGCTGCCTTCACATGACAATTTTAGACTCCATGCTCTCATCCCAATTAACATAAAGCCAATTCTTGCTCTATGCATTTAGGTCATCCCATCTTCACCTGCTTTTATTCTCCTCTTATCAGTAAAATTAAGTTAGATCCACCTCAGTTCTATATAACTAATGAAAGGCCCTTTTCCTGAGTAAAACTAAATGTATTCATCTTCTTCTTTCCCAATAGGAATGAGGAATTCACTTATCCCAGTCTCATAACTGTCCCTATCACATCTCTCCACAGAGCAATGTCAGCTAGTGCCAGCTACCCAAGGACAGATATTGCTTTTAGCGTGGGAAGAAAAGAGAGTCTTCAACCAGTACATTTTGAGGGAAAGAAAGGGCACAGAGCTACCCAGAGTCAGGCCTTGAATTCTTTTTTTTTTTCACTGATGAAAGTAGCAGCTTAGCCTGTTCTCTTCTCATATCACCTGCCACTGGAAAAGAACATATTAGCTTCTGCACAGGATGTCCAACACCTGAACCAGAGCTAAAGTGAGGAAGTATCATCTCCTTTGCTGCCATCCACTGAGCCTTTTTACACAGATACTGCTTTATCATGCCTAGGCACATACAGATTTGCCAAGGGGGTTCCTATTCTCAATAACCAGCCAACACAGGACCTCTCCCATGCTTTGTCAAAGGTCTGTTGAGGTAGCAGCTGTACCTATCATTTGCAGGATGGACAGAAAGACATTACAGAATGGAAAGACATCCACTGATATTGAGTGAGCTTTGAGAGAGACATTTTCTACCTCACACCTCCTGAACTAGAGAAGTTCATGTCCACTGTGAAGCACCTGTGTGTGGAAGCCGGGGAGGCAGCTCCTCCTCTGCCCATTCTCTCCAAGTCTCTGCGACACTGTAGTCACTGACCATACAAGCACCACACAAGGAGCAGTGGAACAGGCTCAGGGGTGTGTGCTTGCGAAACCCACATGGAATCACTCCCAACAAGACTACTGCTCACATGCCTACAGTTACATGCTGAAGCATCTTCTGTGTCATGGTCTCTCATCTCTCTGTTGCTAGGAAGGAATTACCATGAATGATTGATGCAGAGAGGTGTGAGCAGCTCTCTCCCAGGTCTGTTTGCTTCTACAGAGCATGCACTTGTGTTTTGCCTCATCTTTTCTGTCTCCCTCTGCAGTGGTGGTCTGAGAAGATCTTACCCCCAGGGCGAATTTGCACTGCTGATACACAGATCCCAGTGCTGTGCCTCAGAAAGCTACTGCAAGCTGCATTACAAGCATGGTGGCAGACCTCTATCATCACCTTCCAAGGGCCACAGTTTATGATTTTTTACCCCAATATCAATTAACAGTGATATTGGCATTCTTCATTGATCAAAAACTACATTTTGGCTATTAATTTACTAAAGAACTCCAATCAAAATTTGATATTTTTCATCATATATTCCCTCCCGCAGCCCTGTTTAGTTTGTACTCCCCACATGGTAAGTGCTGTCTCCCTGATAAGCCCCATTGGCTCACAAATTAAACTGAAAAAGTTCCATTCTCCTGTCACTGTACATAACCAGGAGATTTTGAGAAGAATAAGAAAGGACAGAGAGGTATTCTCTCTTTAAGTCTGTTCATAACACTGCCAACATGTGTCCGAACAACCTCTGCAGCAGACTGTGCTGCAGGTAGCCTTCAGGAAGTGTTTCTTTTTTGCAAGCCAGTGAGTACTTTAGAACCCAGGGCTGTTTGAGCACCTCTCAGGACGTCTTCTATGTCTTCTGTGGCTGGACCCGGTGCTGCACTATGCTCAAATATTTATGGATTACTGCTGCACAAGACTGCAAGGATAGATTGGTTTCCTCTTCAGAAAAGAAGTGGGAAGAGCAGAAGCCCCACCATCCATTCTGATCTCTGTGCCTGCACTTGGCGACAGGAATAAGTTTTATTACGAAATATAAGAGCTCTTACCCCAGAACATAGAGGTGAAGTGTCTGCTCTTGTGTCTCAGCTGAAGCTGAAACTGGCCTGGAAACCCTGAGGTCAGTTTACCCAGGGAAAGGAACTTGCCACTGTGACATTCCCCTCTGGAGGGTGACTGCAGCACCTCAAGGGGCACCGGGGCTCAGTGGCTGTTTATCTGTGCTCTGTGATGCTGTGTCCTGCAGGGCATGTGTGAGTCCATGAAATAATGCTGAATCGGAGGGGAAATTAAAAACCACAGCTACATTGATCTGCTGAAATTTTAGAGGGAGTTCAGGGCACACGGGGAGACTATCCATCTTACCTCATGCAGGGCCAGCTTGATTGGCCTACTGAGGATTGCAGATGGCAAGGCTGCTCACCTGTGGCCAGGAGGGCTCCCAGTGCAGCAGCAAATACAACAAAGCAGGAGGATGGGGAGTGAGTGGTCACAGCTGCCACCCTCTGTCCTTGCAGAGCAGCAGAGAAATCATTTAAAGATACAGATCTGTTTTCCAACCCTTGCTCTTTTATCCACAGGAGCCAAAGCCCATATTTCTACATAAGGATTTTTCTCCTACTAAGAGCCATTAGGTTTTCAGAACTCTTTGGTGTATGTGGTCATTATTTAACATTAATTCACAACTAAATCTTTTGGTTTAATCCACCTTCCATTAGTTTACTTTCTTAATTCAAAAACTCCAGGAGACATTCCACATCAACTTCTACCTCTGTATGGAATCACATTTCATTTTCTAATTTAAACAAGAATAAATAAAAGCTAACTTGGGATCGATGACTTTCCCTCAGATAACAAGCTCTCTTTCTACAGTTTGGACTTCAGTTTGGACTGAGGGATCATTTCTCAATATGTAACTTAAAGATTATGGGTTTCAAACTACTTCAGAAGCTGTCTTTATGCCAGAGCAGTGATAAATAGGGAGCTCTCTAAGTTAACAGTGATGTCATAGTTTTCTTTGGTAGCTGGCATATTCTGTACATCATTATATAATCAGAGATTTTTACATTCTTTTTATAAATCACAGCCTATTTTTCATTCTTTGCTTCCTCCCACTTCATTTGCTATTGGCGGCTGCTGCTTAAGTTCCCTTACCTCTTGGAAAGGAAGTAGGTTAAGAACAAAAATGAGAAATCTATGAGATTAAGGCAAACATGTGGGTCCCACTGAGAAACGGTGCATCTTACAATAGTACCAGCAAAACAGCTTACTTTTAAGGCTAAATTGCTAAATATATCCAGAGACTTCTGTGAGACAAAAGCAGCTGTCTTCTGCTTGTTTTCAGTTGTTAGACTCCTGATGTCCCAAAAAACACAGCCACATAGAGGGTCAAAATTGATGCAATCAGGATAATAAAATCACTCTGACAAGGCTGCAGTTTGTACTTAGTTTATAATTAGGAGTCTTCTCTCTCAGGTTAAGATAGTGTAAAGTTCCAATGAATTGTTAAGCTATTCACAGCACTCTGCTGCTACTAAACTAGGAAAATATGAAGTCCTAAAAATACCCTCATGTAAACACATCAGAAATTGGAGGATGGGAAATCCAGACAAAAACCAAATTCATCTAGAGTTGTGTCTTCTACACGGGAAAATGGTAAGACTTTGTAATATGTAATTTGAGGGTAGCTGACAAGGAATTATTGTCCTTAAAAATAAAGTGAACCAAGTGAGCCTCAATTAGGATGGATTTTAAATATTTTAAGTTGATTTTTAAAAATCACAGATTATGGTTTTTGTACTTTAAAACTGACAAGAACCTATTCCAGATCAACTTTTTTTTTTATTATTCTAAAGATAAATAAGAAGATTCCTTGTGACTTCTAATCTGGAGGACAAATTAATACAGATTTCTGATTTTGGACTGTATCTCTAATTCTAAAAACTTCTCTGCACAGATACAAACACCTGTCTTCATGGACCTGTTTGAACACCTTCAGCCAAACTTCCCTTTTCTTGTCTAGAGGGCATCTCATTTTTGCCAAGGTTCTTTAATGCATTGTTCAGCCTCAAATGATTACCTTACCTCCAATCAAAGTTGACTTAGAAGAGTGTGAATTTCAAACACCTCTCTACCCTACAGTGAGAAATTAGAAGTGTTTCCATAATTACTTACTATCAGGGTCCAAAAGCTGAAGTAGCATCAAAACAGGAGAAACTTACTAAAAACTCGTCTGAATTATTGTCTGTACTAACATTACATTGAGCAGACTTTGGGAATCTTCTAGTCTGAAAAAGCTCAATATCAGAACTAAATCCTGTGTAGTTCTGTACTTTGACTGTGTTCATGAAAGAGAGGATTACAGAATTATGTTAGTTTAGAATTTTTACTTTCCTCTGGGTCAGAAGAATATCCTATAGGTTGCAGATTTTTGCTTTTCATGTGCATAGAAATGTAGCATGGTCATTTATTAATTTATATTTATCATAAGTTACATGAATTAGATGCAGATCTAAGGCATCCAATTACAATTTCAAATTTATCCAATACCTCACTCACTCACCTAGTAAAGGATGTGAACTGCATTCTGATTTTGTGTCCAAATTGACTGCCATCAATATCCAAAAATCCAGAATCAGCTCCCAAAATAATGTGAAGTTGGTGTAGAAATCACAATATTTTAAAGCCCATCTTAAATATTTGCTTTAAAATAAAATTGACTGAACTTTTAAACGTTCATTTTTTTCAAACTGTACTTGGCAAACAGAAGAGCTATAAATGCACATATTGCTAAAATAAAATAAAGAAGGTTTTTTTCTTTAAATCCTACAGGTGTTAATAACAACACCAAAGATGGCATGATTCCTGATGCAACTTGGAAAATTGACTACACTGCCTGTTTAGCTGTCCACAATGAAAGGCTCGCAGCATTGACTTCTACTCTGTGTCAATATTTACTGCTCCTTAGAGCAGAGTGGCTCAGAATCAGGGACTTGATTTTTTAATTAACAGCCAAGCTCAGAATTTTGGGTGGTTTAAGTACTGTACTGTTTTCTGTACAGAGCTGGCTGAGGTGTGCTGAACATGCAAATTTCTCCCAGTGTCCTTAGCCCACTGCTTGCTTTGAGATGACACACCCAGGCTCTTCCACTGGTGTACGGTGTGCTCACAGCTGGGCAGTGATTACCTCTCCTCTGAAAATGGCTTTAATCACTTAGTGAGGGGGAGCTTTGCAGGGCCTCTAAAACACATTTACACAGCCATATTCATCTCTCACTAGCCTGAAAAAGATTTTTCCAAAGTTAAACATAAACATTCAGCTTGCAGGTGGAACCCATGGGACATGCTCAGTTGCCTGGAAAATCACTTTTAAAATTAGCATCTCTGCTCTGTAATATATTATGTGTGGTTTCTTTCTTGCCTTAGAAGGAATGAAAGCACTGACTACAGGACCCAAATGTTATTGTGCTGCACAAAATTGCTTTCCAAAAGGGGCTGGACTGGTAAAAATATTGGTTTCACCTTTGTAACACCTCTTTTTCTCAAGAGAATTCTTGCTGAGTCAGCCCAAGGGCCTGTGTCAATGGCCTCTGGAGAGAAACACCTCAACTCATCCACAGAATGAAGGCTCCAGCTGCAAAAGTCAGAATTTCCATACACAGTTTTCATACATACTAACCAGTCTTCATGTCAATTCCAGAGTCCCGTGACACCTCATAGCTTTATATTGTATCTGTCTCACTGTAGTTATAAACCAATGAGAAATAGCCAACAGCTTATACATTTTGGGTAAGGCAAATAAATTAAATACAAATATACTAAACCAAGATATACTGATAGTGTTTCAAAATTAAGAGGAAACATCACAAATTAATAGATCTGAACCATGCCCTCTCACAGATTGATATTAAGGCTGTGAACAAGTCAATGAAATGCTCTTTGATTGAGAAAGTCCTCATCTGTGATAGAGGTTCTATAAAAATGTTAGAGGATGATAATTTTGAGACGATACAGAAATACTAGTGTTTATTACCAATATTATTTGCATACCTTATTGGTTTTAGGTTTAACTAAGCCTTGGTACACAATGCCCTGAGAAATGCATAGTCCTTCACTGACACAAAGAGTTTGCAGTCTAACCAGACTGGAAAGAGATAAGAAAGGCATATTCATCCTGTGGCCATTATTCCACATAGAGTGAACTGAGAAAAGTTATGGAATAGCACCAGGACTGTGCAAAAAATCTGTGGATTGAGCATCATCACATGAAGTCCCAGTTCAGAGTTTCAGCTTCTACTTCATTAAAATAAAGCTTCCCCACAATTTGGGTTTTTAGCCCTCTCCACTATGCTGGCAACACATAACATTTCACTGGCAAATGCCATGGGTTCAACAGCTCAGTGACTGCAGTGGCCTTGGAGAGGACATGATATTTACCATGTGGACAAGGCCATTCCTCTGGTAAGGAGAGAGACTCCACTGCCCTGAGGACTGTTCCTGTTCTCATCTCATACCATCTATGTGCTCCCCACCCAACTCTCTTCCCTCAGGAACTCTACAGGAATCTGTGCTCTCCCTCCTGAGGTGATTAACCCCAGCTCCTAGATGACCAGATATCAGTCTGAAGTCCATGTGTCTTCATCCTACAAATGTGGTTACTAGAGCCCCCTCACACAGGCCTAGAGGAAGGACTGAGAAATAGGACCACAGACATCTTTGGGCTGATCTGTACTTCACACAGAGCACTGTTGTGTTTGACATATGTCTTAGGTGTGTACGGAGTTATATCAGTGGAAACCTATGGTTCATTACCAATCTGCTTTGGTCCTGGAGGAGGGGAGGTGGAAACAGGAGGGGGGAAAAATACCCAGATGGGAAATGAACCTGTGCATCTCTCCTGGGAAAATGCATTTCAGTCATTCAAGCAACAGCCTAGCCTATGGAAAAAAAGATTGTTCTTTCCAGCTGTTATGCCGAAAGAAAAAATAAATTTTAAGTGGAAAAGTGAATAAATTGAGCATATTTTTATCATACTCTTTCTTGCAAATTACTTACAGCATTCTTGTTTCTTATGAGGAACCATTTTTAATATTAAAATAGTCATACACTTTTCCAAAAAGTGCTTCCTGAAAAACTGAAACCATTATTATCTTAAACTCCCACACAGTTTGTTTAAAAATATCTTTAAATACTATTAAAGAACAATCATTATGTAGGTTTATATCTTATGAGTAGGAAGCAGAAACCATCAATGAATCATATAATTTCTCCTGCTGTAACAACAACACCATCAACTACCACAATAACAAAAAAGTTTATGCTCACTGTATACTTGTTTTGCAGGCAGTTTCCTGCCTTGAAATCTGCATAATAGGTAAGCTGTGGTAAGTGTAATATGCTGTTTACTGCCAATCCTCTGTGGATAGCCAGGCATGCTTGGTCTGGTGCATCGCTCCTCCTTTGGGTACAGCTCCTTGCTGAAGCGTATGGCAGCCCTAAAACAGCAAATAAGGCTTCTACAGATTCTGGAATCTGTTTCTGAAAGATGCTGCCAGATATACAGAGCTAGATATTTAGATTATTTTATTCTCATACACTATATTTTTTTCTTTTAGTTAAAAGCAGTGTTTTAGTTGTAGAAAATATTTTCAGTTATATGCTGCTTTGCAGAGGGAAGTGTCAATGGGACATTGGTGAGGGAAGAGAAAGATTGCAAAATCCGTGGAAAAAACACCATGGAAATCAATATTTAATCTAGAATTATGGGTGTACAGTATGTACTGTGCATTTTTTAAATTTAACTTGGCTTTTACTATTACTCAGTAGGAGGGAACAGATACTGAGAGCCCTGGATAGCAACCATAAGAAGCATGTTTAAATACACATATTTTCAGGAGATCTGTAAGTACAAGAAGGAACGGATGTCGTCTCTCTGATCTTTTTTCATGTTGAAAAGTCTGAGAGCTTTACCTGGGAGATTTAATTTCAGGTGAAAGAATTTGTAAAATATTTCCCAAGTTTATGCTGTATACTATTACAGCACATAAGAAAAAATGTTTGTGTTGTCCTATTCTTGAATAAGAAAAACAATGTGCACATCACTTTTCACAGTAGAAATACTGATGGTATAAAGAGATATAAAAAAGTACTAAGTCAGGAATCTGTGTGGGAAAGCCCCCATCCTCTTTGTGGTTTCAGTCAGGAAGCATGCAGGTAGCACAGACTAACAATGCTGGAAGAAATTTTAGTATTCCTGGCAGCTTGTATTCATCATGATTTTAACAATGTTTTGAGTGTATACATGTACATATATGTGTAATGCCTCTTTTATATTGGCGATTATATGCCACTTCTAGGTTTTTCTGAAGGCCTTTGAAGTTATCTGGCCAGAAAGGATTAGGCACCAAGGGGAGGAAAATTATTTTAAGAATTTTAAAATGATGTTATCAGGTATCATCTGCTTGCTAATGAAGCTTCAAAGTTATTTCCAGGGCAGAATTCTGCAGATTGCTCCAGAGGAAGAGTTCAACGGTCTATCTAAAGACCTCATTCCATCATTAATGAGTGCTTAACCCCAGCATATTTGAACTTGGGCTACGTGACCAGTAGTCAATTTTCACTAACAGTTTTTTTTTTTTGATCCTGAAAGTCTGTAGCCATGTCATCAGCTCCTTCTTAATTATACCGTATTCTTTACATCTGTCCTGCTAAATAACTCTAATTGAAATAGCACCGGCGTGAATTTTCGTAATGTTCCCCCCAAGACATCCCGAAAGTGACTCACACGAGAAAACAGACTGAAGTCACAGCTGGAAGCACGTCAAGGATCATTTCCATTTTTACATGATTAATTTGAATTTAATATCTTAAATCAAAACCTGATTAATTTAAATAAAATTTTGATGGTGCCCTGCTTCTAATATACATTGCAGTAATTAGATTCAGCTTAATGTGATTTTTTTACATAATTAAAAAAAAGAGCAAGTCAAGTGTAACAATGCAGAGTTGGTACAAATCTGTCCATATATACACATATAATACACATGGGATTTTGTTGAGACGTTGCTCAGGTACAGAAAAGATCACAGCTGGATGGCTGTGCTATAGCTCAGCTTATGGCATATGTAGGATATTCGACTTCTATTTCACTGCAATATAAATGGCTGTCCTTAAAATAAAAGACAAAAAGTAAAGCTGAAATCACATCCAAAAAATAAGCAAAAATATTATCAATGCAATAGTCTGGCTCAGCTTCTCACTTTTAGTTCCTCTCCCTTTTTAAACAACTTTGCTTTAGGAATTAGGTCTGTGTATCCTCCAAGTGAACATCTGTGGTGGACTATTTACAGCAGCCCATGGGCTTCTGTTTGTCATGAGGCTTACAAAAATTCTTTGTAAAATAAATTCTCACTGCATTTTCATATGGGTTCTCCCTGCCTGTCTCTGCTTTTGTACAATGGTCCTGTGCACCACGTGAGCCATAGAGGTAGCTAACAGGAGTTATTTTGTGTTAGGATCTGATGAAGCCCTGCACCACACAGCTGACCCTGAGGCTGGTTGTGATCAATGCCTGTGGCTGAAAATGCCCAGTGGTCAGCAAGCAAAGATACACTTCAGGTAGTACTCACAGCAATTTTTGAGATGTTTCCAGCTTCTTTGCAGGAGGAGAAACTATTGCCATAATCTGAGCAGTGGATTCACCTGCAGATATAGATGGAGTTTCAGTGAAGTCATACAACAAAATGATGCAGGTAGGCCAAAATAATCTACAGATGGAGGAGAAATTTGGAGTTTGTGGATTTGTGCTTCTTAATATCTGAAATTTTCTGAAGGTTTATGTAAAATTTACTTTTGTTTAAGGATAAAATATCCAATTCATTACTGTAAATTTTGAATCTCTTAGGTAAAAAAAAAATAATGCAAAAAACCCCCCAAGCACTGTTTCCCTGTTTCACTGTCTTAAGTGACCAAATTGCTGATCAAATTAGTCTTCAATAATCAGATCTTTCTTCAGCAAGGCAGTGAAACATCAACCTCACTCTTCAGCAAGGAGTAATCCCAGCATATATCAAACCTCTTGATTTCAATGGGACACTCCACCAGCTTTAAAACACTGGGCATGTGCTTAGCTGGTAGTAAATCACTCATTAAACAGAAGACAATGATGGAGAGTGAAAAACTCCTTTCCTGCCTGGGGCTAACAGCTTTCAGGGAGGTGCAAGCACCATTCATCCTTTTATGAAGGCAAGTAAAATCATTCAGGTGCATTTCATAGCACCCAGCTTTCCAAAAGCCTTTATATACAGTATGTTGTAGATACTGTGTAATAGCACACAGGTAATTTTTAATTTTAATATTTTTTTTAAATTAAAAAAATTCCTCTTTGTTGGTGAAATTGGTGGAGCTTTGCTGGTAATTCAGACGATCTGGGTATTCCACCTGTTTTAAAACTTCTCCCAGAACTACTAAAGAAGAAAAAAACCACAACAGGTGACAGGTTCAAGACAGTTTTCAGCCCGTACAGCAGGGTTAAATGCTTTTCAACAGAAATGAGGAAAAAAACCTACAATAGAAATTGAAGAACTGGGCAAAAATAAAGAGTAGTTATTTTAGTTAAAAAACAGTCAGAGAGAAGGAAGGGAAACTAATTTTCAGACAAATTCATGAATCAGATTTAGCTGCTGCAAAAATGCTACATGTAGTAATTTACAACAACTCTGGCTATTCTTCAGTCTCTTAACTGTCTCTTCACATTATTGAAATTGTCTAAATTCTCATTTTCATGCAGTATTGGACCCTCACAAAGTCACTGTCACAGCAAGGGCTCCTATGCCATCCTGCTTGGCTCTTCAAATTTACCAGCACACTACCAGCAAACCACTGAAAAGGTGTAGATACAAATTGAACCTGTGAGTTTGACCAATCAGCCCTCCAAGACTTTTAGTTCTGTGGATTTTGTAGACCAGTGAAGCCAGTGAAGTTGAATACTGTTTCCAAAGAACTTGCCTATTCGTTATTCATTGCAGATAACTAATAAAAATAATTTTTTAAAAAAGCCACCTTTAATCTTACAGCTAAAACTTTTGATGACAATCAAATTATTTTTTTCATTCTAAATTTAGGCTTCTCTAAATGTCTACTACAATACGATCCAAAAATAACAGCATGGTTACTATCTGGGGAGAAACTACTTTGGAGCTTATATTCTTATTCAGAAGTTCAAGTCAAAACAAAATTAATCGTGAAGGTTTATCTATAATGTATCACCATTCATTTCAGAAAAAAAAATATCTTTGCCAGCAGCAGAAGGGAAGTACTTTCAAGCAGTTACATTAAACTATAGGCTCCAAGGAGAAGATTACAGATCTATATTCAGCAACATGAATCAAAACTCTTAGGAACTAGTCTAACTTTCTTTTCTTTTCTTTTTTTTTTTTTTTCTTTTTTATTACTGCAAGGCAGCAGGGATTGCTTTTTGTATAGGCTATGATTTAGATGGCTAATTGAAAGTAAGCAGTGGTGAGCTGCTTCCTTGGTAAAATATTACCAAGACAATCTTATCTGAGTTTACAGAGTTATTTTCAATTTGTAAATGCTGTATTCATTTCTACTAGATAAAGCACCTTTAAAAATCCTAGATCCAGGCATGACTGGATTTCTGTTGCCACTGCTCTGCACTGTTTCACCCCACACAAATGCCTTCCAACCCACAGATATATATAAACTTCCTCTCCTTATGAATAGTTTTGCTATTAAAAAAAAGCTCAATCCATTTTATGGTAAATAAATTTAATGATATACTGAATCCTCATAACTTTGAGTTGATGTCATCCTGCCAGTTACCTGCTCTGCAAGACAATCTCCCTCATTAGAGCCTACACCTCTTAGAATCTCACCTTTGCAGATTTATCTCTTGCCTATAACACAAAGGAAATCCTGAGCTTTTTTTCACCGTTATAATAGATGTAAATTAGTGTTTTGCCATTGTTTGTTGCTGTAATCATAGAGGCAAGTATATATTCCTAACAGCTATCTTATTTTCAATTTGCAAAGCATACTATGCTTAATCCCATGAGGCAGCCTGTGGTTCTAGATATGAATTTAAAAAGGTAATTAGACTTGGAGGGGTGACAGGGAGATTGTCCCTGAGATAGAAAAAGCAGATTCCTGCCAGGTCTAGAGGGGTCTTTAATAGGTCCCAGGCTGGTCACAGTTCTTGTCCTAGTTTATTACTTGCTTCCATTGTGTGAAACAGCTTATTTGTTCATGTAAATGTAAATCGTGTTGATACTAGTAGAAGAATCTTTGTTGCTACTTTTTTTTTTATTTTAATCCAGAAGGGTCACAGAGTTGGGTTTTAGGGACTGGCAACAAGCTATGTTTTTCCCAATGATCTCTGCATTTTTACAGTCAAATAGATAGTAAAAGTGACATATTGATAAAAGTTTTAAGGCATCTGTGGTGGGTGGCAGTAATTTTAAATATCATACAATCATCATTAAGTCATTTATGTAAATTAAAAGTACTTGGCAACTCTGTATGGCAAGAAATAGCACCAATTTCTCTGCATCTCTGCTTCCTTTCTCTCTTCCTTTCCCCTTTTGCTGGCTGTAGCATACTGGGCACTGTACAGACGAACTCTCCTTTAGAGCTCTGTGAAGAATTTCTGTAGAAAATATCACACACCTGTGTGATACAACATGTGAAGAGTAAATAATAATGAGACAAAGTCAAATTAATCTATCATGAAAATTTTCTAAAGAATTTGTATAAGCTGAAATCAATGTGGTGTATTGATAAGTTTTTTTTAAAAAGGGAGATATATAGATTTATGTGGGTTTGGATTAGGTGGCTTCTTACTCCACTGTCAGTCTCACCATTTCAAACCTAGATCAAGATCTGAGTTTTGGGGCATCAGCATAAGTCTGGTTTGTACCCTGCAAATCTCAGTTTGAGTTGATGGCTGGTTTCAAGTGAGACTACAAATCTCCCTTCAGAGGAAAGGAAGGGTAAGGATCTGATCACTCACCCAGGCTTTACCTTCAAAAATTGATATTGTCAACTGAAGTCTTTCTGAGCAAGAGAAATGGAGGCAGTTTCAGCTAAACTGTTTGTGTTTGCCCAGATATCTGACAATATTTAAGGGCCAGATTCTGCCCTCAAGCTGCTTTGGTAGGCAGTGTGAGCACTCACTCTTGGGAAGATTCTGTGCCTAAATGTTCTCACTTTTCAACACATTGTTACCCTCCCACATATCTATTCAGGCAGAAAAACAGAATGGTGAACCTCCCTCAGGGGTTTTTAATGCAAGTCTGTTGAGTCACCCTGTTTTTTGGATTAAGTTAGGGTACAGTATTAGGTTGGAAGGTGATAAAGATGCCAGGAATGTATGAGGAAAATTCTGTTCTCAGACCAGCAGATAGAGCATAAACTCTATCCCCATATCTGTGCACAGAGGCTGTTGCTAAACCTCCAGAGGCAACTAGCCAGTAGGAAATATTAGGCTCAGAGACCTAAATAGACAGTTGCACAGCCAGTTGGCTGTGTTGTGTCTACTGGGCTGTGTCTGTGGCTTCCCTGGTGGGAGTCTGGGAGTGTGCAGAGCTAGCCAAGGCTGCTACAAACAACTTCAGTGCATCACTGTCTTTGCACATGGCTAAGGCCATCAGTAGACCCAGTAGCACAGGATTTGCATATTTCCCTAGCTCCTTATCTTGTTCTTTGTCCACTGTGTCTCTCTGAGCAGGGCGTTTCCAGGAGAGAGGATCCTGTGTGTACCAGTAGTCCAAGCTCACATTTCCATACATAACATCAACTCTGCAAGCTTATTCTGAGCTGGAATTGTCTTGGAGCTTTACACCACTCTCCCTGGCAGAAAAGTAAAGTGACATCACAACTTCTGCTTTCTGACAGAACCTTCCTTTAGGATTTTTTTGAGGATCACTTCTGATAAACACCTCCCAAGAATGCTTATTAAAGAAATTAGAAACTATGGTACATCAGGACAGACATTTGTTTTAATTGAATTGAATTATTTATTTATTGAAAGCCTGTATTTTTCATAATGCCTAGGGCACCAGTCTCCTTTTGCTAGATTTTTGCCAACAAATGCAACATTCGTTTTTACGGAGATATTTCTGACATTTGCCCAGTAATCAAGAATATACTAGAGTGCTGCATAGCTAATAAATACTGGTGAGAAGAATCCTACATGAAACTACAGTACAATTTGAGTATATTCAGGGTCTGATGTAGTTGAAATCCAGGCTGATGGCTTTGTGAGGGCTATAGCTAGTCTTACTAAAAATCAAAAGAAATTTATATAATGATAAAAGTTTGGGGTTTCTATGTTTGTCCCCACAGATAAAGTAAAAATTATTATACAGAAAAACAAAATTCTCAGTTGAATATGTGACCTGAGAACTGGTAAAACTGAGTTCTAGTAAGCCTGAGGTCTGAAAATGCAAAAGGGAATGGGTGAAACATGATTAGTTCATTAAGTCAGAATTGGAGAGAAGGTGATATCTCTGGTAACTGATTCAGAAACCCTAAGGTATTTTATAAATTCACTAAAAGTTAGCAGTTAGGGCTCAGCATGAATGTGCCCCACTCAGAGGAGTCCCCACTTGAGCATATTAAGCTGTTTGCCTCAAAAAAGTTATCAGCTGCTCTTGATTTCCCCACAGGAAGGAAATTTCAGCATAGACTCACCAAAATTGTCTTGTACATTTCAGACACTGACAGCACCCCAACTCCAAGGTCAGTCTTTCGCTTCCTTTTCAGAAATGATCACAGTTTGACCAAAGTATAAGTAATAAAATGAAATAACCCTTAAATTCTGTCCCTTGTTCCTATAGTTGCAAGACATCATCATAGTCATCACTAGCAATCCAGCTGCATTCAGGCATTGGAGATGGTCAGAAATCATGTGAATGAGGCTGGGTGTTGTCTACCCCATTCCAAACCAGAAGGCCTGATCCTAAAAATGCAAAGGTAGAAAGCAGGCTACTGCGTAGCACAGTAGCATTTTGTTCCCTACTTACACTGTATTAAGGCTGACTAAAAAGGCAGCCTCAGAAGTCAGGAAATCCCCAAACAATGTAATCAATCCTTCCATGCCTGTGGTGAGCAATAAAAGTTTATATGAAACCTACAGCACTTCACACTGAATGGCTGAAAAATAGCACACATTTATCAGAATGCCTGAAAACACACCCCATTCTGGTAGAGCAAAGCAATCAGTGAAGCCATTCTTCACCTGAAAGATTTCCATTCTGTTTTGCTAACACACTATATTCAGTATTGATGTGTCTCTGTGCACAGTAAAGAGCAGGCTGTGCAGTGCTGGGACAGCTCATTCACATGACAGCGCTATCGCCGTCGTGCTCTGCTCCGGCTGCACACTGCGACTGCAGCTCCTGGATTAAAGCAGCACCCAACAGTGATAACAGACTAAAGGAGCTTGCCAGGGTTTCCCCCAGAGGATTTCTGGGTTTTTAAGGGGCTTTAAATCTGGCTGTTTTATCATGGACCACAGGTCCATAAAGGGATGCTAAATGGATTAAGTGAAGGTGTACCCTCTAATAGCCCTAATCCAATCATTGTGGATGGGACTGGATTGCCAGATTCTGCCACATTTTTTGGGATTTCCCTAGCCAGCAGTGGCAATTGTGGTGCCTGGGGACAGAGCACTGGGCTGAACCAGCTGTTGGCTTGTCAAGGTGTGCTTTCTTACATTCTTTCATAAGGAGTTGAAAATCACATTAGAATCAGATCCATGCCCATATCAACATTCTAAATGGCTTTAAATCCCCGAAACTCTCTATTGGAAACCTCCATAAAATTCAGCTAAGGAGTTTCAGATCCTTTCTATTAATTTCTTTAGGATATATCTTTATTTACCAACTCAGTGATAGTCAACCTGCAAAAGGTAGCATCTGAGTTTGGGATGCTAGCATATAAATCTCATATTGTAAGTCATTCTTACCAGAGGTTTTCCACTTCTAACCAGAAACTGTCATGAAAATAAAAAAAGCCACATTACATGGTATATTTGCTCTTGGGATTCTGCTTAGTATCTAAAAGTAAAAAAAAAAAAAAAAGCAGTAAACCAATTTCTCAGATAGTTAACTGAGCACATCAAAAATTTTAAAAGCTTCATTCAGGATAAGTTAAAAAAAAAAAAAAAAACACCACCAAACAGCTCGAGAGTTCTCTTTATAATAAATCCATGACCACTTTCGAACTTCACAGTTCTCACTGTCCTGTACACAACTCCCACTCAGTACATCACAGCAACAGTACAGATGGAGTTGTGATCTTCTTTACTCCAAAAGCACAGTCTTGTAGCTAAAGAAGGATATCTGTTAGCAGCTCAGGGTCTATATCATAGAGCTGAGCAATTCTCAGTACAGTGGTACATCCCAATTCTCTGCTTCCTCTGCTGCACAATTTCTCCATCAAAAAGGTTCTCCACATGCAAAACACTCAGCCTTCACTGTTGTTTTTACATAAAATTGATTTAAGTGAGCAAAGTTGTTTATCATTGAGCTAAAGATCAGCATAGAACTAGATAGCTTTACAAGCTTTTTACTTTGCACTACTCCAATAAAAATAAAAAAAAAAAAAAAGAGGTAAAATTTCCAGAAGGGCATTTTAAAGCCTACAAATTGATAATGCAGAGAGTTGAGGCTTTCTACACTTATGGGAAAGAGAGGAGGGGGACAGTCAGCAAATTAGAAAACACAGCTTATATGTCTTCTACTTGTGGTTTTGGCACTGGCCAGAGCAGCAGTAAAAGCTGGAGGTTGCAGATCAGTAAAAAGCATGGCCATGCTATCCTCAAGGAATGGCAAAGCAAAGTAGGGATATGTTGATCTATATATCTCCTAGGTAACCACCATTTTGAAGATCATGAAACTCCTCTATTTATAGTAGCTGAGCACCTCACAATCTTAATGTGATTAATGAATATCCTTAGGCCATCTGGGTAAGGAAGAGCATCTATTATCTGTATTTTAGACATGGAGAATGAAGGTCTAGAAGTCTCCATCTCAAAAGTACTTAAACACCTAATTTATTTCGAATACTTTTTTCTAGGATTTAGGATTCAAAATACATTTTAGGATATATACCCTTGCCTCAGAGAAACTGAGACGTGGGTATATGTCTGGCATGGGTACTAGAAGCAGTAAAGCTATGATGTATACTTTCATATCTGCACTAATACATTTTGCTTTTTGTTTGTTGAGGTCTTTCTTTGGAACCCGTGTTACACCATTTAGGCAAAAAAAAAAACCCCTCAAAGAAATATCTGGGGTCATACAGGATAGCTGTAACAAAGCAAGCACTGAAAAAAAACTTTTTCAAGCCAGCCTACTCAGTGGACCATTTTCTCAAAAGTGTCCTCTTTTCCTGCTACCAGAAGAAATTTTTGGATTTTGTGTAAAGCCTTTTGGGATTGCAATTAGAATTCTCACAAAACCCCAAAATTAGTAGTTGGTCATTCTCAGTATTGCAACCAATCCCTGGGCACACTGTGAACGGTAACCTGGGCTGTAATTATATATTATAAGTTAATATTTCTGCCAAGAACAAAGCAGACAACCCAGAAGGGCAAGGGGAAGGAGCAGTCCATCGATTCACAGTTGTCATTCACTCAGTGCAGCTCTGTGATGGTGCTTGGAGCCATCTCTGGCTTCCCATTCCGCAGCCACTAGGAGGTGTGCTTAGTGCATAGGCACACAGAGGTGGAAACCTTCACATCTAGTGAAGAAGGGATCATATCCAACATGGGGGTGACACTCAGGTAAATTCAAAGCATGACAGTAGTGAATCACTGGAGCAGCTCAAAGTAAGCTGCTGTAGTTATTTTGTAGGCTTGAGCAGATCTGTGGCTATCCTCATGTAAACTGGGTGTCAAAAATAGTCTCTGTCCACCCCAGAGTGGTGAGGAGCTTTGAGGCAATTCATCATCCTCCCTCCTTACTTCGTAGACACTCACAGATGATCAGACAAACATGAGGATTAAACTGCATGTATACAGATACTTTCTGTAAAAGGAATATGGGAAGAGCAACATTCCCTGGAGCATATGATTGCAGCCTGACTATTTATGCCTGATAGGCACGTTGCTCCTTAATTGTAACTACACAAGGAATAACAACACAAAAAAAAAAAAAGACAGGCAGATGTTGAAGAATTTTCTGAGAACTGCCATACTGCCATACCTACACATCAATATATAACGGGAAGCCTTTCTTCTTCACCTTTTTAACATATATGCTTAAATACATAAGCACAAGCACATAACCCTGCTTATTTGGGGGATGGGAGGAAAGATGGGGCTTTCTGTTACCCCTAACATTTCAGAAATCTCAAAGGTAGAGGATTTATCTTGTTCTAAGGAGTGATAACTCCTTGATTAATTGACTATTCTCCTGTGCTGTTGTTTTCTATCTGCTTGACTAATACGCCTTATAAGAAAAAACAGCTGCCAAGGAACATAGGCAATGAATGTCCGCATCTTCTAATTGTGATAACTGTGCATGGAAATCTATTTCAGGTTGGATTTTTTTGATGTTTCTATGCCTGTGTTTTTTTTTTTTTCCTTCTCCCTTTGCTGTG
>NW_008237222.1:7535355-7558562 GCF_000691975.1 Corvus brachyrhynchos
GAAAGAGTGGCTAAGGAATATGTTGGTTTACATTTCATTTTGAGAGTGTGCTGACTGTACAAAGAGTTAAACATGAAAAAAAAGAATGAAAATAAGCACGAAAGACAACATCCGTTCTCATTTCAATTTCCTGGAAGGAAAGTGCGGTTGGGCAGATGGTGCTTTTTTGTTTTACTAAACTGAAAGATCAGATGTAAATAATATACACAATATAGACTATAAAGATCGTTGAAGGTGAGGTTTCTGTGCACAGAGAATTGTTATATTGTGGAGAGTTTCTTACCCTTTAGTGATATGTCAAGGACTTTTTGGTTTTAGCTTCTTAATTTTTTTTGATGTTTCAGTTTGCTTACTGCACCCTCTCTCTGCCTAGTCATATTTGTTTCAAGCATTATATTCCAGAGGATTGAGTTGTATATATTTTAATTCAGGCCCCTTTCACGAAGAGCCACGATATTTGGTCTCTGGTTGAACGGACAGAGGAGGGTGGCTGATAATTTGGCATCACGTGAGTCTCAATATTTCTGTGTTGCTGTCTTTCTTAATGCCTTGGCTTTATTGTGTGCTATAAGAATTTGTTTTCTTTATTGTTATCCAGTAGGGTTTTAACACCTTTGGAGCTCTTTTTGAACTTGCTTTCTGAGCTGGAACATTAAACATTCTTAAAGGAGAGCCGAGTTTGTGTTCTCTCATAATCAGAAAAAACCTTTATCAAAGGAAAAAACCCTACCGTTTCTAAAATGTGTATGACTAAACATGGCTCAACAAAGTCATAATGCTGTCTTCCTGGCTGAAAGAACAGAAAAAGATATTGTGCTACGACTGCAAAGAAATAATACTGTGGTTTTGTTCTCAGCCAGATCAAAATGAGTGCTCTTCGTTGCCCTTCATGTCCTTTATTAACTTGGTGGGACTCAGACAGAGGACATGCTCATGTTTACACTGCATGAATGCCTCTAACCAGTGGTGAGAGGTTATTACCTCTCTGAACTTCCCTGGTCCAGGGTGATCAGCCTGGCTGAGCAGAGAGCTTTGGCTGGAGCTCGGGAAAACAGGAGAGTTTATGACCTTTCAATGGAGGGGCAGGCCACTCAGGAGAACTAAAGGGATGATGTGAGGTTGTGCGGGGGGGAAATTAGAAGAGTCAATTTAATCTGGCTATTGGCATAAAAGACAATAAAAATATTTCTGTAAATACCTCAGCACCAAAAGGAGGGATAAAGAAAATCTCTATCCTTTATCAGATGGAGGGAGAAACATAGTGACAAAGGATGAGGAAAAGGCTCAGGTAATTCATGCCTTCTTTCCTTCAACCTTTAATAGGAAGACGAGTTATCCTCAGGTACTCAGCTCCTTAAGTGTGGAAGACAAGGACACGGAGCAGAATGGAGCTCCCATAATCCAAGGAGAACTGGTCAGCAAGCTGCTACACCAGCTAGACATACACAAGCCTATGGGGCTGGATGGGATCCACCCAAGGGTACTGAGGGAGCTGACAGAAGTGGTCAAAGAGCCATTTTCCATCATTTATCATTGGTCCTGGCTTACCAGGAAGGTGCCAGTTGGCTGGAAGTTGGCAAATGTGACACCCATCTACATTAAGAGCCAGAAAGAGGATCTGGTGAACTACAGGCCTGTCAGCCTGACCTTGGTGCCAGGGAAGGTGATGGAGCAGATCATCTTCAGTGCCATCACACAGCACATACAGGACAACCAGGTGATCAGGGCCATTCAGCATGGATTTCAGACAGGTCCTATGCTTATTTTAACAACCTGATTTTTTCTGTGACAAGGTGACCTGCTTAGTGGATGAGGGAAAGGCTGTGAATGTTGTCTACCTGGACAGTGTGCCCGGGTGGCCAAGAAGGTCAATGGCACCTTGTCTTATATCAGAAATAGTGTGTCCAGCACAGCCAGGACAGTGATCATACTCAGCAATGGTGGGGCTGCACCTGGAATTCTGTGCTCAGTTTTGGGCCCCTCACGACAAGAAAAACAATGAGGTGCTGGAGCATGTCCAGAGAAGGGAATCTAAAGGTTTGGAGAAGCTCTTATGAGGAGTGGTTGAGGGAGCTGGGGTTGTTCAGCCTGGAGAAAAGAAGGTTCAGGGGGAACCTTATTGCACTCTACAACTGCCTGAAAGGAGGTTGTAGCCAGGTGAATGTCAGTCTCTTTTCCTAGGTAATGAGCTATAGGACAAATTGAAATGACATCAAATTGTGCCAGGGGAGTTTTACATTGAATATTAGGAAAAATTTGTTTGCTGAAAGGGTGGTCTAGCCTTTGAACTGGCTGCCCAGGAAAGTGGTTGAGTAACCAACCCTGAGGGTATTTAAAAGGCATGTTGATGTGGTGCTTAGGAAACATGGTTTAGTGGTGGACTTAGCAGTGATAAGTAAATGGTTGTATTTGATGATCCTAAAGGTCTTTTCCAACCTTAGTGATTCTATGACACTGCAAACATAGCCCCTGTGGTTTTTTTATTTAACACTAATTTTTTCTAACTAGCCTTAAAATGGGTACAGTAGAAGGAGGAGAAAAAGATGTTTTCTCAATGAAAGAATATCACTGTAAACTTCAGGAGAAATGACTTGTACAGAATTATAGAACTTGAATATCAAATCAGAATGACCAGATCTGGGGAAATCAGGAGACATAGCCACTCCTAAGACTTCTGTATAAACTTCTGAGCTAAACCAGAGAACAGGATTAAACTAAAACTCACTTTTTAATGTTAATTAAAAATTAAATGTAGTAGGTTACACTAGTTATCTTTTTGTAAAAATGGTAATGTAGAATATAAAATATTAAACTGCTTGGCCTTTTTTTTTTTTTTTTTTTTATTTTTTTTTACAAAAAATTTCTGCTTATTAACCTGAGAGACCTGCTGATAGTTGTGAGAGTTTCACTGTGAGTTTTTTATTGTTTTACATTCATAACTACTGGACTCAAGTGCTTTCAGGAGCATTTTAGATCTCAGTACAGAATAAAATGTTTTTAGCATGCACTGAACAAATAGAGCTTGAAATTTTGATGAATATAAACTCTAAAATCACTGTAAACAAAGAAACATATCTCACTTTTTAAGCCACTCCTACATTTTAGAGGCTTTACACATTTTTAGCGTGCTTTATTTCATCAGTGCAAGGAGTATGAAAAGAAGGAACAAAGTGTGTTGGTGATGTTGCTTCTGTATTATCAAGAAATTAAAGGAAAAGAAGAGAAAACTGAAAGTTCTTCACTTAGTCTTAAGCTATACCACAAACATGAATGAATTAGTGTTTGGAGAAAATATGCCACTGGAACTAAGATTTTATATGTAAGAAGTTTTAACATTAAATAGTAAATGAGTAATAAAATAGAAAAAAATAAAAAGGAAATACTTCAGCTTGCAGAACCTCCTGTCTTATAGCTTTCTCGAAGTTTGAAAATCCCAGAGAATGAGTTTTGTCTCCTCCAGTTGCTCATAGATAGCTCAGTAGTAAATAAATAAAGGAAAAGAAAAATCAAATAACTGAAAGATCCAAAGAGAGCTTTTACCAGCTGAAAAAGAAATGTCAAAGCCCAGGCACTTCAGCTGAAATGCTATCCTGCACCTATCAAGAGGTTTTGATGGGGCAGGTTTGCTGAGGGCCATGTGCTGCTAACGGGTACTGCCAGAAGGAAGTGGGGCTGAGGTGTAACTGGTGCAGACAGACACTCACAGCAGCAGCTTCCCATAAACAGACAGGGCTTCACTCAGTTGTTCAGTGTTTCCCACAGTTGAAAGCTGATGAGTTTGAAACAGTTTGGGGGTGATAAGGTGAGCTCTAGTTAAAAAGGAAGGAAAGGCTCAAAACACCTGGGGCCAAATCTCTATCTGCCCGTTGATCTCAACTGGAATAAAACAAGATGTGCAGGCCCAAGACTTGACTCTCAGCCTCTCACATGTGATCTGAAACCCACAGAAACTGACCATGGGTTATTTTTGGCTTTCCTTAGAGACATCCCCACAAAACTCCCACAAATATCACTGTCCTTATGGAGAAATAGTTCTGTCTATCTAGAACTACCTATCTTGCAAGCACGGAAATATTTGTCCATAAGAATAACTAAGCATTAGCAAACACTCTCACAGACACTTATGGATGGCACTCTAAACTGAGGAAGGCAGAGACCATTTGCAAATAAAAGAGAACAGTCCCTGGTTAAATTATGAACAGTTACCAAACAAAATGGAGGCAGTGTACAGCTGAACTAGTAAGACACTGAATGTCCCGTGGCACCAGAAAGTAAAAAAATCTCATATCTGATTTCTCCCTCGCTTGAAAGAAACACTTCATCATGCAAAACCAAATCTTTGTTCAGTGAGAGAGCCTGGATTGCCGCTCTTCATTACTACAGCAGTTGATGTAGAAGTCAACACAGTAATGCCTTTCATCTCTTGTATTAGAAGAGTTCAAATTCAATTTTTATTTGAAATAAAAATTTCAAGGCACAGCCACACAAAGCCTTACAATATGGTTCTTGGTTTCCTTTGTCCCTTAACAATAGCCTGGAAAAGAGATATAGAACATAAAATTAAACCCCTATTTTTTTCCCCTAGTATATTGTTTCATCTTGCAAACAGCAGCAATTCACCATGTAAAAGTCGTAGCAATATTAAGTAGAGTCTACTGAAAATTTTGTTCTTCCTAAAGCTTTTTTTTCTTTTGAGCACTGATATACTTAGCTGTTCCACAAAATCTGGGATCTACAAGTTTTGACCAACTGTCACCTTTATCAATAATATACTAAGACGCTGAAAGCCTTTTTTAACTCACCTACAGTGGACTATGTCACTTTTTCTTCTGCTCTCCTCAGGAGTGCAGTGTCGGACCATGGGGAACCTCAGCCCTACTGTCTTTAACTATGGGCTGTGTGGCCTCATAGTCACAACGTTCTGACTGGTGCTTGCTGAATTCTTAGTCATCAGGCTTTGGCTTGTGTGCCTGCAGTGTGCTTTTCAAGGTTTTCAGTTTGAGGGTTTGAATGTATACCATATGCATGTTGTTAACTGCTATAGCAGTCCAGAAACATTAACTTTCTAAACATGGACTTAAAAATTGTGTGGCCATCATTCCTCTGCTTCTGCATATGAGCCTGACTCAGCAACTGGTGGTTAGTTTTGTGGTCAACAGACTGTTTCATAAAGGCCCTTAAGGGGACAGGTGGCCTGGTGGATAGGCTGTTGTTTGGTATAAAAGCAACAAAAATCCCATCAGTCTCAGCAGTGATCAGAACAAACAGAGGAAACAGAGCAACACATGAAGTGTAGAGATGGAGACATCCCAAATAATCTGACTGGTTTATATTAAGAAAGGCTTTGACAGACCTGCTGGGTTCCCACTTAATGCCAATCAAGTCTGAAAGAGACCACTTGAGCTCAGGTATTTATCTCAAACTGATTTGAATTTATCCTCACTTCTTGATTTTGAGAGTCCAGAATAGAATAACATGAAGAGAGTATGTTGACATTTCCTACATAAAAAGAAATTAAACCCGTTCAAGTCAAGGAAATACAGTGTAAGTGATACCAGAATCAGGTCCTTTGAATTGACAACAGAAAATCTTTTGGGAAGTGAAAATCCCATGAATTCTTCCACATCGCCCCCTTCATAACAATTAGGATAAACAAAATGCATACAGGGCATATCATGCATATTATTATTTCTTTTTCTGCCTAATCAGTATAAGCTTTATGTTTCTTTTGCAGACATAATGTTAGTTAAAGAGCAGCATTTGAGGTCAAGTCTGGATTGTCCTTTTTATTAGACTAATGCTGTGCATATGAAAACTTATTCAAAAGAAATTGTCTCAAATTATTGCCAGCACTTAAATGATTATTGCAGAAATCACAGGAAAGAAGGATAGTGCTTACCAAAACCCCAAGAAAGTACTTCAGATAGTTTTTCTTTCATTGCCAAGCAGCGAGGGTCAAATGAACTGTATTATTTGCAAATATCCACCTTCTCAGAATGTCACAAGCAGCTGTAACATACCCACTAGCAGCAATTTCCACTTGGCTCTATCCAGAGGGGAGAAAATTACCAGGAGCTGCGTTGTTTATAATTCCCTCAACCCTGAGGGTAATTCTGTTCACCAATTACTTGAAATTAAAGTTAGGTAATTCGACACGTCTGTTTGATACCCGACCACAAACTACCTCTTAAGCAAACCAAAGAGTTGGATAGTTTACTTCCACAATACTCCACAGAATTTCATTATTGTAACCATGACAGGAAAGGAAAAATGAGAAATTGTACAGACTTGTGAATCGCTAGGGCTTGGGGGTTTTTGGTCACTGTTGCCACCACTAAGAGGTCCCAATAGATCTGAAAAAGAGGAAGCTGGAAGGCAGTTTTCCTCCTGGGATGAGGCTTCCCAATCAAACATAGCAAATATTGTAAAAATTGAACAACAAGAAGCCTCCAAGTGCAGTGTTTGACAGGAAAAGAAACCTGCTTTCTGAAGTGATATGATTTCACACCTTTTGTCTTTGCATACAGTTACAATGCTACCTAGAAAAGGCTGTACACATGCAGAGAGAACCTACATTATCTGCAGTATGTGTTTTTTGATCTCTAGGGCCAGTCGTTTAAATTACATAGTTGAATCTTGAGCTGGGTTATATCTAGACATGGAATTTTTTTTTAAAGTCAAGAAAACCTGTTAAATGTTTTATTGGTGATGAGTGTACGTACACTCCATTTCTGTATCTCTTTGTGAGTAATGAATTGGCTGCCAGGTACTGTGACTGAAATGTGTGACTCACTCCACCGATTCATTTTACAATCTGGTGAAACCAGAGGCTGGTAACACCTATCCTTTGTAAGAACTTTTTACATGTTGTAATTCTACAAATGAACACTTTCTTTTTTTCTTTTTTTCTTTTTTTTTTTAACACAAAATATTACACTGATGAAGTTTTAAAAAGTACAAGCTGACTCAAAATTTATTCACATTATACTGAGCCATATACAAAACTGTTAAGTCAAACATCTACGAAGTGAGCCTAGTTCTCATTTCCATCGAGGTATATCAGGATTCATTTCAAAGCATCCATTATCCTTAAACATTATAAAACAAGTGAACAAGAAATGAAGAGCCACTCTCTTTTAGTAGTGAGAAGACTTGATTTTTAATTGTGTAATCTCATTCTTGTTAGCATAGTTTCCTATTTGGAAACTTAGGCCAAATAAATAGCAAGTGCTTTATTTTTTAAATCCTAATATGATTACCCTTTCAGCCATATTCTGCATTTCATTTTTACTATAAAAGTTGTTCGTTGTCCAATTTCAAGCTGAAAAACTATAAAAGTCCATTTTGACTTCTCTACAGCAGAACTAAAAGATTTTTTTGAACTAAGATTAAATTGATATACCTTGAGCGTCTGTCATTGTAATATGACATTAGGAACATAGTCAAATACTGGTTTTGACTATAAGTGTCCCACTAAAGTAGTAGTCTACTGCAGAGTGCTTTTTGATGTATCAAAGAAATGGTACTATCTTTCAAACAGCATTCATATTCTCCTATCATCAAGGCAAAGTAATAGCAGGACTAAAGCATGATCTTTTTTTACAGTTTCTAGAAGTCAGTGCTATAAGGGATTGCCTAGCCTTGCATTAGGTATTCATGTTTAAATGAACCACAGATAGGCTTTCCAATCTACAAACTCCATTAATCAGATTTTATCTTTTTCTCTGTCTTTTATTTTTTGGATTCTTTACCCTCTTCCCTGCTGCTATTGCTAGAGCTTCCCTAATGACAGGCCAAGTAATTTATTTTTTTCTCTCTTTCTTTTTCTAAAGTTGAGATACTCGTATAATTCACAAATGTTTCTGTGTAATGCTGATGGCCATGACTCCATCATTCAGTGGGTAAATAACATTTTACTTTATTCTCTCTCAAACATGTCACCTCTCATAAAGAATGTCCTAACTTAAAAGACTGATGTTTGTTTTGCAAAATGACTTGGTTAGTGGAAAAAATGTATTTGAGCAACTCTTAAAATTTAATGCTCTCTTATGGTTAGGTGTATGGCTCATGAAAAACACAAAAAAATGAGGAGCAGCCTTAGTACTGAAGGGACAGAGCTGGACAGTATGGTAAATTGTCAAAGGCCAGTGAGTTGTCTAAGGCAACATGAAGAGGTGTTGCTTCTTTTTTTTTCCTGTGGTATTTCTTTTGCCCATTTTTCTTCTGAAAACAGCCAGTTTTCATCCTAGGAATGGTAGAATGAATCCTGACTTTTCGAGTTTTCCCTTTGTGCCTATCTAGGACAAAATGTAGAACTCCACATTCACAGAGCAACAGGGGAGAACTTCAAAAGTATTTATTTCCAACAAGTGGAACAATACATTTGTTTTGATACCGTTAAATTGCTTCAGTAGAGTAAAAAAATTTTTCACTGATCAGTTTGAAATATTAAATATATATATGATGTAAAATTTTAATACAAAATAAAATACAAATGTTAGAAGAATAAATTTGGAAGACAAAAGCAGAAATTAATTATTTTATTTTGATTTTAAATCACTGAAATATTTCCCTTAAGAAATCATTAAAATCAACATGTTCTTATGAAATATTTAAAAGAATACCCTTTTGAAAACAATTTTTTTTTCAAGTCTATGCAGAAAACAATGTTATTTCCATAATTTCTTGCCATAAATTCATGAAAAACATTGCTAATGATAGACTTGATATGAAGAGCCAATTTGATGCTTTTGAGAACAGTAGGTCGTCCCCACAGAACAAACAGGTAATAGAACAGTATAGCCATCTTCAAAAGTGCTCTTCTATGTATGGGGTTGTTTTAAAGCTGGACCAACAAATACTTCAAAGTTCAGTTGCTATATTCAGGGAAAGGTCTGTGCAATCCCAGTGTCTTCTTCTAAATGCAGTCTGCAAGGATTGTACGGGGGCTCCAGTAAAAGTGTGTATACACTGTAGATGTTACAGGGGCAACACAAGACGAAATAGAAAAAAAAAACATAACAGTTAAAAAAGTGGGAAAAGAAATAACTCTCTAGCACACGTGGAAGGCAAAGTTTTTTATGTTAAACTTTTTTTTATGTTATCCCATTGAGAGTCACCAAATGGACAGACTTCATCTGCAGAAATCACTACAATTGAAATTTTACAGAGTTGGTCAGTAAGGTGAACTCAGGGATTGAGAAAGCTGGTTCATCTCTAAAGCCTCAGTGCCTTGTTGTCTGAGGAGGTCAGCCAGTGCAGTACAGAACAAGGTCTTAGAGCACTTCATGCAGGTTTGCATTCACTTCTTCCTTTCTCTGTCAGAGAATAGTCGGTATCCATTCATGCTGAGTCAGTTTATAGTGCCTATGCCTTATGAAACACTTCCTCAGCTACCCAGCTTCTTCTACCCACATTTAGATGCACAGATTGAGTTTTCCAAAATTCTTCCTTTTTGTCACACTGAATTGTGAGCATCAGAAGCACAGGCCTGAGCAACTCATAATGTGCACATACAACAGTGGTTCTAGATACTGTATTCAGCGTAATAATAGTGGATGCTGATACTGGCTCAGTTGGCACTGTATGCTGCCAAAATTTATTGTCACACCAGAAACAGGAAAAGAAAAATTGGGAAGAGGTGTGAAGAACGAACCTTCTGTCCACATTCAAATCACATAATGCTATTATCAGTGGGGAATAACAGTGAGAGACTAAATGGATCCACTTTGGGTGGCTGCTAAGGCAGAAATGACCAGAAAGGGATGTTGGGCAGCACTTCCCTGAATAGTGCTTCTTCTACAGCTCACTTTCCCTAAGTTATGGCCCATGATAGTGAACACATGGCGGCCTGATCCCAGTCTCCTGATTCACATTGTTCTTACATGTAGCCCTATTTTGCCTGCATAAATAGGGAGGAATTTCCAATTCCATGGAGATACTACAAGTTTAGTCATGAAGATAATTAAGTCCTTTGGGCTTGAACTACCCAAACATTTCATACTTGAAAGAAATTCAGATATGGCTCTGAATGTCTGGACTACTGCCATCTAAACAATTTGGATTCATTTGAGGCTTAAGATTAGCTCCAAATTCCTCTTCACATCAATTAATCATTCAGATATTTACTATTCTTATCACTAGGATTATAGAATGGCTAGAAATTCTAAGTATAGCCTAGTATAGCCTAGTTCTGCTGACACACAAAAGCCAGCATCAGTCTTTTAAAAAATCTAATAAGGAAAGATTTAAAAAAAAAAAAAAAGGTGGTGGAAAGAAGTTTTATCACTGACATCCTTTTCCAAAGGATAATAGAAGCAAAAGAAAAGTCTAGTAACTTGTCCAAAACACCTCACAGAATATCAGTGGTTGAGCTGAGGAAGCAGTCTATGACTGTTGTCTGTCTCCCAAGGCAGCAGGAGGCTTAGCAGGTTGCCTTACCCCAAATATTTTGCAGCAAAAATTATTTCTTTCTGTTATTTCTTGTTGCAGCTAACTGAAAAGATATCTAGGCTTCCCAGAACTTTTAGAACTCAAATATCAAAATAAATATAGTCCCTGTAAATAATGGACATTAATGGAAAGCTAGCTCAGGTCTTAAGAAACTTACAGAAATGTAGGTACCCTCTGGTACTGCTGCAGTGGTCAGATAAAAGGGATGTCGATACAGAAAAAGGGACACTTGCTTGAAATCAAGAATAACTGTCTAGAGATCTTTGAAGCTAAAGAGAAAGGCAGATGAAGAACTACATTTATCTCCAGGATCAGAGAGACTCTGGGAGGTATCTGTCTGACCCACAGTTTTATCTAAGTTTGTAATTTTACCAATATTTCTAAGGAAAATAAGTGGGGTCATTCTTGGGGCTTTTTGTTGAATTTATGAGTTTATTTTTAACTGCTAAATATCAATAATTTATATTTACTAAAAATTTACCTGATTGTAACGCTGTCTTGATTAAATCTTTCTGTTTTGTTATTTTGTCACTAAGAATTCTGAAAATCAGATGAAGACTCTGAAAGTAGAACTGCTACAATTGCAAATAGATTTAAAAGCTTCACTTTCTTTCCTGAGGTCTGACTTTTTTGTGTCTGTATGTGTGTGTATATCTGTAAAGGGGAGGGCGGAGGGTTCAACATGACCTGCGGTAAATATTATCAAGTGAAATTTAATTAACAGCTCTGATGAAATACCAAGAGAGATTGAACCTCACCTCCCAAAACTGTACGATTTTGCTGTTGCTGCTGCTGTTGTAAAAAAATCCTTGTTTTGCTGACACTTCGGAAATGATTATGATGTGTAAAAAGATACTGTCTTTGCAAGGGCAATTCTGGACTAAATTTAATCTGTTTTAAAAAGCTGAGGTGAAAGAGTAAAGGAAAAAAAAATCCAGATGAAGATTCTGCACTGAATTTGACTTATTTTGAAACTTGTATTAGTGCAGTGCCTGAAATAGAGCACAAAGAGCTTCAGCTTTTCTCAAGATACTGAAGAAGTGAGGAGATATCTTAAGAAGACATTAAATGCAGCAAAAGAGAGCATAATTGTCATGGGGCAGGAGCAAGGGGAATGGGGTGGGAAGTGGGTAAGGAATGAAAAAATTAATTTAACTTTGCCAGAATTTCTGTAAATAGCTCTGATAGAAGTTAGATGTCTTATGACAGGCACATTCCCAATGCTGGGTACAGGATATTCCCATCCTGCATTGGAAAGTCCTTCCTATGAAAAAAAGGAGACAGGGTGGGAGATACAAATTATGGTTTATATGCACATAAGTATTTAAAATAAAAGTTCTTCTAGCTTGGTGCATCAGAGTGCTACTTTTCTGTTGATTTGTATTGCCTGTGATTGGAAATAATTGTAGTAGTTTATATACTAGCATGGTAATAGTTGATTAATTTTAATTTATCACTGACAGTGAATGTGTATGTTGTTGTGTATGCACCTGCTAAAATACTGTATTTGTGTTAGTTCATCAAAAGGACCAAATATTTTTGGATGAGAATACTAAACCCTTTCCACAGCATGATTTCAAAAACTGAAAGGAAACTTGATTCAAATTTTATTGTGAACTTCAGGCTAAGTCTGAGCTAACTGAAGCCTGGATACTTTTCAAACCTATCTCTGTCACATGGCAAACATAGATAATTGAAGCATGGCTTTCTGATACAAACACTTTTTTCAGCCCTCTAAAAAATGCCTAAAGTAGTTACAATGGAAAATGGATAAATCATTTGCCAGCTCATTTTTTTTTTTTTTTACTTTCCCATAGTATAAATTTTAGTCCCAAACTAATACAAATCCATATTTTACTGTTGATCAATGTGAAACTAGAATGACTGAAAGGTATAATTTGCCAAATGAATACCTTTCAATTTTTTTACATAGAAGAATCTTCTGAAATGCTGAGTGATTCAATTTTCTCTCTCTCAAAAAAAAATCAAACTCTAAATTATCAACACCCTAGAAACAGGTAAGAGTATGTCTCTGTCATATATAGTTATTTACATTAGTTGCTTATCCTCCTAGTCCAGATTGTAACACTTTGGTTTTGACTGATACTTTTATAATAATTTCCTACTTCTCTAGTTTCTCTTTCAGTAATGTTTACCTAATTCACTATAAAATGAAAATGTAAGACAAAACTTCAACGACCTTAGAAAATACTGTCCAGTAGGTTAGGAGCCAAAGGCATTCTCTCTCCTTAAAAGATTAAATATGCCCAGCTAAGTCCTATGACTATAACCTGAGTCCTGCTGGTTTTGAACTAATCATTTGCAAAATTGGAGGGGGGAAAAAAAGTAGGACAGGAGAAAAAAAAGGCTTCTGGAAGGTGAGCCACAGCAGGGCAATTAAGATGATAGGGCAGAGGTAGACATCTGCTCCTAGACAGATACAGTTCCACTGATGCTATCTATAGCTGCAATCCTTCTGAGAGATAAACAACACGCGAGAGCAACGCACAGAAGGAAATGCCACACTGAGAAAGTGGTGATCGTGTGGCCCCTGTGGTCTGAGAAAGAGACAGAGGCAGCAAGAGAAAAGGGGAGGGGTGTGATGTGGGGCCTATACCAGGCACATGCAGGTGACAGCAGTCATAGGACAGGCATGCATCAAAATGCACAGATGAGAGATGTGTGAGAACTGACACTGGAGGGGAGCAGAATTGCAGCAAAGATGAAAGCACAACAAGACCAAAAAAGAAAGATATGGAAAACCCCTTTCTAAGCTCTATACATAAAGTTAATCTATACTGAAAAAAAAAAAGGCATTAGTAGATGATTTGTTCTCTCAGATTAGATGGCTTGAAGGTTTTTTCAGAATTTCAAGCTCACATTCAAGTTCCTCATAAAGTTAATCTGAACTACGCTCCCAAAGTAGATGATTAATTGCTGCTGTTTCATATTACTCTGACAGCAATGCTCAGACACAGCAGAGGTAAAAACCCTTGCCGGCACGTACAGAGAAAACCTAAAGGAGGATGTGGTATCTACTGCACAGAAACTTTCAAGCCAAGGACTGACGCTGTTTAATTTAGGATAGACGTGAATCAACAGTACACTACACAGCAAGCTCCATGACCTCATTGGACACAAATTTTCTAAGGCATGTCACCTCTGGCCATCACTGGCCATGCCACTGACTCTTCATGCCATTTGTCACTGGGTTCCTTGTGAGGAGAATTTGGTGGTTCTTTGACACCAGGGGTTAAGAGTCCCACCAAAACTGAGGGAGCATCCTTCCTCTCTCCAGCTTTTCTACTGGCAAGAAGGCTTAGCATTCAGTTGTCTTAAGAAACTCTCCCAATTTCAACTCTCTGGAAAACTCACAGCAAGAATTTGAGGTCAAGCAGTTTGCAGAGATCACTGTTCAGAAGCAAATGCAGAAATACTCTGCTGAGGGCAGGTCCTATGACTCCTGTGCTGTGCTATCTTCCACTTCCGGGCTGGACCTGGGGCTTAGTTTACATCAGCAGAAGCTGAAGAACCGAAACCCAAAGTGTCATTCTCTCTTGTGCTGGAATCTCAAACCAAT
This sequence comes from Corvus brachyrhynchos, assembly GCF_000691975.1. NCBI lineage: Eukaryota > Metazoa > Chordata > Aves > Passeriformes > Corvidae > Corvus > Corvus brachyrhynchos. The sequence goes on from NW_008237222.1 coordinate 7,549,388, forward strand.
AATTACAGATTTTCATAATGTCTGTTGTTATAATTCTTCAGCCTGGTTACCCTGTGGTCTCATTCTGTAAAAGACTATTTCTTTTCTCTGTCTGTGAAGAAGAGAAAAATATCAAACAGAAGAGATTAATGTAAAATCAAAAGGTGGAGTGAATCACAAGCCCTCATGCAGTGTTGTGCTTTGGAGAGTTTTTAAATTGCTGCTCCTGAAAGCTTCTTACCAGGAAAACCTGACTCTGAAATTTACTGTTTATCTTAAGAAGGTAGAACTGGACTTAATGCCTTTAATGAGCAATTCTCCTAAGGCCAGATTTTGCTATCCTGACTCAGTTAATACCCCAGAGAGGATGACAAATTTAGATACTTCTTCTGTCCACTAGATGCTCATAAACAGACTCATTTATCTCCAATGTATTCATTAGGGAAAAATGTGCAAGGCTTCCTGTATGCTTAACGGCACTTTTGTCTTCCTTATTCTTTTCAGAGTGAGCCTGAACATTCAAGTGGTGCAGCTGTTGGTTGTTGATCACTTATTTGGGGATTTTTTCTAGATCTAAATTTCACATTCACACATGCAAGCATCGACATTTCTTTCTAGATCTTCTAAATTTTTAGATCTTCTAAATTTCACATTCACACATGCAAGCATCAACATTTCTTTCTGAAATATGTATTCTGGAAAAACTCAATCCTGTGGATATTTTCAGGAAGTGAAAAAAACATTAAGTGTAGAATTCTAGTGCACATGACTCAAGAAAATTAATTTTTAAATATAACCATGAGATTGGATCACTAATTTATTAAAATTTCCCCTAGATCTGCATAAAATTACCAAAACAGGAACAGGAACAGTATCAGCAAAGAACTTAATTCTTCTACTAAGTTGTCTGTTATCAATATAAAATTTTTGCTATTATTCGCTCTGCATTTCCAGTAAGTATTTCAATTAATTGGGGTAGTCAAAAAAGGTCTGATTATTTGAGTTCCCCTGACAAGGGTTACCTACCATTTCAGAGAATGGGGTTTTCCTCTTTTGGAATATCTACAACAAATGCCTATCCAGAGAGAATGTCAGTTCCTAAGTTAGTGCTCCTCATAGTCATCAGAGTGTAATAATTTCTGGACATTAGGGGTGCTAATGTAGTTTAGTTTTTCCCACTTATTGACTCTTGAGGAATACATTTGGTGTGATGAACCTTGTAATATATACTTTATTTATAACTATTTGGATTTTATTACTCCGTTCCAGCTTTTCTGCCTTTTTTTTTTTATTTTGAAAAAACCCATGCTTTAGTATAGCAAAGAACCACCCTTTGTTTCTCTACCTTTGCTTTTCTTAATGCAGAAATAAATCTGATTTTAAAAAATTGCATGAATAACAAGAATATTTTTAATGTATCTTTTTATATACTGTATTATTTGATTCTAACCCACTGAGCGACTTTCACAGAGCAGATTGTTGTTATGACTGTATTTTGCCTTTTCACTTCCTCCCCCATTCCAACTATGCTTTCCAAGCTTTTTTATCTTTTCTACCTTGCTAGAGGCATTATTAGGGCAGCTCACCTTTGACCAAATGGGCAGATGAACATTCATCCTCTGGAGCCAGTACTAGTGCTGTTTGGTATATCAGCTCTCAAATGGTACTGAACTGTGACCTCTTCTTCTGTTCAAAGACTAAATACATAAAGTTGAGTTTCCATTGGTGCCAAGCCTGGGAACCTGAGTTGCTCCCTAATCCCAGGTCTCGCAGCCAGCAGCACAATGGGCAGCTCACCATGCCAGCCGGCCAGCCTGAAAGAATGTCTTTATTCTCTCTTCCTCAACAAATTGCTTATTGTTTGGCCCACAGGCTGCTAGACCTTGTGAACTGTCCAAAACTTTATTGCTTTTCTGTTAAACTTTCTTCTCTTTTCCTTCTGATTTTGCCTACAAATAAAATTAATTCCTATTTTCATGTCTTAGTGATCCAATTTTAAAATATGCCTGCTTCTTTCAATTTTTTTGCAGAGTATATCTGCCTCTTGGAAGCCTGTAGGAACCACAGAAATGACACAAGCCCTGCAGGTTTAGTCTCTTTAGAAAGAAGTCTGTGGAAATGTGAAGTGTTACTAGAATGAAGTGCTCTATATTACTGAGAGAAAAAAGAAGCCAAAAGCTTAAGATCATTCCTAAGTTTCCAAAGATGTGTACATAATTTTTCTGCTCTTGGCCTCATCTTCACTGTGGCTACAATGTTCTCATTGTATAAAGAGTGAGTATAGGACAGAATAATTATTTGGGGTCATTGTGTTTTGGAGCTGTTCAGGAGGAGTTGTCTTCAGAGGAAGCTAAAGCAGGGCACCTAAGTTGATGTGCTAATTGTCTCTCAAGGTATTTCTGGAAGCACCTTTTGTTTTCAGCAGAAGTTTCTGGGAGTGTGATTGCAGGATAATCATTGTGCAAGCTGGCACTAGGCAGAGCATTGGCAAGATAAGGCTGATATTGTGAAATTCAGCCAGACCTACCCTGGGAAGAGATTCACAGGTATGACCCCACCATATAAAGGGAGAAATTGCTTCATAAATATGGCCAAAACCAACAGAGGACCCAGGACGCCTCTGTTCTTCTTCCTCATCTCAGTAAACCTGTACTGAGACATGTTCATGTGTTCAGTGAGCAACCGCGCCCCTGTTTGGAGATAGGAACTAGGAGAGGAATATCCTTGTGAACAGTAAGATTGGTTCTGATCACTTATAGAGTGCTAATTAAGATCAATTTAAAGAGTCATGCAGTTCTTAACCATTTTTTTGCACACATTGTTTAGGAAAGATGAGAGAACTGCACAGCATTCTGGAGCCATACATGATCTAAGAATCACACAATTTTTTTAAAAGTGCCTATGTGTGTGTGTGTATATGTATACATGCATAAAATTTAATACTCTTTCAAGTATGAGAATGGCAGCACAAGAGTAGAAGAAATGCAGAACTAAAATGTCCACATTAAACTGATGTATGGTACATACCAGATGATATATACACTGCCTTATTGTTCAGTTGTGGCTCAGGAAGCTAAATGCATAATTTAAGATATATGTATAGTCTAAGGGTCAAACGCTGTCAGTTACAGGAGTGTAAATCAAGAGCAATTGCTCCGAAGTGACTGAAGTTGCAGTACCCTGGATTTACACAAGTGTTGCTGAAAGCAGAATATGAGTCAATACGTGTCATCAATACAGCTGAGTTAGTGGTACTGAGGGAGTTTTATGATATGCATGCACCTAAATCCTTCACATTTTTTTTCATGTTTTATACTGTTAAATTTTATGTTTCAGATTTTGTCTCTGTTTTTAAAGGAACTCAAATCTTGATTCTGTAAGTGAAATGTCCACTTCCCTCATCTAGCAAATTTTCTCAGTCTCACTTCATAATTGTAGGATAAACATTTCACATTCATAGAAAGATTACTTCCCTGACTTACATTTAAGGCCAGTCTTAGTTTATATAAATGCATAATTCTGAACCCCAGCAGAAGGTTGCTAGTTTGGCTGGCAGGCTGCATGCAGAAATGCATACTTGTCATTCACTCCATTCTGTTAACAACTGTACAGACTGTTGTAGGGTCAGGAGGCAAAGTTTCCTAGACAAGTAGAAAGCAGGATCTGGATGCAGCAGGAAGAACTGTGAACCTGGTTGAAGTCAGTGGGTATGGCCAGCTGGCAGCTAAAGGGAAAATCAGCTGTTGTAAAAGATCACAGGACAATTCTCTTCACTGATGCTTCCTGAATTTTTTATTGAGAGATTCAAGAAAAAAAAAAAAGGCTTTGCATGGGACGTCTTTTGCAAGATACAGTGCAAAACAAAGAGGTATAAAAATTCATAATCTGCTGGGGAACTAGCAGAGTACCTGTCATACACCTGGTCTTCAATGACCTTGTTTTGCATGGAGAAAGAATATATGATTTTCTGGGTTGAAAGGAGGTTTTTAATTCTGAAAGAAGGTTATATGTTAAATATATGGTAGCAGTTTATTCAATAATAGAAGTCAAGTCCCTTTCTTGGGAAGGCAGAATCTGGTATTTTATCACATAAAATAATGTCATTATTTCTCTAACATACTTCTAAATCAAATGTGTTATTTTAAATCACTTTTTTATTGTATTCTTGAATACCTAGAAAGATTTAAAAGCTCAAAAGTAGATTCCCCAGTATTCACATAATCAAAAATGGCTGAATTAATTTGAGGCATACTTACAGAAAAAAAAAAAAATAGCCATTTCAGATTACAATGATCAACTGTGGGGGCTTACCACTTCAAAAGAGACAGAACAAACCTCCATGTGTGCTCAACACACACACACTCCCTTATCCAGTTAGAACAATATGTAGGTATAGATTTGTCAGGATTGTTTGATCCCAAAAGGATTCGTATAAGAAAAACTTCTCTTTCAGAGAAATGGCCTCTCTAGAGACTGATAGTGATGATACAATAGGCTGGAGTTGCTATTATTAAAAAAAAAATTACTACTTTTTCTGACTATGTTTCTTTTTTTCCCAGTGGGATTCTGATTCCAGACACTCAACTAGCCTGATATCCACTGGGAAAGTGATGACACCATAAATTATTTAAAGGTTTGAAAACCACAAGAACTACTGTATATAACCAGATTGGATTGACTTTTTAACTCTTTTGATTAATAATACATAAAGCCTTCGATACATGAATTGGTGGAGCGCTAACCTGTTAACAAAAGGAGTAGAAGGGATGAATTCTAACATTTCTCATAAGTTATTCTACTTAACACATTGGCCAAACAAAACAAACAAATGGAGTGCTCTGCCTTATACCTTTAATGCATCATCAATATTTGATGACTACCTAATGTCTCTATATATCTGGACAAAGATGATAATTTCATCACCTGGCTTCCCAATTTCAAATTTCCCAAATGCTTTCTCCTACATTCATCAAAACATACAAGTAGAAAGTAGATGCAGTTTCAATATCCTGGTTTGGTTTTTGCTTTTGTATTGTTGGGGTTTTTTTGACTTTCATTTTAACATTCTTAACTACGTACAAGTGGAAAAAAAAAAAATTTCAATCTTCTGCTAGAAATCAGGGTTAGAATTTCCTAAGTTTATGACATTTTGTCCTCAGCAGCAGGATGAGAGTAGATATGTGTGCTGCTTCAGAAAGATTTCATGTTCTACCCTTCCGCTGCTGGCTCTGTTTTAATTATTCCCAGGTTCATAAGTTTTGGTCTCTTTCATGCTGTTTAGGGTGGAGCTCAGAGAAGAGAAGTGTTGTTCTTTCATCTCCAATTACAGATAAAGGTTCATGGGATAGCCTGCCTTTCTTTCTAAGCAGCAAGAAAACTCTACAGGAGACAGACCAAGTTTCTTCCAGGCTGCCCAACACGTGCTTCAGGAGACAGGCTATGCAGGGTGACTTCAGTATGATATATTACTTTACAATAATAAATGCTGTATTTTCTGGGCAACAGACAGGTATTTTTCCTCTGGATTACTTTCTATTACCCCATCTGAAGCTTGACTCCCTTAGACGTAGGAAAAATAGGAAATACATCTTTATTTTTTTTCTATTTTTCAAAATACTAATCCTTTAACCATGTAATTCAACTCACAACTTCCTTCTGCAACAGACACTGACTTGCCCTCAAATGCAGTGTTCAGACACAGAAACTCTGATCAATTCTTTTTGCCTTTTGACCTGCCCAGAGAGCCATCCTTTCTTGGTTCCCTTAATGACACACATGTGTGGCTTCCCCTGTCCCACTTTCACATATTAAAGCTTCTGTACTAGCAGGCTAAGTGCCATACATCCTCTGTCCTGGACCAACAAAGGATACCTCACCTTTTAAAACGTTAAGATTTATGTGAGTGCATAAAGGAAAAAAAACATTTCAAATCAAAGGCAGAGCCTAAAAATTTTTTCAGTCCATCTTCCTTGATTTGATCAATTATTTTGGTGTGAATTTCAATTGATGCCATAAGTGGAATTCAATTGAATTTTTTATAATATGAGCAAAATTAGAATCACATCCCAGCTCTGAGAAAGAGATGATGTTCAATCTCTTAGTAAAATACAAACTACAGAAAATTTTCACAGCCCAAAAATTATACCTGAATTAGATCTCATTTATGATACCAATAATAAATGTAAATTATTTATCAACATTTATTAAATCTTTGTGGTTCCCATCACCTGACTCTCAGATAGATAATTACTATGTGGAATCTGTTGCCATATTCTGTTTCCCTTTCTCACTTTAAATATCACCCAATTAGTTCATAGCTCCCTAAAATATAATGGAAGTCTATTCATATTCTTTTAAAAAGAATAATAATCTCACCTATAGTTAACTTCTGTCTGCACCTTCTTTTTCTTTATACCTGCCATATCAATAGCAGTGGAGGCACATTGCTTTGTTAGCTGTCATGGTTGTACACACCACTTGAACAATCCATACCCATTCTAAAATAAAATTCTAGCTACAGTGTTATTTTTGCACATTTTCTTATGGCATTTTAAAATCTAACCAGGGGACTGGAACCAGCATATGACTTAACTAGAATAGCAAGTATCTTTCCTATAATATCTTTCAACTGTCATTAAAAAAAAAAAAAAAGAAATCCACATTTTTTTTCTATTCCATCTGGGATTATGTGACAAAATGATCTCCTGCATCTAATCAATTATTTTTCTTCTATATCTTTTGCATTTTTCTGCAGAACTATTTGCAAGTGTAACAGGAAGATCCTTTAGAGATAATCTGGTGATTATTACAAATTCAACCTTGGATGCTGTAGGTATTAAAAGATGAAAATTGCCTGAAGTCCACTGTTGTACAACAAATCTGTACCTCTGGACTCCTGTCCTGAGGTGAAAATGCAAACCAGAGAGATATTTAGAATCATTTTGACAGTTCATAAAATTAAGCAGGGATTAGGGATTCACTCAGAAATAAATAAATAAAAAATATAATGCCACAGGGCCCAAGCAGTGTTAATCACATCTCCTTGCAACAGGTATTACTGAAACCCATTTTTGGGAAGAAAAAGGAGTTATATATTTGTTTCTGACATGTATTTAGCGCTGATGATGCCAGTTTCAAAATCTGAGCTGGTTCAATTTAATACAAATATGTATCATACATACACATACATGATTAATGTTTAAAATACCCATTCCCTTTAAGTTTATACAGTTATAGGTTCCTATAAAAATGTTGTATATTTGTGTATTCTATTTTCTTCTCAATTTTATGGATTAGCCCTGATAATACAAACACTTGAACATATGCTTAACTTTACATAATGAAAATGTCTTGCTGATTTTAGGATAACTCTCGATCTACATGAATTTAAGCAAAAGTCTAAGAGTCTACTGGGAATGTAATCTGTGGTGCCAGTCATTTGAAACACACATTTAATAAGAAAAGAATTGAAATAACTGCAGCAGACACAGATGACTTTGGTTCCTGCTGCGTTGACAGCAGGTAAGCAGCAAACATGGCTAAAATGAATTCATAACAAAAAACTGTGCAGCTGTACATAAATACATTTGGGGTGAGCATGGAGTTTTACAGTCACCCTCCCAAAATTCCCCACCCACATCACAAACTTTTTAGTACAGTTAAAAATATTTCCTTTTCTTTTTCAAAACTGAAAGGCAACATTGAGATACTAAGCAACAGTGCTAGTCTGCTTACAAGAGCACACATACTTTCCTTTCTGGATGAAAAAAACTTTATTATAATGCATTTGCACAGAGTTTATAATTAAATTTTCACTGCATTAGATTAGTATCATATTTCAACATATTTGGAAAATATTCAAGTTAATTTAACATTTTCTAACAAATTAAAAGTCCAAAATAGAACTAGATGCATTTCATTTTTAAAAAATAAAATAATTGAAAGCATAGAAATACTTTTCAAGTTTGAATATATGTTCAAACTTTTGTTACCGAGTTTAAGCACTGAATTTTAAACATATTTTTTTAATGATGTAAATACTTCTTTGTAATAGATGTTAACAAATTTCTCAACTCAAAATAGCAAAAAGAATTATTATTTACATAATACAGTTTAGGCATTTGAATTATAATTAACTTCCATCTTTAAAAATTTCCTCTGAAAATTGTTTTTCATCCCACTTTACTCCAGAACACTGACTGGAGCTAGAATAATACATCACACAAATGTTGATTTAAATATTTAAACAAATTCACTTACTTTGTATTTACATCCCCTTTGGGCTCTACTTTCCATGAACACTCTGATAAATAAACTTACTGTGAGGAGGATCTGATGGGATGAAAAATTATAAACAAAAATTGAAGAATACTTGTGGGATATGAATTTTTGAATTCTAATCATCAATTGTTGCACTAGCAATTAAAGCTGACTGGAGGACAATAATTCCATGCTACATTAATTTTCAAGACTTCACATCTTCGTATCTAGTTTTGTTTGGTTTGCTTTTGTTCCTTTTCCTGGCAAATGTGAAAATGCCCACACATGTGAGTGTATGTCTGCCTCCTTTTCCTGGCAAATATGGTGAAAATGCCCACACATGTGAGTGTATGTCTGCGTAACACAGCCAGGAACACTAAAAGACCCAGACTAAAGTCTATTCTCAACCTGAATCACAAATTACTCATTTTCACCACTGATTTGTAGATGTGATTACTCAGAGTTATCTGGAGGTGAAACATAATCCTGGGTTTTCTGTGTCCAAGGCCACTGTTAAACCACAGGGTTGTCAGCAAAACCAAAAAGTCTATTTTGCTCCTTCTCATTCTCCACAATATTTCCATTCAGACGAATTACAAATGCAGCTTTTAGAGTTGAAAGGGCTGAGATAAACTTCTCCTGTCCAGCATGTGAGCATTCAATAACCACCACTCCCGAGGTGAGGCTGGGCTCCTGCCCCCTCTCAGGTTTGCAGGGGGAGGTCCTGCAGTGGGATTCATCCTGCACAGTTTGCCAGGGGCACCGACATGCCTGGACGTCCCTACGGACTCCCAGTCACACATGAACATGCTGCCCATCCTGTTGCTTTTTCGATCTTCCTGAAGGGCCAAGCATGGCTGTTCGTGTTGCAATATTGCTTTGCTCTGGAAGAAAGGGATTGAGAGAAGATATAGGAACTAAACTCTACAGGGAAAGA
>NW_008237222.1:7558806-7627536 GCF_000691975.1 Corvus brachyrhynchos
GAGACCGGTCTGAGCTCCACGTCGCTGTCAGCCAGCTCCCTTCCCTGTAGGAGCCAGGGCTTGCACACGGCAGCCTCAGAGTTGACAAGCCTTGAGGACAGACAAAGCAAGAGAAGTTTCATCTCTTCTCCCCACAGTTTCCTCTGTCTGGGCTGGGTTCCCAGAACAAAGAGCCTTTCACCATAGCTTCATTGTGAGATGATACATGGTGTTGCAGATAGTACTGCTGTTTGTCACTCACTCACAGTGCAGCCCCATCCGAATCATGGTCATGTCATTTAGTTTCAATACAACCAATATGAACTCTCAGTTTCATGGAGCAGCTCATATTTCTCTGACTCTAAATTCATACAACACCCCATAAGTACAATATAAAGATCATGTTTACCAACAGGCTTTTCTTGAAAGAAATTAGCGGGGTGTAGATTTGCGCATGTGTCAGTGTCAAATTTTTTTGGTGTCCCTATTTGTAAGGAGAGCCTTAAACATGGCTTAATTTTGGATTTTATCACTGGTTGGACAAGTAGCCATAGCGCCTTCAGTAAGCAGACCCTCACTTTTGACAAAGCAGCTGGCACATGTCTAAGTAATTTTAGCCAGAAATTACATCAATAGCAAGTTCTTCTCCTCATAGACAGCTGGAAAGTGAGCTTTGATTTATTTTTATTTTTGTCCTCGGGATAATGGTTTCTTACTTACTTATGTCAATGGTCAATAGCATAACAAATCCTTCATCATGAGAATGTGTGTATCACTTTTCAGCAAACCCTGGCCTTTTGAGGTGAAATGATATACTGCCACTTAGTTTCAAATTGACATCTCTCCTGGTTGCCAAGGCAAGTTAATTTGCAAATCAGCATTTTGCATGAAGCTTTTAAGCCAATCCAGCTAGGCAATGGCTGCCATTGTGTGCAATTAGTGTCTAAAGCACTTAAAATTACATTATTTAAAAAAAAAATCCAGAGAGATCAGTGATTTTGTTCTGTACATGGCCAGAGACTATCTTGCTGAATGAATAGCAGATCTGGACTTTTAGAAAATTATAGCAAGGCTCCAATCTGATTGGAAAGGAATGAAGAATGTGCACGTAATGACACTGGCAGACTTGAAGTGAGAAATGTTAGTTTCACTGTTCTTCAGAAAAAGAAAATATACACCCCCTCATAATTAATTCACAAACTGTCTGACTTAGATACCACAGAACAGTAGCAAGTGACAGTTAGAGGAGGAGAAGGTAGTCACAGCAATTGGATTTACATTCAGTTAAGACAGGTTTTTTTGAGCACAGAAGTGAACCTGAAAATGGCCTAAATTTCAGATTTTTACTTGAACACTGTCAAAGACTTGCAAACTTTCTGGGTCTTATTTTGGTTTTCGAAGGCAGAGTCAAGAGAGAAGCATTTTTTGAGAAAAATGTCCTTTTTAGAAGATATTTTTCTGTTGCAATTTCATCCATCTTTAAAAATGTCTTTGTTTTTTTTTTGGACCTCTGGATTGAAATCTATTAGATGCTGATGAAAAAACTTTGGATGTTAAAAAAGAAAATAGGGGATATTTTAGAAGAGGGTCTGTTTATAAGAGAGGCAGGTGTTTGGAGAGAAAAAAAAAAAACAAACCAAAAAAGTACCACAAAGTTTATAATGGACTAAATGTATTACACCTATTTTGATTTCTTTACACTGGCTTTTAAAACCTTATTTAAAATTTTCCATCCTTTTGTATCTATTAGGTATATTTTTTTTTGTGTCAGCATAGATGTGGCTTTATATTCAACTTCACTTACCACTAAATATCTATCAGATATATACTACAAAGATTACAAGCTGCTTGTTAAAGTGACAGGACTCACACAAGTATAAAAAGCCATCCAGTGCCTCAGCTTTCCATGAGTCTGAGGGCCTTTCTATATGCCTTGCTAGCAAACTGAATTGCACAATGAGAAATCTTGGATGAACACTGGCTGGGCAGAGTGTCTGCAGCAGAATTCAGGGGAAATTTCCCCTTCTATTGTTTTATTTGCTCTTGACACGTTTTCATGAGGTAAGGTAGGGGGAGAACTTGCATCACAAGTGTCAGAAGCATCTGTCCACTTATTCTCCAGAGTACGGCTGGTAGCATTACCCTGGGGTATCAGGTGAGCACAAGCAGTCACTGTAGAGCTGCTGACCCTCTGGATGTTCATAGACTAACATGCCTCTTGGCAAATCTTACATTTGCCAGTAGGTTTTGTCTCTGCCCCTCCTCTCTTTGCATTTTCAATTTTTTTTTTTTTTTTTTTTTTTTTTTTTTTTTTTTTTGAGTTTTTGTTGGTTTTGTTTCTGGTTTTTTTTATTAATATAGAATTCTTTGTCAAACTAAATCCATAACCCAAGTGAGATGTAGAACATAACAAAGAGTGACTTGGATCATCTCCAGGAAAGCCAATTAACATAAATACTGTAAAAAAAGGTAGAAATTGAAGCAAATTGAGGCCAGCCTGTTTTTCATGTGGACATTTTCCCTGTAACAAACATAATGCTAACTGTGCTAGCTGGCAAAAGACAAGGTTTGACACTGTTATAAGTCCGTGGGTGCTCAGTGTTTTTGTCATACTGATGCACATGGTTGACACGTCAGGGATATGTGGAAAATAAACTGCCCAATCTTTCTGGGCCTAACGGTTTACAGACCTCAATGATACACTGTAAAGGTGGTGCTGTTGACTTCAAAAGCAGTAAATCAAAGTGCCACCAGAAAGTGCTGACAAAATTAAGCAACCACGATTGAACAGAGAGCAAAAGCTGTTCTGCATAAATAGTTATTTCCTATTCAGACCTCCTAATATTTAATTTATACCCTTATTTGTCTTTTGTGAAATTGCTTTAATTCTGAATGGGCAATGGGTTTATAAAGCAATTAACAGTACAATCGTAAGGGTCTTTAGTAATATACGTAGTTCCAGAACTAAGCTTCATTAAGTATTGGATTTGATACCATTAAGAAAATCTTATATTTTATCAGAAGAATGCAAGGTATTGTTGAATAGCAGTTGATTCATATTGATCCATATATTTCATAAGTAATATCTGAAAAGGCCAAAAATAAAATGAAGTTTTTTGTAACAGCTCTTTTAAATTTTGTCAGGTAGAATTTCTTTCATTCACTTACAAGGAATGATGTCTCTTCAAGTCCTGCAGCTCAACAATTCTTGTGATAAGTTGTGGATAAAACTTAAAGGCAGGAATCTAAAATCCAAACTCTAAAAACCTCAATCCAGACCTTGGCAGTGTGACTTGACCCTGTTTGTTTTTAGTATTCACAAACCTGAGAGAAGAATGAATTTTAGTTTGGACCTAGATTTTATGGTTTAGTATGTATATGTTTCTAGATAAACAGATGAGGCTTACTTAGTATTTGTGAGAGTGCTTAAATATTTCTTCTATCTGGAGTCCATATTTATCTCTCACAGATAACACCTTTATCTTCATGAAGGGAATAATCTGAGGAGACCTTTCTTCACCCGTAGTCTGCCAAAAGTTACCCAGACAACTACAACTTTTACATGAAAATGAGGAATAATGAGACACAAACATCAATCTGCTGAATGAAATTTAATGGAGATAAAAGGTCCACTGACTGCCTTGGTTGTTCCAGTGAAGATATCAGCTGTCACTAGCAACTCCTCATGTACAGCATATCTGAAAGTGAGTGTAAGGGCCAAGAGCAGAATGCAGGAAACCTACTGCAGTACCAGTAACTGCATACTGATCCACTCCATCCAGGACTGGAAATTAGAGATGGTAAATAAACCCCCTCACAATGCATTGTCAATTTAAGTTGCTAAAAATCTTTTCACTCCTTCTGAACCCGTATTTGAAACACCATAAGTGGAATCAAACTCTTGTGACGCCCCTGCTACCAAAAACCAGGTCGTGCAAAACCAATACACTGTGTGATCCCCTGAACAAGAACAAGAATCAGCCTCACTACCTCCCACCATCATCTATTTACCTGCCACAAGTAGATCCTAGTTTCCTCCTGTTTGTACAGCATTGGAGCCCTTCTCCTAGTCTGCCTTTTTAGGTGATAGCATGCAAAGAGGAGCTTAGCAGGATAGCAATGGACAAATTCTGTTCCTCAGAGACAATGAAAGGAGGACACAGGACAGTGTGTCCTAGTCATAAAACAGCTGTATCTGTTCTCACCCTGTGACATTGCTTCTATTCCACCCCAGTCAATTTTACCCTATAAGAAAGTATTTGAAATGAGCCTTTAATGTTATCTTTCTTTTGGCAATGAAAATGACTCAATTACCCTCGAGTCCTGAAAAGGAAAACAAAAATACAAAAATACAAATAAATAAAAATAAAATTTAAAAAGCCCAACATTTAAAAATACCTCCTACTTCCCCAAACCACCTGAACTCAAAGAATTTGAAAATGACACCTCACTCTGATGATGCTCACAGTGTGTTTCTCTGCTCACAAGGAGTCCATGGGTTAATAAAAATACAGATATTAATGAGGGATATTGGTCTAGCAGAAACATACAGGTCACTCTATACCATTTCTCTTCCTGCCCAAAAGAAATGCCAATTACAAGCTCTCTGCCCCACAGATGTTTTAGAGAATAAGTTGATGTGAGACTAATTCTCCTTCATAGTTCATTTTTTTTCCTGTGCAGTAAAGAGGGAGGACTACTGCCATTTGACCACTTTCTCTGCCCATCAGATCAAGTTACCTGAAAGAGGAAGCTGAGAGCTGCCACTCTACTACAACAAATGAATGAGTTTCTACAAGCAGTGTCACCACCTCAAACAGGCAGAGCTAGTGGTCTGCAAAGGTGATTATTCGCATTTCTAGGCTAGATGTTGACAGGCTGAATCCAAAACTGCCTGACCCTTCTCAAGTCTCCCTAATAATTTACAAAGCATAATATGATCCATTCTGAAAAAATAGCAAGGGAAAACACTAAAAAACTTCTTAGAAAGAGAACAGTGTTCTTCGTGGGTCAAGGATATGGTGCCCTGGTGTAATCACAGACAAAAAAGAAATCAATACCACACATAGCTCTTGTAGGACGAAAGGATAATTGTCTATCACAATTACCTAGACAACATGTACCTCTTCAATGCTGGACATTTTTCTTTCTTGTCTCATTGTATGTCTATGCTTTTCAGTGTGCTCTATTCCTGTTCACTGTGCTGTCCTCTCCCAAGTTATTCTGTATGTGCTTTTATCACTAATTTCCCATGCTCTGCTGGCTCGGGTTTGAGTGGCAGGGAGGAATCTGTAAGCAGGTGTTGTGGAAGTGAAGCGTGCCATCCGGCCAGTACATTAGGTAAAGTAACGTTCCCCTGGGAACCCTAATGCTTACAACTGCATCAGCCCCAACTGTTTTTGCAAGAAGAGGAAGAGGCCAGTCCTGACCTCTTCTGACCAGATGTTTTGGAAATGTGCCCATTTTTAGCAGCTATAATAGCTGTCAATTTATCAAAGTGTAATAAGTATTAACAAAGGAGACTCTTTAGTTACAACCTAGTAGTAAAATGCAAGAGAAGAAATTAGGGATATGGAAGAGATTGGGTTTGAGTGCATGGGACCATATTCAAAACTAGTTTAAGGAAAATTTCAAGATATTCTGCTCTGTATAATAGAAATTATATGACTGGTTTAGACACAAATTCAGAAAAAAAAGATCATTTTCATAAGCCTATGCCAAAAATGTCCAGGACTCTGTACAGACTAGACATAAGAAAAGAAGCAAGATAGCTAATGTAAAAACTCATGCTGCAATGAAAGCAACTGAGTTACAAACTTTAAGGCTCATTTGGAAACCTTAAACCTTCTGCTTTGAGCTGTGGAAGGCAGGAAGCCATATTCCACACATGAGAGTAAACTGTGTTCATGTTCTTTTATTACTATCCCTTCAAATTGCTGAAATGGGAAAGAAACATTTATGAAAAGCATTTCTAAAAGAACAAATATTCTGCTTTCCTTCCTCCTCTTACCCCTAATTTATAGCCCACCAAGAGCTCACCAATTTTCTTAAACTTTTTTTTTTTAAACGAATACCTCTTCCCAGCAATTATATATAAAAGAAATCTTTTGCTTTATCATTTTAAAGAGCTGGGATTTCATTCTGTTTCCAATGTCCCAAAGGGGTAAATACCCTTTTTTTTTTCTTTCTTTTGAGAATCAGTGGAATTACAGGGAGCTTGCACTCCAAGAAGTGAGAACAGAATGGGGTGCTGAGGGGTTTTAATGGCTAAAGCTTCTGGATTTCTGAAGCACTTAGTCAGGCTTTTTCCTTCACAATTGTAAACAATAGCTTGCTGATAACCAAGATGCAAATCACCAGAATGCTGTGCTTAAAATTAGAATTTCTTTTTCTTACTGTGATGGTCTTGTTGAGCAATAAAGCTTTTTACACAAAATAGAAACACTTCAGTAATAATAATATTTATTAATAGTAGACATAAGGTAAAGGTTTTAATTTTAAAATAAACTTAGTTCAGCATTATGGTTTTGCATTTGCTTTTTCTGACCAAACAAGAAAGACAGATTTCATTTCATTTTTTCATCTGTGTTATTTGAAGGCAGCATTTCTTCTCCAGCATAGCTTTTGCAGTGTACAGTGCCTATCTGTGCATACAAAGCATCCCATATGGTTGAAGTAGGCTGGAGGGGTTGCTACTAACCATATTTAAAAAAGCAGATGTTACTAATCTTCTAAGTATTACTCCCAAATGATGTCACTTTTGACTGACAATGGTTGGGCTCATCAATCCCTTCCAATGTCCTTTTGCATGTAACATGTAAGGGAAAGCAAATTTTGACCAGAAAGCATGACTCGGAAAAGGCAGAGCACTTCAGTACTGCAGTTAAGCAGAATGTCAGTTCCTACAGGGAGACGTATCTATATACTACAGGCAAGAAGGAAAAGAAGTTTGCCTGAAAATAGGCCATTCAGGTAAACTTTTAGGACAG
Source organism: Corvus brachyrhynchos (assembly GCF_000691975.1). Classification (NCBI taxonomy): domain Eukaryota; kingdom Metazoa; phylum Chordata; class Aves; order Passeriformes; family Corvidae; genus Corvus; species Corvus brachyrhynchos. Next base: position 7,565,775 of record NW_008237222.1, read on the forward strand.
CCATTTCAGAGTCAGGCTGTGCTGTGACAAGCTGAGGTTTTTAGCTCAAAGTGCCTGTCTGTGCCATGCCGTACACAAAGGCAACTTTCTTTTACCTTTACAAAAGGCTTCTTTACAGGTTTGCACATGAATGTAGGAAGTGCTTCTGCATACAAAGTCAATGTCAGTTCCAAAGTCGGTTTTCAGTCAATGGCACTTAGAGTAGTAAATAAACGAAAATAAAGGGTAGCACTGAACATTTTGACCACAAATGGCACAGAAATGAAATATCTGCTATTAGTAATCCTGAAATAAATTTGAGACCATTGTATAAGAAAAGTTTAATTTTTTATGTCAAAAACATAGTGATTTTTTTCATTATCCTTATAAATCCCCTCGTTACAAATCCCAGAGACTAGCCACCAGTTCAGATGTGAGCTAGTGCCTTTTCTGAATCTCTAGAAAGTTACACCCAGAAAAATTTGGGTTATATTTTCATGAAGAAACAATTAATGTACTAGTGGTTTATAGATATGACGGATCTCAAGTTCAATTCTCTATGTTCTCTTGCAAAGCTCACTACAGGTCTTTCCCATCCCATTTCTTCTGTGACCATCCTAATATTCTTCCTTACAGGTATTGTGCTTTGTCAATTCTGCCTCCTTCTATACACATTTCATCAAGATATTTGCATTAATAATATTCTGCAAAAATGATTCTCAGATATCAAGAATTATGTCCACACTTTGGGAAGGTTAAATAAGGGCACTTGCCTTAACACTATGGTATAAAATTTTATATACCAGTCCGTGTTTTCCTTTTTATTTTTTTTATTATTTTTTACTTCTTTATTGAAGGTTTCATTACCTGTTTAGTTACAAGGACTGCATGAAGTCCTAGTTCTCTGAAAATATGAGGATAGAAAAGATTCTTCATTCCTAACTCTAGAGCACTTTTTGGCTAAATGTGATCTGAAAGCTCCATTACAGCAACTTTTGCATGCACATGCAATTAGTACCTCTCTCTTTGTTTTTCTTTATGCACATCTGTTTTTTTACAGCCAAGGACACAAACTCTTATAAAGGAACATGACAAAGGCATTTCAGCCTCCTGTACCTTTTCATTGTACAAACAAGATGTTTTGTTTGGAGGCAACTGTCTGGTTCTACAATCGAGGTTTCATTATTTTATATTTATATTTTTTATATATCAAATAAAGAGCAGTTGTTATGTCTGTAATTTTCAATAAGGTCAAATCTCAATTTGTAAGAGTGTAATGCAATTCTCTGCTCCACACTTACCTTGCAAATTTGTATTTTTGTCTTTCATAACACATATGAAACGTATTTACACTTTGCTTAGGCTCAGCTTGTTGTCAGCATGGACTTCAATGATTCCATGCAGAAAATGAATAGAAGTTGCGGAAAACTTGTGTGACTGGCAACAGGTGCACGTGGTTAAATGTCAGCATTTTGGTATGTCATTTACTGGTCAGACACTTCAGTGTACTGCCATCCAAAAAAACTATGAGACATATTATCAAGGAATATATGCCAGATTTTTTCCAGCAAACTGCTTGATGCCTGATGCCAAGTACTGGTGGGTGTATACCTTTTTATGCTGTCACTGCATTCAGCCTCCAGGGTGTTGCGTGAAAGGATCACTGGATGTTAATGAATAACAAAATGTGTCATTTCCCCTTAGAATTTATCTATCTATCATATACAGTGAAAAAGACATGTTTGTTTTCTTCTGCCTGTATTTACATGTGTGTCAAAATACGTACTGTTAAACCTGGCCACATGCTTAGACAGTATGTTGTCTTGTTAGTCTTTTTTTCATTATTACTATTGCAAACCATCACACATCCCATTTCATATGAAAAATAAGTACCCCAGTAAAATGAATTTGGACACAAAGATCTGTTTCTTCCTGCTTAAAGTAGCACCTGGTGTTTAAAACTACACTTTCCACAGGCAATGAAAAGCTCTTAATCCATTTAAGTATATTGCCACTCATACATCAACAACATATGATAGAAAATAAAAATGTGAGAAGCATCATTAGAGATCCAAACCACAGCTGAATAAATAATATGAAAAAGCAATTTGTGACTACCTTGTAAAATAGGTATTAGTGTTTGTCATTATCAAATTCCTTTAATGACATACTACTGTTGCCCAATTTATATTTTGAAATAAAGAGTTCAGATCTGCAGATGATTTTCAAATAGTTTCAGGAGAAAACACATTCATTTTGGACACAAGCCAAAGCAACCCATGAAGGTCAATCAAGCAACCCACACGCCAGTATCAGGCCATTGAAGTCTGACTACACACAACCATGGTGAGGCACTTTCTGGTCAGCTAAAAAATAAGTGTAAAAGGTACATTTTGGAAAATAGGAGTTGGAAGATGCTGTTTATTATAACTACTTCCTTCAGGTCTTCTCAAAGCCTTCCTGACTTGCAGGTTTTATTTTTTAAGTGTTTGCCCATAGGTTTCCATCAAGTAGACCGTGTTCAGAATATCAGGGAATGATAAACCAATCTAAATAGATATTCCAGTGCCACTTCTAATATTGTTTTGCAGCTGGACAAAAAAAAATCAGTGTAACTCCTAAATATGGGAAGAATAGCTGCAAGTATTAAATCGCACTACATACAAGTAATTTTATTAGACAATCTAGCAATTGGAAAATATTATTTTTAATTTGCTTTGCAAATTCTAAAGTCTTTATGTGATACCAATATTTTCATGGGCAATATGTGCTGATTCCTAGAGAAAAATATGTGGGTTTGTGTACGTGCACAGTTTTAACGAAAACTCAATTCACTGTGGGTCTTAATTTTGTTTTTCAGCAAACTGATTTAAAGTTCCCTGGGGCACACATACTGTAGGATTGTGACATATCACACCAGGTTAAGTCAAACTCAAAATGTTATGTGATATGACAGCGTGTAAAACACATGATTAACGCACCCATTGGGAAACTTGGCTTATGAAAAATGGTGCAACAGGGAAACTTGGGGCACTCTCTAGTAAATTATCCTTTTAAAAAATAATAATTAAAAGAAAAGACTCAAGAGTATAGCACTATGTTAGCTTCTGGTTGATATCCACATCTTTCTCCTTTGGATAAAATGTCACTGTCAAAGATCAGCACATATTTGTGGTCAATGGAAAAAGCAATTGTCTTGGAAAAGAATTGATTTTTTGATGGTTTAGAGTATGACTGTGATGAAGTACCTACGAAAGGTTCATAAGCTATAATTTAACTTCCTGAAATTATAGATGCATACTACACCTTTTCTACAAAGGATGTAAAGGTATCATTTGCCAATACAGGCCTCTTTTCTTCCCTGCATAAGAGTAACCCTATCTTGTACACCTATTTCCTGGACAGGGAGCAGCCAGTATTACAGAGGTGTCATGAAACAGGGCTATGAGATACATCACAGAGATTTCACATTCAGTTTACTCCCTTCTGTAGCACTGCTAAAGTAGCTCCTAAAATTTCCTTCCTTTGTGATATGTCAACCCCAGTGTGGTGGTGGGCAGCACAACCATTGGCCACTGATGCACTTATTAAGATACAACAGGTTTTTATGTTTTTAACAGTCTTTTGTAGTGGCAAACTTTGATGTTATTTAGCAATTTTCAAAACTGACTTTTTATTGGAGACTTCCCATCCTTCCCCTCCTCTTCCCATCGGGTTTGAATTGCACGGTTAATTTGGACTAAACTTGATTAGGATAGAGTTTCAAAAATATTGAGTTTCTCTAAGTCTTGTCAAAATAGACAGCTGGCAGTGGACAGAGATTTTTTTTGCATCCTTTCTCAGAGAAAAACTTAAATACTTCTCAAACCTTATTAGACAAAAGAGAACCCACAGTGTCGCTTACCTTCAGTGCTCACCTGGATTGGAAAGCAAACCCAAAATTCTTGAAACTTCTTCTTTTTATTGCTAAGTGTCTGACAAAATATTATCTGCCTAGTTTACTACACAACTTCTTCCTGGCATGCAATACAAAACAGAAGTACAAGAAGTCTGAGATGCTCAAAGGAATCACAAACATGGAATCCTGAGTACCATGACGAAGTGCCAGAACACAGCCAAGTCATGAGTGAGTACAGACAGGTCATTTCCAACAAGGAGAAGCCAACAATCAGTGCCACCCTGCTTACCTTCATCATCATTTGTTTCAGCTTGTGCTGACAGACCTGAATAGCCCCCAAACTCTGCCAATTGCTGAGGAAAGGAGACAGATATCCTTACAACAGACCAGGTGTCCAGCTTGTGCTCCAGCCCTAATTCTGCAGTTGTCCTCTAAACTCTTGGCCCTGAAGGTGATACAGGGAAAAAATTCTCATGCCACTAACCTGCCTGGGCACAGCTACCACAGACACCACAGGCACTACAAAGCTCCAGGAAAAAGAAGATCTATGTTTTCTGGAAGCAAGGCTGGATGGAACTGGGCACTGAGGGACTCTGTGTGAGTCACTTGCCTGTTACATGCTCCAGGGTGAGGTAAATCAAGCAGAGTTTCTGCAAAGGTTACAGCTCCCTTATCCATTCTGGTACATTCAGATTAGCAGTAAAGCCCAATACTCAAATGTTGATATTTAGGCAAAAGATAAAATTTTATCAGTCCACAGAAAGAGAAAGATGTCAGATGTATCTAGTACCCAACCTGATACATCTTAAAAATAATCTAGCTTTCAATTCTGTACCTTTTGAAATTAAGGATCAATTAAAATTTGAGATATTGACACTCACAGTTCCCAGGGTCTTCTCCCTTTTTGGTTGAATTTCAGAATCTGAAATGCTAGGACATTTTAAGGATGACATTTGACTAAAGCTTTATTCATTAATAGAGTGAGTTTTCTATAATTTATACAGATAGTATAGATTAAATTAAGGGCAAGCTGGGTAGGGTGAGCGAGTATCCTTTCAGTGGGATCACTGGGGATGAAGGGCCACAAAGAGAATTATTTGTGCAGAATTCCCACAGTTCTGTTAAAGCTTTTGCGTTCTGACCTGAAACATCCAACTACTTTGGACTGAAATTGTAGCTCATGCTGAACTATGTTTAACATATTTGGAGGTCAAAAAGGAAATATTTCCCTCTCTTTTTCAAGGAAAAATAAAGCATATGTCCTGTTCCCATCCTCCCACAAGAACAATGAGAGTGGCTTAAAAATCAAGTGTTGCGAATGTTCAAGCTGTTGATTGGGATAAGTAAAACTGAAAGGTTTTTATGTCTAAAGTGGAGCTTGCCAAATCCAGATTATTAATAATAATAATAATAATTTTAATTCATCAAACATTTCAGTCCTTTTTTTTTAAGAAGATTTTTAAGAATTAGTTTTTTATCTGAATTTTGAAAAAATATCTCCTCTCTTTTTTTCCCTATTGAAATATTTTTCCTTATGAGAACTTTTGATAAGACAGTTTGGAAGTTGTTCTATTTCAAAGAAGCCCACACTTGTGATTGTAAAGAAATTTCCCAGGTAAATTGCTTTGAATTGATGGTATGCTTGAAGTGATATTATATGCAGTTACTGACATACGTACACACAGAACAATAAACATAATATATTAACTGACTTCAGGTCAATAAAGACATTCCTGAGTTCTGGACAGTTTTCTGCAGAGTGCTACAGAAAGTTAGGGTGCCTGATACTCTTATAAAACTCTTTGCTTAAAAAAGCATACTTTAATAATAATAATAATAATTTTAATTCATCAAACATTTCAGTCCTTTTTTTTTTAAGAAGATTTTTAAGAATTAGTTTTTTATCTGAATTTTGAAAAAATATCTCCTCTCTTTTTTTCCCTATTGAAATATTTTTCCTTATGAGAACTTTTGATAAGACAGTTTGGAAGTTGTTCTATTTCAAAGAAGCCCACACTTGTGATTGTAAAGAAATTTCCCAGGTAAATTGCTTTGAATTGATGGTATGCTTGAAGTGATATTATATGCAGTTACTGACATACGTACACACAGAACAATAAACATAATATATTAACTGACTTCAGGTCAATAAAGACATTCCTGAGTTCTGGACAGTTTTCTGCAGAGTGCTACAGAAAGTTAGGGTGCCTGATACTCTTATAAAACTCTTTGCTTAAAAAAGCATACTTAGTGCTGAGCCTGTCCACAAAGCTAAAACCTTGTTCAAGCAAATAGCTTTTGAATTCTGCAGACACAAGGTAAATGTTTCAAATCTTTTTGTCAGAGGCAGAGGTACTGAGTAGATCAAATCTCTGTAAGAAAAAACCCAGGCATAAGGAGGATTTGGGAGGTGTCGCAAGAGCCTTGCTCACCTGCTGCCCATCCAGGCAGCAACAACAGCAGCTCCAGCACCCACCCGGGATGGCAGAGGACTCAGGTTCCTCGCCCTGAGCCAGAGAAGCAGGGTGTGCTGCAGAGGTCATACATGCTGTCTTTGGGAAGAGGAGGTGGGGGCCAGGGACTCTGGTCTGCGTGGCAGTTGTGTGTGTGTGCCCCTGTGTGTCTGTCCTTATAATGGTCTGTTAGGCAGGAGCCTCAGATGATTTTAGGAGATAGACACTCACTGTTTCGCTGCTGCACCCTCATGGCAAAGCCCTATGGTATTTAATATAGTCCCACAAAACAGAGTTTTTAAAAAACAATTTAAAAAAAAGCATACCGCAACACCTATAGATCTTAGTAAAAAGGGTTGTCTTGTTAAAACATTTTAAAACCAACATACACATTTTCAATGTAACATTTTATCTCTGCTGTATATTCCTTTGGGTTGGCTTCAAAATGCCACAGAGAAGTTATCATTCTCTGCTCAGTTATATTGGATTTTTCTGTGAGAGCCTGTTGAAGTGATTGAGTAGTAATAGAAATGGACATCTCCATTAAAGAATAAGCAACCATGCAATTGTGCTGCCAGACCAAAGTAGTGCTCTTGCTGGCCTGATCCTTTCTTAAAACAAAATGGTGCAAGAAGAAATCCTGGCCCAGTCTTACTGAGTATACTCTGAGTATACCTGTTCTTTCCTAAGCCTGTGCTTCTGCTAATCTCATAAAGTGAGGTTGATGCTGAACAATCACAGTGAGAAAAGGGACCATATCCCAAAAGAATTTGCTATTTGAAAGCATAGCCCACCAAAATATAACCAATACATTATGTAAAAACATCAATAAGAAATGCCTTTGATTTATTATCATGATTATGGAAATGGCAGGACTCACATTTGTTTCTGCTACAGGGAGGTTTCCTCTACTTTGAATCACTCCTTTCTCTGCTGGTCTGCCAAGAGCTTCAGGATGAAAGTGAAGGGAAACAGGCTCGCTGCAGGATTTCAACAATTTATTGCATTATAGGGGCTTATTTTTGCCCATTAATCCCAGGCCTCTTTCAAATGAAGACATCAAATTATGCCAAGATACTGCTCAAGTTGTGATATTGCCACCTCTTAAATGAGGAAAGAATACACTACGAATTATTTCTTTTGGGACTGAGACACAAACTTTCTCTGTAAACTTGCTCTTTTCCCTGGTTATCCACTCAGTTTTCATAGCTCTATGTGATTAGTCATCACCTTAACTGCTGAACTGTGGCATCAACAGTATCATTAAACATAGCTTTAAATACTGCTAATGTGAAAAATTTGCATTGAAGATAAAATTGGTGTCCAAGAAGTAAAATCTTTATATATAGGGGGGTGGGGGGCAGTTTGTTAGCTGGAAACCATGTTTTATAATATTATTGGATATCTGAGCAGTTTTTGTGGAAGACTGTATTTCTCATACAAACCTCCAAGATGTTCTAGGCAATCCAAGAGAGAAGACAAAAAACTCCAGGCCATGAAGTAAAAGAAATCTTATTATGGCTTATTAAAAGCAAAAAGCATGTCAGATACAATTCAAAAAGAATACTGACGGAATATATTTAAGCCATATTCACTGATGCAATATACGTAAGGCATTTTCACATAACTGAGGGCTGCAAACATCAAAACAAGCAACCAGATATGTGAATCACCAAAAGACAGAGGAATTAACTGATCTGCTAAGGTGCAAATGATTTCAAAGTGAGTAACTGGGCCTGCATAACTCTGAAAGGAGACTGGAAACCCTGCAGAGGTATACAGCTATACATGCATATAAAACATGGGCGTGGAAATTCAGATCTGTATTCAAACTTGGCAAAGCTGATAAATAATAGATTCTGTTAACTGAACCTAGGCTAGAGAAATAACCGCCCTCCTTACACACTCCTGAATTGAAGTTCTCCTTGCAAATTACAAAGCCTTGGCCCTGTCTGACTTTTCCTTGCCATGGGAGTTGATACCTCCACATCTCACCTTTAATTCTTTCTGTAGGTATTCAGTGTCATGTACTGTACCTCTTTATAGTCATGTCAAAGAAGGACTGGAGGAAAAAATGGGGGAAACTTTGTTATCCACTTTCATTGTCCCACCTGAAATACTAGTTCAGCTAAACAAGAATAACAAAATATTCATACCAGGTATGAAAAAATGAAACCTCCAAACTTTTTTTTACATTTATTTTTTTTTAATTCTGATACACAGCAAGCTCCTTATTCTATCCATTTTTAATTAGCTTCCATTTCACATATGGCTGTTCTCTGCTCTACTGTACATGAGATGTTTCTCAGCGATGTGTTTCATTTCTGTGCCCAGAACATTCTCCAAGTAAATTTCTAGTGAGTGTTGTTTCTTTCCAGACTTTTGAAGAGCCTACCAAGTCTTTGCTCTTGAGGGATAAGACTCAGGAAAGGCTGGCCTATCTGAGGCATTTGGTAAACCACAAGAAATCCCTCTTGTGCTCTTCACTTCCCCAGAGCCTGTCACTGCACTGTCTCACCAGCCCCTGCCTGCTGCATGCACCATGCCTTGTCCCTCCTGTCTGCTGACCATACAGAAGAGTCTGGATCACCAGTGTACAGCTGGCACCCTGAAGGCTTTCTTTGGTATCTAAACCTGGGATTACAACCAGGATAATTCTGCCTTAGGTAAAGGATGCTCAGACAGCCTGAAGCTGACCTGATTAAGAGATCCTGACCATCCACCAGAAGCATTGCCACTTTATGTGGCAAGCAGTGATATTTTCGTACAGCATTTCTTGATACTCAATGATGAACAGATTTTGGCTCTAGGACATGGAAGGCCACACTGACCCAGTCAACAGGAGTTCAGGTTTCAGCTGTGAGGTAATGTGGAGCCTATTGTCCTCTTCATGCAGGAGAAGAGAGATTAGGTGTGGTTTAATTAGGCTCCACTTTCATTAAATTGTCTGAGAAAAGTGTTTTACCTTACAGAGTTTTACCTTACAGAGTAAAAAGCCTTTTGAGATCATTCACAGTTTCCAACCTGGACCCAAAATCGTTGCTGGGACCTTTGGCCTCCCTTGGTAGGGAGGATGAAGAGAGCTGATAAAAAGGACTATAACTTCCCCCAAGAAACCAAACATTGTACCAAGTCCCTCTTTTCCTTAGCCTCTTCAGGGGCCTTTTCCGGTGTTAATTTCCATCTCTGGTTTATTAATGAACCACACCTTCTATGGAATGGGTATCTGCATTGAACTCCTTCAAAATTATGAGAATTAGAATGTAATTCTCTTGACCTATCCAATATGTCCTTCACCCAATGGGGAGGAAAAAATTTTAAAGAAGACATGGATCCAGTTTTCTCTGCTGGTGGGTCAAAGTGCTTTGGCACACAAACTGCAAAAGTACGCCACTTTCTTCCGGCTTTTGAAGAACAGTGGAGATTTTGAAGCTGAATGAGTTTAAGGAATACTTAACAATGAAATATCATTTACTAAAGGGAGAAGCCAACCAAAATGTAGCTGGTTTTCAAATGACACTTGTAACTATTTAGATAAACAAAGCATAAATTCGGGTAGGTCTTCTATCAAGAACAAAATAAAATCATAACCATTTGTAAACTGGTAGTTCACACATTTTTGGTGTCTTTTCTCATGAATTGATAATATGACATTCTTTGGAAATAGTGAAATAAAGGGCAGGATTTTTAGGAGTAGAAAAAAGATCAGCATTTATTGAAGCAGATTTACAGCTAATTTTTGTAGTACTACTGACACATCCTATCAAATTTGTAGGTTTCCAGATATTATATTACTAGATTTTTGAATCTTATTAGTGGGTTTGCATGCATTGTGTTATTAAATTTGTTGTTTTCTAATGTGATATGAGAAATTGTTATGATATCAATCTTTCCAATAATATCTGCAATTTTAAACCCTTATATCATGCTCCTGTTGTATCACAACCTGTAATAAGATACATGTATTATTTTTAGTATTGATTTTGCACCGCAAAACTATCGGGTTCCCATAGTATTTATTCATTTTAATTGCCCCTAAGACTGCACTAAGTTAGTAGGATGTTTATTTTGAAATGCAGAGGGAAGGGGAGGAATATTTTATCAATTTGCAGAGAGTTTCTAAGACTGGAAATTCTGGAGTCATCACAACAGCTCAGGGCAAAATCCTACTGTTATGCAGTATGGTTATTGAGGAGCGGGGAGTGGAGGGGTGCTGGCAGCAGAACCAGTCTACTTGTGCAGATCTGGGTAGAACAAGGCAGCTGGGGAGAGAAGATGGTCAGGGAAGGTACCCTGGCGTATTTGCCCTGTACACTGCCCAGTGCCCAACAGGCCATAGCTGCTGCTGGTCTCAGAGGTGCTGGGGGGAAGGGTAGCAGGTCCCAAAGGAGGCAGCAGGCTGTGGGTGGAAGGAGGGCCCTGCTCCATCCCTGCCCTATGTCCCAGCACCCAGATGTATATCAGGCTACAGTTTACTAGTGAGAACAGAAAAAGAGACCTATCTTAGTGATTTTACACCATCTTGAACGTCTTCTGACACTTCTGCATACTTGGTTAGTGCAAATATCCATGGATGAAGATAAATCAATATTTTAGAAGTGAGTTCATATGTCTTTAAATCACATTCAACTGAATATGCATTTTCTCAGGAAGTACGATTTATTCTTATAGAAATTTTCTAACTTTCACTAATTTATATTTTTAATGACTATCAACCCACTGTTGTAGTGGCTTGATGCTGACTGGATGCCAGACACCCACCAAAACCTCTCTATCACTCCCCTCCACAGCTGGACAAGGGAGACAAAATATAAGGATTCATGTGTTGAGATAAGGAAAGAGAGAAATCACTCATGAAATACTGTCATGGGCAAAATACGCTCAAATTAGAGATATTAATTTCTTGCAAACAAAATCAAAACAGGATAATGAAAAGTGAAGTAAGACCTTAAAAACACCTTCCCCCACCCCTCCCTCCTTCCCATCTCTACCTCCTCCCCTCCAGCAGTGCAGGGAGACAGGGAATGGGGGTTATGGTCAGTTCATCACACATTGTTTCTGCCACTGGTCAGGGAGAGGAGTCCTTCCCCTGTTCCAACATGGGGTATCTCCCATGGGAGACAGTTCTCTACAAACTGCTGCAACATGAGTCACTCTTCCATGGGGTACAGTTCTTCAAGCACAGGCTGCTCCAGTGTGGGTCCTCACAGGGTCAGAAATCCTACCAGGAAACCTGCTCAAGTGTGGGTTCCTCTCTCCATGGGTCTGTGGGTCCCTGTAAGGAGCCTGCTCCAGCACAGGCCTCCCACAGGGTCACAGCCTCCTCTCAGGCATCACCTGCTCCACCATGGGTCTCCTGAAGGGCTGCAGGTGAATCTCTGCATCACCAGGGGCCTCCATGGGCTGCGGGATAACAGCTGTCTCACCACAGTCTGCACCACGGGCTGCAAGGGAAGCCCACTGCCCTGTCTGGAGCCCTTTGTCTCACTCATTCTCTAAAGACCTTGGTGTCTGCAGAGTTGTTCATCTCAGATATTCTCACTCTGGTATTGTTTGGTCACAATTACATCTGCTCAATAACTTTTTTTCTTTTTTCTTAAATACATTATCACAGAGGTGTTCCCACCATTTCTGACAGGCCCAGTCCTGGCCAGCAGCAGGTCCATCCTGGAGCCAACTGGCATTGGTTCTGCTTGACATGGGGGAAGCTTCCAGCAGCTTCTCACAAAAGACACTCTTGTAGTTCCCCTGCTACCAAAAACCTGGCCATGCAAACCCAATTGAACTAAATATTTCTGTTCTGGGGGACCTTAGCTGAACTTTGACAAAAGACTTTGGACTGAGTTTCTTTTCTTTCTGTATGCCTCCTCTCAGGCATCACCTGCTCCACCATGGGTCTCCTGAAGGGCTGCAGGTGAATCTCTGCATCACCAGGGGCCTCCATGGGCTGCGGGATAACAGCTGTCTCACCACAGTCTGCACCACGGGCTGCAAGGGAAGCCCACTGCCCTGTCTGGAGCCCTTTGTCTCACTCATTCTCTAAAGACCTTGGTGTCTGCAGAGTTGTTCATCTCAGATATTCTCACTCTGGTATTGTTTGGTCACAATTACATCTGCTCAATAACTTTTTTTCTTTTTTCTTAAATACATTATCACAGAGGTGTTCCCACCATTTCTGACAGGCCCAGTCCTGGCCAGCAGCAGGTCCATCCTGGAGCCAACTGGCATTGGTTCTGCTTGACATGGGGGAAGCTTCCAGCAGCTTCTCACAAAAGACACTCTTGTAGTTCCCCTGCTACCAAAAACCTGGCCATGCAAACCCAATTGAACTAAATATTTCTGTTCTGGGGGACCTTAGCTGAACTTTGACAAAAGACTTTGGACTGAGTTTCTTTTCTTTCTGTATAACTGTGAGAATATGCACTACTGTTCACACCTAAAAGCACACTGCAGTGTAGAACCTGGTGAAGAATCCTATAGTCTGCAAAGTGAGAGAACTTAGAGTAAACTATGTCCTTATGAGAAGATAACATTTTATCCAGAAATTCATTTTTTTAATTACTAAATCACTTCAAAAAGTTTCAAAATTTAATGGAAACAATATGATATGGCTCTTGATGTTGCCTTCTGCAATTAGTGTGTTATTAATTAAACTCTCAAGTAATATAATAACTTGACTGTTGAAACCTCTCTTTGTATTTAAAATACATGCAGGCTCTGGCTCCAATTATAAATAGACCATAACTCTAAAGGCTTAAAAGTGAAAATTAAATTTTTCAGAAAGAAATTGTTAAATTTAGGCTATTTTCCTGAGAAATTATCTTTGTGCATTTTAATTTTATTGCATATACTATATCAAATCATCCTTTTTCACCAGCAAATTTTTTTGCAGTGTCCATGTGCATCTCTCTCTATTAACACATGTGCATGAACACACACACATGCTTGCACACTCTTACAGTTAAATGTAATTTCCTGAGCAATGATCTCTGCGCATGTCTAAACAGGGAGAAGTTGGTTGAGACAGAGCTATCTCCTTTTTGAAAAGCTGTTCCACAGAATTCTGATTAGCCACATGGCATTGCAGAGGAGTTGCAATACTCCTGCTTTCATTGAATAACCAGTAAAATTTCTACAGTCCCAATGGACTTTGCAGAAGGTTCATGATTTGGCAACAAGAAATGTTTTTGCAAGTCTCAAAAATCAGGTTGTTTTCCAGTATGAATTAAAAGTTATTATGGGAGTCACTGCTCCTTTATTCACCTCCAGTAAAATCAATTTATGAAAATATTTTGCCATGCTTGTCCTCTACTAACGACCAGACTTAACATCTGTTACCATCAGTGGAGAGATTCCCACAGACTGAAAAAATTTTTGGTTTAGAACTCTGTTTAAAGTCTTTACATTGTAAAGTCATTTGTCAGTGATCTGGAATATCTGAATTAAAAGTGACCAAAGAGATTGGGGCTGTCCAGAAACAGCCCCAGGCTGTTAATAACAGGATTATAAACTTGGCAGTCTTTTTTGAGAACATTTGTTCAATCAGTTATAGAATTATGCTGACCAGATCTATATAAAAAATTTTAATACAGAACATTTTGTTAGAAAAAGAGGTTTCAAGGCAAGTGACTTTTTTTTTCCCCCAAAGTGACATGAACATGATTAGGTTTCCTGTAAAATGAGAAAACATTTAAATAAATTATTTTTAGACTTTAAGGCAGATGCTACTTAGTACTGATTGAAACATTCTGCATCATCCCAAATTTACAAGTTTGCATTTTGTTACAAAAACAATGAACAAATGAAAAGCAATAGAACATTTTAACCAATGCCATATTATAATCTGTCAGCGGATTATGCATGACTATTTTTGGTATGTGTTGATATAATACAAAAAACTACAGAATTAAAAAAATATCTTTAAACAAAAAGTTTCTAAAAGGGAATTTTTTTCTTTTTTTTTTTTTTTAATAGGAACAAAATTTAAAATGTTGTTATTTTTCCATAGGTCAGAAATTTATCATTTTGACCATTTTAATTTTGGACTTTATCTAGCTGAATATTTTCATGCATGATATTAGAAGCTGCCAGAGAGAAGTTATGAATAAGGCCATCCCAATTTATTATCGGTGACTTATGTCTGTGTTTTCAGGGGACAAAAAATGAAGAAAGATCTAATTCCAAGTATATTTTAGAACTAAGGAAATGTATCAACCCTATTTCAAATTATCCTCCTCCCCCTCTTGAAGACAAAGCATAAACTAACAGCAAATCTCTATTAAGGTAAGGAACAATCTTACTGCTATGAGTTCAAGTGCTGAAACCACTGAGGGGGAGTGTGTTAGCAACTGTGGATATTATTTTTGTGTCTCCACCATCAACAAGACATCTAGTTAACTGGGTTGCCAATACAAAGCCAAGAAGCTATAAACCAGCTGTACACAACTGTATGCATTCCTCCTGCAGAGCCATCTGCAGATTTTGCCACAAATCCAGTGTTGGCTCCAAAGGTTTTGGTGCCAGGGAATTTCTGTGCCTCCAAGCACAAGTTGACTTACTCAGGCACAAAACACTGTTCTGTGACCAAAATATTTCTGCCCTCCACAGCAGCCTGTCTTGCAGACATTAATTGATTTTCTTCAGCACCTCAGAGGTGGTTTTTGGTTTTTTTTTTTTTTCATTGAAAATCCAATCCAAGCAATTTAGGAGTATGCACAACTTCTTTCATTTGTCATTGGAATGCCTTCCCAATGCTGCTTATAGTTTGGAGAATATGGGTTGTCAGATACAAGAATTCTGGGTCAAAATCTTTCCACTTCTCACTCACTTGGAAAGAGGAGCCTAAGGGTCTTACCCATTTATACTGCTTTTGTCATTTTGGGATAGACTTTTCAAAACTGCCTTCCCCCCCATCTTGTTTTGCAGGAGATGCTAATGTGGCTCCTCAAACATAACAGTTCTGTCGCCTAGGATGACAAATCTGCACCCATCATGAGACATGTTGATAACAATAACAACATCCCATTATCTACATCATAAATGTGTACCCTCTCCTGTAAATTGGCCATGGACTTGTCATCTGAGATAGGAGAATCCACTCACCTGCCTTTTGCCAAAAGACAAATGGCTATGAATTGAGTCATCTAATCTCGGAAAGGAAGTGTGGGAAGGACTTCCAAAGATCAGATAGCTTTTTCTTTTGTCTCCAGGCAGGGCCAATACAGTGATCCTTGTTGAACCTCCTCTGAAACACTTACAGTGGTGGCAATTCCTGTCTGCTCGTTTGCTTGCAGCAGAAGGAAATGTTGTGCAGTTGATTTTGGATATTAATGTTTTAATTTTTAAAATCTCTTCTGCATTGCTCTGGTGGGATGCAAACTATGTCCTGTATTGATTTTAAATTTAAAATAAATCCTTAATTGAGACCAAAAGTCAATCCTTAATTATCTTGCATTGAATTATGGACAATTTGCATTTTATTTCAGCTTTTACTTAAAAATTATTATTGTAACTATTGGTAATGAGAGGAAAGGGTTAATTTTTACATTCAATTAAGAGTTGCATACTACACTTCAAACACTGATACAAGAAGAATGGTCACATTTATTTAAAACATGGCCAAATACTTGCACAGTAACTTGCAGTTATCTTTACATTAATTTCAAAGACTTTTTCGATCTTTATATCACCTCATAGACAAAACAGAGATAGGATCATTAACTTCCATTATTCCTAAACATCTTAAAGGGCTTTTTTTGAACTACACTGTAGGCAGGCAAACCTGCTAAGAATGTGTATAACTCTTCAAAAAAATGTTAACAATTGGGTGTAATACTGTTTCATGTTTGTACATGAGAAGTTTTACACAAAGAATAACAGAAAATTTAAAGAGTGTTTTCTCCACACATAGATGAACTTCACAACTATTCATTCTAAGCATTTATAAGGATTAGGCAGTTTTGAGTGAACAGCCTACAAATAATTTTCTGAAGTACATTTAAAAATATTCATAATGATTAGGCCATAAATAGATGTATTACTGACATTCATTGGTCCCTGGACCAACAACTCACCAGGGAAAAGAGCAGAGAAACATGAAAGCTGACTCAAGAAAGTTTCAGGGGGAGAGAAAAAAACCTTAATGAATATCTAGTGCCGTTGAAGATGTTACAAGGATAAAAATCACCCAATTAAAAGATAATCTCTCTTACTTTGTAGTATTGGAGCAATAAATGACTGCAGAGATTGAGTAATCAACAAAGCTAAAATGATGTCTTTAAATAATCTTCAAACTTGTTTAGCATGCTTGTGACAACGCAAGGAAGATTACTCCAAACTCTCTGGTGATGTAAATAAAAACAACTCCATTGATGTTGTTTGGAATGGCACCTTGTATGTCAGCACATATTTTAACCTAGTTTTCTTTACTCCCTTGTGAGAGAACTTACTTATTTTGCAATGCCATCTTGGTGATTGCATACTGGAAATTCAAGAGCCTGGCAGAGGAGGAACTGAAGTGGTGCAGTTATCAGGTACTGAATGAAATTCCAGACCCGTGACTCCACAGAGAAACTTCAGAGACCAGATTCCTCACATCAGATGCACAGGATTCGTTTGCCTCTGTGAAGGGTTGGAGTTCATACCTCAGTGCTTACAGACACACTTCTAAATTAAAAACAGAGGCTTGATCTTCCAGCAGGGAGTATTCACACATCCAATTAAAATCCAAAATATCTGAGAAAGTTTGAAAAGCATTTATGTCTTTATTTTAATGTCTTCAAGGAATCCAGAAATCAAAATGCTGACCTCTGCCTTCCTGAGTCAAATGGTTGTTTGACTTATGTAATATGTTTGCTACATACTGGTAGCATTGTGGGAAGTAATGGTATTATACAGAAAATACTTTCTCTTCAGTGCTAAAAAAAACCCAGAAACCAGTGGGTTTCCATCTTTCATTTCTTAATTGAGGTGGGCATATGTTAAAACATTAAATATCCCTTCAACGAGCTCTCTGAATTCAAAGTTTGCAGCTTCAGTCTGCCTCTAGTTACCATAGAATTCAGCATTGAATATTTTTTTCCTTTCTTTTCCTAACTAATCTAGACTTCTTTACTCATCAAGGACTTGAAATCACTTAATTATCCTTTGTCTTACTATGGGCATAGTCTTATTGACATTTTACCTGGCATAAGTAGTAGTGCCATATTTCTCCTACAGATGATTAGAGATTATTCTATCAGATTGTCATATCCTATTTTAAAAAAGGGTCATTTTTTAAATCATCTGCAATATGTAAGGAGATAGTCTTTGATCTAAATGCTAAAAAAGACATTGTTTAAACAAACAAAAAACTCTTGGTGTAAAAAGTTCATAAAGATGAAAGTTCAGAGACTAAAACTCTGTTTGTGAGCCAGAGAGTGGGAAGGCAAAACTTGTATTCTGTCTCCTGCTCAGTGTGTATTTACTTTAAACCTAACTTCAAGGTAGAAACTAAAGTCTCCTGGAAAGAGTAAAGAAAATATCTCTGTGTATTGCTTTCAAGTTAGGTTTCCTTTAAGCAGGCACTGCTACAGGTGCCAACAGTGTGTGTAACTCATGTTGAATAAGTCTGTGTGAGTCTTAGCTGCGATCAGCAAATTCATTTAAGCACTCAGGTTAATATTAAGCTCAGGCATTAACAGAGGAAAATGTACTCCCAGAGACTCATTTCTTTGAAAAAATGAGTTATGCAAGTAAATAGCATTTCAGCTATTTTTGTTATTCTATAAATGGCATTTTGGCTACACCTTTTGCATGGAAATGGGAGTACATAAGGAAAGATTCACCACTGTGCTTTATATTAATTGAACCCTTTCTGGTAATTATAGACATCAGGATGTTCCCATGGAAACAATGGAAGAATCAATATGTTGGAATATGCAATAATAGGGATGTGGAATCATAAATATTGTCCATGGTAAAAATCACAACCAAGTCCCTTACATGGTGTCCCTTTATTTCAAGTACAGTCTTTAACTTTGTTTGGAGTATTATTTTCACCTGAAATATCTCAGCCTTAACATGAAGACAGTGTGTTGGAGATAAGCAGTATGAAAAAAGTAAGTTATGTCTTTAAGTTACTTTTGAGTTACAGTTTGTCAGAGGTATCTTGGTTTGGATTTACCGATCAATACAAATCATTCCTTTGAGGTTCCTAGCACTCATGCTGACTTCTTAAAACACATTCCAAACTCTGAGCACTCTCACAGTAAAAAAAAATTACTTGTGTGCATTATTCAACAAATTTTCTACCATGATATTCTTAAACTTCACCTCAAAGAAGCAAGCAGCAAAAAAAAAAGAGAGAAAACACAAGGTTCCTGTAGCTTACACTGGCAGGTGACAAAGGGACGAGAATTCAGGCACGGAATGAAGTGAAAAAGGAGTGGCCAGGACTCTGAGATTTCCCAAGAGAAATCATTCCAAGAAACTTAAAGTCCTCCCACCAGAATTTAACTTATTTTTGTTATATTTAGTAGAAGTTCCTATTTATGAGGAAGTTGAAACACCTGATACAAGCTATACATTTTTGCTTAAATTTCCTTGGGTATTGAGAAAATATGAGGTAAGCACAGAGCTTTTTTTATTTTCTTTAACTTAATGAAGCATTAACCTGGCTCATTGGAGTTAGATAAACTGAAGATATAAAAGAGGAGATAGGAAAATGAGGCACAGTCAAACCCTAGGAAAAAATGTGAGTTAAACCATATGCTTTCCTTACGGTTAAAGTCTCAGTGCAAAAGGGAAGTTCCCATATATAAACACATGGCTTTTAAGCAAGTAAAGAATGGTATAGCATGTGCACCAAACAGCAATTTAATTAAAAGGATACTCTTTAGCATTTTAAAATACAGAAGCAAATTTTTGAAGGGGTACAACTGCCAAAACAAACAAATAAAAGGAACCATAAACCTGGCAGTGAATCAGTGAAGTATTTCCTGCAAAAAATTTGATAATTCTTTTGTTGTGTGCGGTGTTATCTTTAAGTATCAACAACAGTGAATGTTATTACAGATGCAACATCTAGGCATGGTGGGCTGTCTATGGGAATATGATCAGATCATAAGGTTGAAGCTAGTCCATACTAATAACATTTATTTAAACTATCTTGTTTGAGCTTTTTCTTTTAAATTAGCTTTTGACCACAGTCAGATGAAGACCAAAGTTTATGGCAGTGCCTAATTTTGGTAAGATGGATGTAGACAGAGAGAAAAAGAAGGCAAGAAAAGTGACAGTTTCCTTTGGAAATTTTGAAATCTACAAAGCATATGACTGAGAGGCACAGAAGAATAACTCAGGTATACCTGGCCTTGTGGCCAGTGTACAGTTGACCAAATGGCCCAGGACATAATCATGTCCCTATTGGATTCTGTTTCAATATTCCTACTGAGGATAAAAGAGTTATGATTTCACCCTACTTGTGAATGTTAGCTCTCTGGAAATAAATAGCTTTCTGGTATAAGTTTTTTTGTTTGTTTTTCTTTGGAGGAAACACTATTATTTTTGAATAACATTAACAAACACAAGGACAGTACGTGTCAGTAGTTTGAAAACTTTGACTCTTGCTACATATTTTACTTAGAGACACAAACTCCTGCAGACCTTTCCAACAAGTCCTCTAATCCCTCTGCTCCCTCCACTGGATTCCCACAGAACTCTGCATTCGTCTGAAGGCCTTTATTCACAAAGCCTCGGATCATATTATTAAAAGATCAGTGAAATAGCAGTTCCCAGACTGCCCCTGGCAACTTCATGCCCCTGGCTGACTGGGTTTCTCCATGAGGAGAATGTGCAGTTGTCATTTGTATAGAGAAGGGAACTTCATACAAAACTAGTGCAAACAGACCCAAACGAGCCTGCATTCATCATCTTATCTTCCTCATTAGCCTCACCTTTTATAACACATGCGTGCACACACACACATACACACAAAGAAGATAGGTAAACAGTGGTATATGCTATAATATTTTCCTTTAAAACATCATTGTAAAATATACAGATTGTGAGTATGACACGAGTTGGTAATAAAGAGGATATGAGAGCCTGCACAGAAGAAAGTAAAGGAAGGCCAGGTAGAAAGAGATCAGTCAGCTGGTCTATCCTTCTGCTCCAATGGAAAGTCCAAATATAGATTAACAAATATTTTTACAGTAGGCCCAATCCTGACCACAGTGAAGTCAAAATTTCCAACTGAGCATCCTTCCTGAAAAAAAAAATCTGGAAGGCCCTTCATCTTCCAAGATTCTGTACGACAGTCAGTGATGAAGCATATTCTGCTTCAGAATATAGTCTGCTATAGAAATGAAGTTTTAGCAGGCAACTTCACACAGAAAAGGTTCAGCTTTGTGGATAAAGATCAGCTTTCTGTACCAAACAGTAGGCTCAGACTCTGGCCAAAAAGACCCACACAAAATGAGCATCCAGACTGTTGACCAGGGTAAATATTCTGCTTTGTCTTAATGGAAACTGGCAGTGCTGTGAGCTTCAGAGGCCACTGGTTCTAACTGAGCTTGTCTCAATAGTTTCCTCCTCCTTGTCAGCAGCTGGACAAAAGCAGAATTAATGCCTAAACCCATCTGTATTAGTTCAGTACTGGGAAGAGCAGTTTCCATGAAGCCATGGGATAGACCTTTGGGAGTAGGCAGGATGCTATAACAGACAATGCGCTGAAGGCAAGAGACAGAGATGTGGGGTCAGAAAAGGAGTTGGTTTTGTGGCGACTGGCCTGAATGAAGTCATGTCTTAGCTGAGGAGTTTATGTGCAGCCTTGCTGTTTTTGCCATCTCTACTTAAAGTGAAAAGAATTGGTTTATTTACTGTGTTCTAATAATAGTTAAAGTCTTCATCCGTGGTCCATGCTTATATGGCCCAAATCCCATGTATATTTTGACATATGCTTGGTTTGGCACATGTAAAACATCTCATTCAATTCAAGGGTTTGATTGACAGTGCCTGGAGTTAAAAGCATCTGTGTGTCCGTAAGGACTTGGTGCAACACATGCTCAGGACAAGAGCTGTCCCTCCTGCCATGCTTGGACAGCACCTAGCCCAGGGAGTCATGTCGTTACAATGGAATAAAAGCAATGATGTGCAAGACCAGGAATTGCTCTGAGTTTGCCTTCCAGTAAGAAACTGAATCCATCTCAAGTTCCCAGCATTATCACAGAGCAATGGAATGAGATTATTGTTTCCTCTAATTTGAAAATTGATGGTAAGGCCCAAATGCCCCTACTCAAATTCATTTTGATAGGTAGGTACTGCATAGCAAAAAGTAATTTTCGTTTCTTCTCCAAAGAATTAATCATCGCTGTTGGTGGCACAGGCACTAACCACTACCATCAGCTGAAAAATTTATTATGGATTGCTTCTTGAAATAAAACATAACTTTTATTGGAAGTTTAAAGATAAATAAAAACAGCTGGAGGGAAAATACTATTAAATACTCTGATGAGCCCCATGATGTTCCACTTAAATAAAAAATTCCTCTTGCTTCATTTTAAGGGCTCTTGTCTGCTGTATTAACGTTAGCATTTCTTTCATGTGGGACAAGTGAAGCTGAAAAGGGAATTTACTTAAAACTGTGTCTGAAATTGCAGCTTACAGGAGCTTATGGTCAGTGCAGTTCCAAGAATCCTTCAGTCTCTCTGTAATGGATGGTCCTTCAACTTATGCTTCCTCTATTACTTTTATGTAGCTTTCTAATTAGACATTTTAATTGTTTGCTTTCTGTGGACAGACAGAAAACCAAATATTCATAGTCCTCTCATCTCTGAAAGTGACACTGCTCCATTGTGGAGACTGGGTTTAAATTATTAACAGAAGATAAGCTCACATACTCAAATAAAGGTTGGCTGAGACCAGCCATGGGATAAGAGCACAAGAAACAGCTCATGCCAGAATACCCCACATTTTCTGCACCCTGCAACAGGGTCACATTTCTGTCTGCAAGAACTGTTGCTTGGAATTGAGGAATCCCCCGGAGAGTCCATAAACAAAGAAATTAAAATGAAGTTATTTGGTAGGAATACACAGATAGGGAGAGGATTTACAGGGTACAGATCACATCTCATCACTTTCATGTAATGCATCCAGTGTTCAGTTTTCCTGTTTCTTGAAGATACCCTGAAAACCAGTCTTGCCTCTTTATGCAGAGAGCAAGACCAAGAGGTCAGCTTCTGGCGTGGCCAAAGTGCACAGACTGGAGCATCTGTGACCCTGCAGGCTGAATCATCAGGCTGTGTCCAAACTGGTGGTAGGTCAGCAGAGGGTGAGATGCGGAGCATGCCACACTTACAGCTCACTTGATGTGTCCCTCCAGGAAAAATTTAAACCACCTCTCACGAAGGGCAACAATACCTCACAGTGAAATGTATTAGAAGCCCAAAGGATAATGAAGTTGTGCATCTCCTCATTTCCCACTCAAGGGAAGAGCCTCACTCTGAGCCTTGGAGGATGTTCAAATTTCAGGAGCTGCCCTGAATCTCAGAGTAATTAATAGCTTCAACTGGAAGAAAGTTTTTTTGATCTCAGAACATTGCCTCTATGCATTTCCCCTATGAAGACAAAATTGAAGTTAGTTTGTTAGAACCAGCATAGACTTTTTCATCTTTCATTGGATGGTGGTGTTTTTAAAAGAACACAGGTAAATTTCATGTTTGTATGCAACATTTACTGCTTCACAAAGGACTGATTACACTTGTCAATAAGGAGCTAAGACTCCTTCAGGCTGTCTGGAATCCCTTGGTGAGTAAGTACACTGAAGTTTGCACCAATGTCCTGATGAGTGGAAAACACAGCCTGGATCCATGTCATTTAGGAAGGTTTCCCAGACTAGGGTTGTCTTCTTCACAAAGTAGCTATGCTAATTTTTCACAGTTCCTTGCTCTCTTTTGGTGCAGGCTGTGGACACTGGGAGCTACTTAACAACCTGATCATGCTAGTAGGATTCAGAAATTGAGATGGCAGCTGAGAAGTGGGATGGTTGGCTGAAATTCAACTTCCCACCACAGGCTTTGGGGAGTTTGCTGTGTTTCTCCTATTTCTATTAGTCTTCTTCTGGGAAGTTCAGCTACATGACCTTCCCAAGCAGAATTAACTGGATTTCTTAGGCAGGAATAAGTGAAAAGAACAGAGAGCAAACAGTTAAAAAAAACCCAAAACAGCATACAAACAAGCAAACAAACAAACAAACACCTCTCTCCCAAAAAACCAAACCAAAATTAAAAAAACCTCACCACTCTTTGCTTTATTTTTTTTTTTATAATTATTATTTTGTCAGTAATTATTCCCTTTATGTTTCCAGTTTTGGATAGAGAGGATTTACTGGAAAATTTCTATGAGCTTGTTTATCGTTATTGTGATAGCTTCGTTACTGTAAATAATAAGAAATTAAATAATTTGATGCTGAATCCTTTCACCAACTTCTATTACTCAAGTTTCACTTTTAGGGGGATTCTGAGTTACCACTTTAGCACTTTTTAAAAGAATAAATAAGTGAATAAAACTGAAGAGAAACAAAGCTGTAATAGAAACCAATCAAAAGAAACACAAACATTTCAGGGTTGGATTTTTCTTGTTTTAATTTATAGCTCCCATCATCCTCCCAAACAGTTTTGAGTCTTTTCCCCTGAAGATGCTCTGTGCTGAACTTTCAGAAAACATATATTTTACTTATAAATGAAACATTGCTGTTAAATTTCCTGTAAAGTCACTGCAGAAATGAAACTTTCAAGTTTTACAAATCTTCACCATTATTTCCCCAAAGCATTGATTTTTACAAATATTTTATGGGATCCTATATTACAAGCCTCAATTTTTTTTTTTTTCTATGCAGTTCCTTGAAGCTCAGATTTTTTTTTAAGGGGCTTCTATCTGTGAATAATAGCAGCAATTTAAAACCTCTTCTGTAGGGATTAAATTTCAAAGCCATTGAAATCATATAGGAAATGCCAATACATTTCGTAGGGAAGTGGGGAGGGGGTTACTATAAGGCTGGTAAGGAACCTGAGTGAAATTCCAGCTTTATTGTAAAGGGTGCAGGCTTTCCCCTGGCTTTCTAGATTCCAGGAGTCTAATCACTATCACTGTGCTTTATGTAGAAGGAGATGAGTTTAATTGTCTGATAAAACTATCATAATGTAAAGGATTATTTAAAAAGCATATTTGCAACCAGATATAGATAGGGAGAGTTTGCAAGTTGTTCTCCTCCTTTTAACTGTGACACCAGAGAAGAAGAGTAACACTCCCTTCAAAACCCCAAAAAGGTAGGGAAAAATAAAGAAGCAAACAACCCCCCCCCAAAAAAAAAAAAAAAAAAAAAAGGAAAGAAGAAATGTTAAATGTCTCTGACTACAGTTGGAAAATATACTTTTGTTATGCATTGAGAAACACAAGAGGAGTGAGTCTCCTGAAGGACATTGGCTACAACAGACTTCAGTGAGAGTGTGAAGAGCCTGAATAAAGAGTTCAAGACTGGCCCTTGTTCTCTGAAGGAAGAGAGCAGTATAAATGTGAGTCCCCATTAGATGCACTGTACACAAAGAGAGGAGCAAGAGTTATAAGAGTAGCATGCTCTCCTCCTCTCTCAGCTGTGTGATCAGAGAGGTCAGAGCCTCCCTGTTCGCTGTGAACAATGCCTTGGAGCAGCAGTCAGGAATCTGTCACTCCAGAGCCACATGCTGCTCTTTGGAAGCAAAATCTTTCCAGCCTCTGGCATCAGAGCACTTGGGAAAGAATTGGGGTGGGGGTGGGGGTGGGTGAGCAGGAAAAAAAGAAAAAAAATAACCAAAAAGCCCCCAACAAGAAATAAAAAGATGGAAAGAGAAAGAAAGGGAGAAGAGCAGTCACCATTTTTGGTAGTGATTCATTACATCTCTTCTTTGGTACCATCTTCTATAGAAACTGTGAAGTTCTTCAGAATAGAGCTAATAACCAAGTGGAACTGATCACAAACAACATTTTGTTCCTCTGCCTGAAGTGCACATGTTTCCAATTCACTTGATAGCTGTGATTGATGCCACCAAAGAAACATGCTCAGAATATTGTCCTTAAAAAAATAATCACTTGGTAGCAAAACTCATTTTCATAGCTGGTTCTTCAGAACAAGTCAAGTAAATGGTGAGTTTCAACACTGTTTTTAGCTGTAAATCCCTTAAGATCACTGAGACAATCTCAGAAGTTGAGAGATGAGAACGGACAAGAAAAAGGCCAGAGAAAAGGCCAGAGTGAAGTAGCTTTAAGACACCTGAATATCCCTCCAAGCCATTCATCACACTGTAGCAGAGGCATGCCAGTTAGGTGCTCTTACAAAAGCCCAGTTCTTGCCTTTAGTTCTGAGGGTGTATGGCCTTATTCAATGGATTGATGCAGCTTAAAGAAGAGCAGAAATGGCCCCCAAAGAGACTGAACTGTGCACAGACCTTCCTGCTAGTGGCAGCGAGCCAGTCACAGTGCACAGAGAGAGGTGTTATTTACCATATTTGAATCCTGATTTGGTTTCCGGCACTCACTTCATCCAAAGTTTGGGGAGTGGTCGAGTGCTAATTGTTGGTGCCAGCTGATTTCAAAGAAATTTTAAAAAATGGCTAGACAGACATTTGGCAACAAAGGTCGTTGACTTTCGGCTGCCTTAAAGAATGATGCATCTGCTTTGTTTGACTGCCAATAGATAAGGTGCATATGAAATTCCCCTTGTAAATTAGCTAGATAAAAGTGATTCTTGTCTCCCTGGATTGATCCTTTTTTGAGTGTTTTAATCATGTTGAAGGCACACCCCTATTTTGAAGTCGGTGGGGAGCTGTTCTGCCCAGGGGAAAGCCCCAGGAATAATTCCTACCTCTTCCTTCCTGGGCGAGAGTCCAGGCTGCTCTCTTCTATCTGCTTCCTGCAGTTTGTCCGTGAAGTACCCAGTAGTCCAAAGGCAGAGAGATGAAGTAGTTTTTGTATGGTTGGAAAGGCAGGGATTTTCATCCTCATCAGGATTCACTTCTTATTGTCCTTTACCCCTCTAAGGCCACTCTCTGCCCCACATCCTAGCTAGATCTCAGGACACATTCTAGTCAAAAAATAGCTGAAAGTGTCATTTGTACAACTAATGTGAGGACTGGAATGAGAAAATACAAATCATAGTTACTGTACACTGTCAGGAAAGGGAGCACTGCAAAGCACAGTGGACAGAGATCTATATACATCTATGAAGCCAAAGTTATCTGAAGATGTCCTTAATTTGCCAACCTCATTTGGCACACTTGATTCTAAGCTAAGATGACTACAACTCCTAGTTAAAAAAATGATTTGCAATTGAGATATGATAAATAGTTTATTAATGCCAAGGAAAGTTGTATGCTGTTGTTATTTATTTCAAGTCTGAAGTTTCTCATCAAAAAGAAGGAAAGGAAGAAAGGAAGAAAGGAAGGGAGAAAGAGAGGTAGAGAGGTAGAGAGAGAGAAAGAAAGAAAGAAAGAAAGAAAGAAAGAAAGAAAAAGAAAGAAAGAAAGAGAAAGAAAGAGAGAAAGAGAGAAAGAACGAAAGAAAGAAAGGAAGAAAGAAAGGAAGAAAGAAAGAAGGAGGAGAGGGGGCTTTTTTTTTATGTGTTTTCCTTCACGGCTTTGGAGTGCTCACTAATTCCATCTGTCCACAACAGAGGCATCGGAACGGCGAGAAAAAGCATTTCCATATGTGCAAATTAGCATCCAGCCTCTCTTAATCTGTGCAGTGCTCCTCTGAAGTAGATGGCGCGGATGGCTGCCAAACCCACTAATGGCATTCAAATAAAGGACTTTATTGGCTTTAGCTGCCACTTTTCTTTTTCTTTTTGTAAGATAGAGAATGTGTTCCCCCTCTTATTTTATTTTTGTTCTGATATTGTCACTTTGTACTTCAACCATGAAATAAAAAGAAGGCTCTGCACAGCTCTCTAATGGGATCCGTTTTCTCCTAAAGATGCATTCTTTTACTTTCTAATGAAATCTCACCATTATTTATTACACTATAATCAACACCTAAAGTATATTATTCCCACTCTCAGCCAGCTTGTCTTTCTCAAAGAAGTTCTTCCTCTTTTCTCTGCTTTTCACCAGCAGAGACAGGGCTGAGATGAGAGACATTTTGCTTGGGATCCTGCCCACACTGTGAGTTCATATGAAAAGGAATCTGTTTGTTTTCTTGTTTGCTTGTTCCTCAGATTGTTTTTCAAGGTCTGGCACACACACAGCTGCAGCCGCGGACAAGGAGAGGTTCCAGCCGTATCCTACCCAGGGTCACTGTCCCGACGGGTGCCTCTGCACCCAGTAAGGGCTACCATTTGGAGCATGTTTTGAATTTTGAACCCCTTGATTAAGTTAATGGAAAACAAAGGAAATTATTTAATCCTAAGAAAAATGTAGCCCTTATAGCAAAAGTATCCCTCCTATTACACTAAATCAGTCTTTACTTTCACCTGTCAATATTTGTCCTACTTCTGGCAAGGGTTAGGTAACTACACCTGAGACCTTGTGATCTCAGATCTTGCTGAAAATACTATGGCTGCTAATCCTGACTTGACTAGTGGTGCCAGCAATAAAACCACAGTCTCTAGTGTGTAGCAGACTCCATATGTTAGCCCCCTAGTCTGCTAAGTCACCACGCCAGCCTAAATTTGAAACATTTCTAAAGTGTTATACAATGTTGTAATAATGTTTTTACAAAACAAAGACTGAGTTACTGGAAGCCATATTCATCCAATCAGCATCTTATTGAAAGAGGAATCTTGATGGTAGCAGTGGTGACACAAGTTATTAAAAAAAAATAAAAAATAAAAAATAAAAATTGCATTGAAGTCTTGAGAAGGGGGCATTGACCTGTTGAGGAGTGGAAGCTGGAAAACTACTGCAGAAAAATAAAGTCTCTGTTGAATGTTATCTCACTTTCCTGAGGAAGAGTGCACCCAAAAAGCCTCAAGCTGAGAACACAGCCGACTTAATTAAAAAGTTCCTAATTGCTAAAATGCTGCTTATAAAAACAGGAATGGACACTGCTAATTGCATACTGAGCAGTGTCTGCCCAAACAGAAGACCTTCACATAAGCAGAACTGTCTCAAAATACTATTGCTGCTGCATGTTGCAAAGTGTTTCCTGTATTGGGGGGAGAAACAAACCAAAACCCACAAACCAAACATTGCACATTGACTGTGCACCTGAAACTTAGGTCTACATAATGAATGATAATCAGAGGGCATGAATCTAACCTGTTACAAGGTTTCTGTACAATTCCAATCCTACAGATATTTAAGCATGTATTCAAAATTGGTACCATTCATTCTCTTTATTGATGTTAGTTAGGTACTTACATGTGAAGATGATGGAAAAATAACAACTCATGCATTATATAACTCTATATACATTACATTATTTTTTAATGTATCTAAATCTTTTGAGCACAAAAATCTTATAGTCCCAATACCAGCCATGAGATGAAAAGATCACCACATTAAGTACCAAGAAGCTAAATAGAAAACATATATGATTTAAAAAGCTTTATGGAAATTTTATATACAATATCAATACTCTATGAATACAAGACAAGAAAGGTTAATCATCTTGAATACACTTTGGCTGTTTTTCTCACTGTTTACTCCAAGAATAGGTATTACGTTCAGAAGTCACAGTGCTCATTTACAGAAATTAGTGTTCTAGAGGCTTTCTCAGGTACTTCTAGAACACATTCATTTATATTTATTTTCCACAAATATTCCCACCAGAAATTTGATTTTTATTAGTGACTTGTACAAGAATATTAATTATTTTAAAGAGCCCAGGGACCCATGTTTTTGGGCATTATGCAGAGGTTGACTAGAACTTAGTTCTTGATTTAAAGCAATTACAGCCTTAGTTGTCAAGACGAAGAGCTAACAAGCATTGTGCAAGCTATGCTCCAGTAATCAGGACAAAGAAACAATTCCTTGTGATTTCAGTAGTGATTTCACTACTGAGCAATTGAGCACACAATGATAGTACTGAGGATCACTTGAAGTAAATGATGCTTAATTGCAGGGAAAAATTATCAAATTATCTTACTTGCTATGAATCACTCATTAATCTCTATTTGCATTTCCTATGGAAAAGAACCTTAACTACCTGATCTGCATGTGCAAATAATAATTATTATTAAATAGTGAAAGTAGTTCAATTATTAAATAATGCAACAATATCAATCATTACTCCTATTAATAATAAATTATAATAAGTCTCTTAGAACTGTGCATGGTCCCAAGCTGCAATATGCAAACACAGATTTGAAACATCTGCTTAGACTTGGAGTTGAGGTTCACAACATATCAGTCACTGAGTCACAGTTCAAAATACAAATTCTTTGCCATTTTGGACTTTAACTCCTCCTTTGCAATTGCTCCTCCCCTGGTCCATAACTAGCTCTGAAGTCAAAAATGAGGGACTGTTCAAAAATCATGGAGATTCAAACTCACTCTCCTTTTTTAATCAGTTTAGCAATGAGTAATTTAGATGTTATGACCCTCATTTTACACCCAAGGAAAAGAAGGCTGGGAGAACAAGCAACAGAAAGTCGGTGACAGAACCGTACTGAGTCTCACAATCTCTTACTTCTTTCCCTGCTCTTTTTGCTGATATAAGTTTAGCTGACAACATAAATCAGTAAGAAATTTTATCTTCAGAATAGTTACAATTATTTTGTTTCCAGAAAATAAAGAGCATTCTCATGGCAACAAGATACAAATTCTGACATATTTAATCATATATGTTTTATATGTTATCTTTCTGAAGGATCACAAGAGGACATATAAATTTGTTGTAGCTAGATAATGGCATTAACATGTTGTCTCAGTATGTTCTAAAAGCAAGATCTACACAGATTTTGAGACTGTAAAAGTACTTTAAAACAATTAGGAAATGTACTTGATTGAAACTGCTTCAAAATATTTTGAAAATTCAGTCTGATTTTCAGCAAAATCAGTTGCCTTACTTATCACTTAAATTTGATGGTTAAGCAGTTTTGTTTGATAGTCTTGTAAGGATTGTGACTATTCAGGGCAAGAGTCAATGAAGGGGAGGATTAGTAAGTAGCAGTGTATAACTTCTAATTTTACACATTTAAACATACTTTCTCATGGTCCCTTCTCTGCTTTACCAAAACATCCTCTTTTCTGACATAACACCCACAAAGTCTGATGCAGAGACATTTTCTGCAGAACAGAAGTCAGATGAAAAAAAACAATTTCAGAACTTCACCTGTGCACGGGTGAAAACACAAGTGGCTTTTCCTGTTTGAAATTAAACTTATTTGTCATAACTTTGGCTTTTCTCCCACGTGAAACTGATAAAAATTTTGCTAGCACTGGTGTCTCTGCAGCATGCACATCCAACTGCACACACATTGACACACACAGCCAGTCATGCACAGATGAACAATGGCAACAAGAAAAGAAAAAAGGAAAAAAAAATGCAACTCTCATTTTAAATCCAAGTCTCAGACTCCAGTGGAGCTGGGCTAATTTACACCAGCTGAGAATGCTCTCATATTTATTTTAGAAAAGATGCAATTTTGTCCTAACAAGCAGTTTGCAAGGCCTACTTGATTGATTTAGTTGACTCTGGCTTTATTACAGCTTAATGTGTTCACATCACTATTGTTAAAGTTGTTTCAGCACTTCTATTATTACTGCCTAGATTTTGGCATTTGAAAGTTTATAATAATAATAACAACAGTATTTTGTACTTTTATAGCATCTTTCTTCTGAGGAACTCGAAGAGCTTTGCAAACAATAATTACTCCTTAGAACCCCTTGGTATAGCAGACTATATTGTAGCACATTTTACTGCCAGTTCAGATTCTGATCTCAGTTCACATCAGTGTACATGCAAACTATCTACACTACAAGTGTGGTTTGGATTCCTTATAAAATAAAAACAAAAGCAGGAAAAAAAAAAGCCCTATTCAAGAGCTGCTGCTACCCCAGAACAAAACTTTACAGTCCTGATTCCCTCTCCCCAGTACTAATTTTTAAAACATTGGGTTTGTTCCAGAACCCGTTCTCCTCTCTGCTCACTGTAGCAGCACAGGCTTGAGGAAAGTTACCTTAAGCACCTTAAGCAGGTGATGAAACAATCCCTTTTACAAAGAAAATTTTTCCTGGCTCTTCAGAATCATCTCTTCTTATTTCTACTGGGGTCTGTACTGTAAGGAAAAAAAAAATGCTGTTGAGCAATCTGGAGCAAGACGCCTGTTATTTTTAGCAGAAATAAGAGAGATTCTGAAGCTACTTTCTTTTACACTGGTGAACAAGCTAGTCCTATATTTAGTGTTTGGGACTAAGGAATAGACAGCTAAGCATGCTCCATTTTGAAAGTCAATCACATGAGAAAATTAGACCCCCTTTAGTAATACATGAACTGGTAAAAATATTAGCATTCCATTTCTTTGAAGACATTTAAAAAAACGAAACAAAGGAAAAAAATAGGCTTTTAAAAAAGTGCATGCAAAAAGTGCTTAGCACTGATTTTTTTTCATTCACTAATGTAAACCACAACAACCAAATAACAAATACAAAAAAGAATTGAAGCTCAGTAAAAGCTTTGAATTTAGCTACTCCGAATGAGAACTGTGAATAAATTAATTTCTTTGAGTTAAGCTGTGAAAAGAAACTAGTTAAAAATTATTTTAACTTCAGATCCACCTGAAATTTTTATTTTAAAATACTGGCACATATGATTTAATATTGAAAGTTTGGGGTTTTTTTTTAATTTATTTAAATTCAACTAATGCCAAGTAACATCTTTTGGAACAAGAAATTAAAATTTCAAAGAAGAATACCCTTCATTTTGTGAATAGTTCAGGTCTACTGAAAAGTGCATTCCTCTGTCAAAAAAAAAATTAATCAAAAAGAAGCCTTCTGTTCTGACTAGAGTGTGATCTTATCACTTTCATCATTATAAGAAACATATACACAATTCAAGATGAACTTTTTACATTTTCACCCCTTATAATAAAAGTATTTACAGAAAGGAAAAAGATTCATTAGATAATTTGCCAGAGCACAGATTTGCCCTACATGGCCTTGACCAAGCTGTGATAATCGCTGAGGACTCCTCTGCTATTAAAATTGGTACTAGACAAGAACTTCAAGTGCATCAACACTTTTCAGTGGCAAGCAAAGAAAAATAAAATGCAAATACTCTCCTGCCCCTTTTTTCAGCAATTTGACAGCAGACAATAATTCAATTAACTGTCCTACCATCCCCACTGCCACTATAAAGAAAACATCTTTGTCAGGCTGGTAAAAAAAAGGTTTCATGGAGTAAAAGCCCCAGCTTTAACACAAGGGAAAGCTTCAGTGCTGAAACCAATGCATATCCTGTCCTTGATTTCAAGACCTCCTGAATCAGCCATCTTAGTACACAGACCAAAATGTTGGCTTTCAAGGAAGCAAGCAGAAATTTTTCATTTCCATACAATAAGTTGGATTTTTGGCTTTTGGCTTCATCTTAGAGAGAAGCGCAAGGATGGTTCCATGGTTCTACAGAATTTTGAAGATACTGCAAAGCAATCAATATTTGAAAAATCAATCAATATCATGATCTAGATATTGGACATTGCAAAAACATTTTCAGATCTAGAAAACTGAAATTGACAGCTGATTAGAAACAGTGGGGAATATTTGCCTAAAACCTGAGGACATTGAGCCCTATGAGTAATGTCTATTACCCGTAATTTTAATTTCTTGAAATTTGCTTAAAATTACCTCCTGTGGATATGGCCCACGGAAAAACACCTGAAATCGGTATTAAAGAAAGTCTTTGGTAATCAATTACTTTTTGGAGTATGTTAAAAAAAACAAAACCAAAACAAAACAAAAAGACAAATGAAAAATCCAGAATCAAACAAAGAAAAAACGCAGAGTAAATCTTTTGGATTTATTTATTTCATACTCCAAGTTCTGATTTAAGTTTTAATATTATCATAGTCTGGAAGAAAAATAACATCTTTGAGGCTTCAAAATGTTTGTGTTTACACACTCAAAGAGAGTTGCAATGCATTCAATTCAGAAGAAACACACAGCAATCTTAACTCTATCGCCTCTGACTGGAGCGCAAAACTCAAATCAATTGCTCATAAACATTTGTGATAAGATTAATTTAATTTTTTTTCTTAAACAAAGAGGATAAATTAAAAGAATCAGCTTATTCCTTCCTACTCTGTAGTGACAAGATTAAAAATTAAATTTATACATATTTCATTTCTACATAATAAAGCCTTTTGCAAAAAGAAAAAAATACCACAGTTCATCTAATTAAATCAAAGAAAATTGCCTGCAGCGATGCTACAGTATTACAATTAGATGTCTGCCAAAACCAGCCGTTTGAATTCTTAACCACTTCAGTCTTAAATACAAAACATGGTTTTCATCATTTTTTGTGATATCACCAAAATGAGGGGTTTTTTCATCACTATTACGTCACCCTGGAATGCCTTGCCAGACTCATTACATATTTTCTTCTGCCTCACAGGAATGTTGAGAGAAACAAATGCAGAATACTTATGCTTTCTTCTCTGTAAGTCTACACATGGATTTTGGTAATAATGTTATGGAAATAAAATAACATAGTTTTAAAAAATTCTGCATTAAAAATTCAAGTTTTGTGTAATTAGTGTAATTTATGCAATGCTTAAATAGTCTTTGGAATTTGATATGAAAAGAATAAAAACTCAAAACACAACCCCTACAAGTAGTTGAAGATTATTATTTACAAAAACTGAGGCTATCCACATTTACTATTCTTGCACAGCCTGATTAGTAACTCTAATTTAGATGTATTTCAATACATCCAGATCCCAAAGGCCCACATCGAATGCTCAGCTCACACCCAAACTTCCTCTGTGACCTTGCACAAGTCCCAGTGTTTCCCATGTCTGTAAAATGGGAGAATACTTCCTACCTGACAGGGGTGTTGTCAGGTTAAAATCCACAGAAGAGTATCAGACACTGAGATACTGGATGTAATAAGGGACAGAGAAAGAGACAGACTGAAAACAGTGAAGTCTGGATAAATAAGTTGCTACGCTACAGTACAGGCAATTCATTTAAGCAACATTCAGTGAAAGCAGAGTTGAGTTACAAGCTACTGCTGACTGACAGATGCAAAAATGTACTCCAAAAGCACTAAGCTAAGTTTCAGGAAAATTATTAACCTCCCATTTAATAAACACTCACACTTGCAAA
Source organism: Corvus brachyrhynchos (assembly GCF_000691975.1). Lineage (NCBI taxonomy): Eukaryota > Metazoa > Chordata > Aves > Passeriformes > Corvidae > Corvus > Corvus brachyrhynchos. The sequence goes on from NW_008237222.1 coordinate 7,600,373, forward strand.
GCTTTGTGGAGTATAGACAGTAAAATGATGAAGATAATACATGGCTCATTACTAAGTTTTCATGCTCTAGGAACCTCCTATGTGATCACATTTTACATGTAACCAGGAAAACTACAGCAATGTTCACCTTGTCATCTTCTCTCTGTCTCTCTTGTGTTTTCCAGGTTCTTATGCTCCATGAAGTAAGTATGTCTGTAATCTCTGCTGAACTCTCCCAGGTCACATACAGGCCTACTCCCTTTAGATTCTTCCAGTTGACTCAACTGAGCCTCAACCTTTGCATGCTGAAGTAAAATTGTATTCAGCCCTCCAGGGAAAGTTCCCATTGACCATCTGATGATACCACTTCCACTGATCTGTGTTAGAGGAAAATGCTCATACTCCAGTTTCATGCTTGCCTGAACAAAAATTGGTGCCATGTACAGGCTCAGAATAATGAGAGTTTTGCAAACCACTTGGTACCAACGCATATGTTTCTGAAGTATTTCTCTAGATATCAGACAGATGTTCTGTACTCTGTGCATTTACCTTCCACTATCTTCCCTATGATCAAAGATGTTTGAGGTGAAAAAAAAAAAATTAAAAACAAACAGAAACAAAAAAACACAAAAAACAAAGAAAAAAACAAAAACAACAACAAAAAACCCCACCACCACCACCACCAAAAACAACAAAAAAACCAAAAACCCAAAAAACCAACAACAGCAAAAAAACCCCTCAAAAATCAAAACAAAAAAAAAACCAAAAAAAATCCCCTAAAAACAACCAACCAAAACAGTACAAAAGTATCTGGGGATTTTATTTTCTTCGGAACTAGATGCCACAGGCAGGTGACCAGTACTCTGGTCAAGTGAGCAATTCCCCTTAAACAACTCAGTCAGATAGAATCCTCTTGCTTCATTTTGTCCCCTGCTGCTACTGTCTCACATGGGATTACGTACACTACAAATGCCTGGGGGATCTGTACTCAAGTTTAAGAGCAGACAGGATGTGCAGGCAGAATGCACAGCATTGGGCACATTTTAACAGCATTTTTAAATGAGACCTAGACACAGATACATGACCTAACAGGTGACCAAAGATGTTGTTTTAGGCTGAACAATTAGAGACTAATAATAAGAGATAATATTAAGGTTCCATTATTTAACTTCTATTTTTTATGGGTTTTGTTCATACTTTATGTTCACACATAATGCAACATGTAAATTCTTTGACTGCCCTAGTGAGAATGTTAGGATTAATTAAAATTCATTATGAATAATTGGATAAATGTTGTCAAATAGCTGAAGACCAATCCTGAGCCTTAGCATGGGATACTAATTCCAGAAAATGTTGATAGCATGAGGAAGAATGGGAGTTGTAGGATGCTGTCCACAATAAAAGTGGACACCTGCATTTCAATTAATAATCAATAGGACACTTTCAGAAATCCATTACTCTTGACATTGTCATGAAAATTCATTATCTAATTCACCACCTAAAGCCACTCAACCTCTGCACATGAGGTGTTTTCCCAGAGGGATTCATCCAGTAGGTTTGCTTACAATACAGCCCACAGATCTGACTCTGACCAAAACATGACTGGAAGGCAATAACACTTCCTACTACAATCCCAAAGGACAAATGTTTGAAAGTCAGGTTAAGAATTCCTTTCTCTGATTCCTGTCTGAGAGTCAATTCCTGATTGCAGCATTTGTACATTTCTGTAGGGCCTTATGTTTCCTCATTCCTGTGGCAATGAACCTTTGCAGTACAAGCTTTCAGCAGTATACCAATATCCAGGTAGGTCAGCTGAACATGCTCAACTTTGATGAAAGGTCCATATCCCATTCAGTATGCCATTCCACCACACTGTCCCATTCATCACCACTCATGACTGAAAATTTTAGCAGACATTTCCAGCAAACAAGCGAAAACTGGTGAAATAAATCATCAATATTTGTTTACCTTATTCCCTTATTAGCCAGCCCCTAGACATTTGAAAATCCAACACTAACAGAGAAAATAAAGAATAGAAAATTCCACTCAAGAAACACAGCAAAAAATTTTTACAATGCATTTGTAGAGAATTGTGATGTCTTTTTCACCTACCTTTTTTCTACATTGCTGCAATTTTGAGAGAAGCTAAAATAGAGTACTATTCTTCACATCTTAATTATCATTTATGTAAAGAAATGTGGAAGCAAGATTTTAGTGTTAGAACAAATATTTTGTCGCTGGCATTTTATTATTACATTGTGCTTGTGGGAAAGTTTGTGAGATTGCAGATTTTGAACCATATTATATTTACCAAATTTTATACTAATTACTGAAACTCAGTAGCTTTCTGAGAACTTAAGAGTAGCTTATAGGAGTTTCTAAAAACGGAATGTGTCTGTGAGTTAGTTGATGGCAATCGTTGTAGCTGTCTATTCAGGACCAAAGAGCATTCTTTTGCAAATGACATATTTAGAATACACAATGTCATTATGTCACTGAATTCTTCTATTACCTGGAGTGTGGACAAGGCTAGTCTAGGAATGGGTATCAAAAGAAAAGATCTGTTGCCAGAACTTTTGGCACAGCTACAGAAACCTCTTTCTTCTTTTCTGGGCTTCAAATGCTTGCTTTTTAGAATAAAAACTAGGATATACACTAGCAGCCTGTTAAGTCACTAACAAAATTTTTTTAAATGAAATGATGACACATAACAAAAAATCATTTCCAGTGCTTATAAGTGAGCTGCATTTCCTTTATCATCTGGATTACACTTAAAAGGGTGCCTATTCATGCTGGAGTTACCTAGGCTCATAGAAGAGCACTTTATGGAACAAGTTTTTTCTAATCAATCCTTTCTTTCACACAGTTGCCAGTCACACTGTCAGAAATCTGCTGTATGCATTTCTTCACGGAAAAGTGTGTTTCTCTGTCCTTCCCAGCTTTGTCTGCATAGCTGGAGAGCCCTACCATCCATTGTAGTGTACAGTTCCCAGTGGAAAGTCTCTCTTTACCATTCTGACAGAAGGTTGTGTGCTGGTTTTGGCGAGGTAGAGACAATCTGTGCAGTTGCCAGCTTTGGTTAAATTGCGACAGGTTGTTCAAGAGAAGTACCAGACATGAACAAGAGACACGCTGCAAGTTACAAAAGCAGAGCATTTGGGGGTAAGTATAATACTTGGAGAGACTGAACAATAACAAAAGTAAAAGTGAACCATGTTGTTATGTAATAAAGCTTAGCCCTTTTCATGAGTTAAGGATTACTACTTACACATTAAAAATAGAGAAGACCACAGAGACCACTAAAGCTGGGATTAGAATGCGTAAAGCCCTGAATCCCAGATCTCGCCTTCAACCACTAAACCACATCTTCTATAGTTAGACCTTTTTTTGAGTCATGGAGCTGCTTATTACTCAACATTCTGCAAGTACTTAAGCACCCTGCTGAATCAAGACCACCTCCTGGAGACTAGAGCCTGCAGTTCTTACTCAGGCATTTATCCTCTCTAATCATGCAACTGGAAACTGCAGCAAAGCACACCCTTTTTCTGCCCTGGAAAAATAAAGTCATTAGCTCCTCCAAAGTTCATAGTTTCATTTTGTAGCGTATCAGTCCAGTTTTAAGCTGTCATAACTCCACTGCACTCCTAACGATTACACCGATGTCGTCACAATGTAACAGAATCAGACCCAAAGTCTCCAGTCAAGTCTGCAGCCTTGATGAGAATATCATGCTTTCTCATCATAATCATCTGTGTTTGTTATTGCTATCACCACCCTGCTGCTAACAAATCCATATTCGTACATTTAAGAGGTGCAGAATCTCACTGAGAACCTGGCCTTGCAGCTCTTTTTCATTTGACTGTATTTGATTTGCAAGAAATAATATATTAGCTTGCCTTAAATAATTATCCACAAGCTGGAACCTGGTCCTGAGACTTTGACATATGAGTTTCTAGTCATGCTTAGCTGGCTATAATTTTTCATCTGGAGGTTATCTTCACTATGCAAGCTTGATGAACAGGTTATGTTATGTTAGATCTCCAATGAATACCCGTCATTGGCTTTAAAGAAAGAAATAAAGAAAATGTATTGGCTCATGTAGACTCTGTCTTTCACATTTCCATTTACTCAAGAGCCATCTGAAGTTCTCTTTGTGTCTGCATGCATTGGGCCAGGACGAGTAGTATTTGGTGTGATGACTTTTGTGAGATCACCTGAATGTTCACCTGCATCAGTTTGCTAGCCTTCTGATCTCTTGAGTGCTGTCCACAGTGTGTATCACACTGAGAAGGCCAAAGCAGTTGAAAGGACAGTTTTGAACTCCTCCGTCTCTTGCTGGTGCAATGGTAAGCAAGTTTAAATCCCATGTTATTCTAGGGCATCTCAGTTTGGGTGAGAGACAGATTTAATTTAATATGAATGGCTGTAGAGACAGTATTGTGCCATACAATCATTTAACTTTTCAACATATTATCCCAGTATTTAGGGCCAAACTGTGGTTGCCAGTTAGTTCTTTCTTGCATCATAGAATTGCAGTGAAGCCTGTAAGACAAAAGGTCACAGAAAACTCGTCTATATTAAAGATCTTCCAGTTAATTACCCTCTTGGTTTCCCTCTAAGGTGCTGTTCTGCCATCTCCCTATTAACCCATTGCTGCTGAAATTTACAGGTAAGCTCAAAGTATATACTGCTGAGGACTTGTGTAGAAGACCATGAAATGTTTGAAGAAGAGGTGAAAAGCCTGGGAAAGGGTCAGTGTAGATGAATCGCAATCACTCTAGTATATTCTGTTTTTTCCTAGATTTGGGGAAGTCTTTCTTTGCTTGGCATCTTTAGTTCAAGTTGTTGAGGGAAAGGTAAGCAGCAGATCCCTGAGGTGAGCAGACTGATGGAAGGGATATACTTGCTCCAGGTCAACTGCAGATACACAGTTCTCTAATGTGTGGGACCTTGTGCACTGGCCCCACATTTAGCCGCCCATTCTCTAAATTTGGTGTTGCTCTCAGTTATTTTGCTAACACAACCATCATGATTCATACTATATTTTGCCATGCAAACTCTTCAGAGGAGGAAATGAGAGGAAAAAAGGGGAAATGCTTCCATCAAGTCTACCTTCTCGGCTACAGCATGCCTGCCTGAAGCTGCATCTACAGCCACCACGGCAAGGAGGTGACTGATTGTATGTTACTATGGCATTGTTCTTAAATCAGGAAGCTCCCAGTCCCTGCCCCTGCCCTGAGGCAGTTTCAGGGTTGTTTTGCACTTACCACTGTCCATCTGGGGCAAACAGAATCAGAGATAAACACAATAAAAACCTAAAATTCTGGATGAGTTATTGACCAGTTCTCTGCTGAACTCTGAGCTCACAGAAGAGCTGCATTGAATTTGGTGCTTCTAAAGGACAACAGTCTTGTGCACCGTTGGGCCTGATAAGTTCTCTCAAGTATCAAAGAAGAAAATCAGGCCCAGGAAGGGACATCTGAATTTGTCATCTGCCTCACAAAACAAAATGAGGCAGCAGCTGAACTCTTGTAAGATTCTAAGCAGGGTGTCATCCTTTTCTAAACACACAATAAATACATGGCACTAACCCCACCCACACAGACAGACACACACTTGATCCGTGAGCAGTTTTTAAAATTTGGGTGGTAGAAACGTTTGTCACACCCACAAGCTATATCTGAAAGAGGGGAATGGGAGAAAAGCCATCCATTTTGGCTTCACGCTAAATTATCAGCTTCTTGGATTTGTGCCAGCTCAGTCAGCTTATAATAATAACTGGCTCCGGGCCAAGGTTTTTTTAGAGAGAGAGAGAGAGCACACTGCTTTCTCTTTCCTCAAAAATATTTGTTAATAATCTCTATATTACTCATAATCTGTATAGCTTAATTAAATAAAAATGCCTATTTTAACTTCCCTGCTAACTGAAAACTGGAGGAGAGATTAAATTATTGGGAGCCTGGAATCAGTCTGGATTCCAAACAGGAGACATCATGGGAACTGTTTGTACCTGGCTTTCTGGTTAAGGCCCCTGCTACCCCAAGACCTGAACACAAACACTCACTGATTGTGAATGGCATGAAAATGATGAAAATACAGAATGAAAGCCTACTGTTATACAGGACTATGTCTTGAACCTTGACCTGTTATTTCTGAAGATATACCACAGTGTCTCTACATGACATGGTAAACTCTGAGAGGACTGACTTTATCTGAAAGACAGAGCTGCGATGATGCCTGATGTGATACCTTTCTAATTTTAGAATGAATGCGGTCAAACTATATTTTAAATGGTAAGGGCTGAAGGAGAATCAAAAATTCCTCTAATTCAAATGAGTGTGTAAGAACTGTCAGGTCTCTCTTCCATTTCTTTTGGTCTCTTTGTTGGTTTTATTATTATTATTATTATTATTATTATTATTATTACTAAAACTCCTAGACATGACCTGCTGTGATTGTATAAAAAGCCCCTCGTTCATCTGAGGTGCAAACACAAATAATATCACTTAGCATAAAAAAAGCAGAAAGCATATTTCGTGCCTTTTGAACATAAGATACAGCAAAAAGGAAAAGAACATATACTGAAGAGGTTTCCCTGAAGTTACAGGAAGAACTCTCAATATTAATGCAATGGTAAATAAACTTGCTCAATATTTTTATTAATGTCTTACCATTTGTTCCTTTTTCAGCTTAGATAATATCTTATCTTTCTCCTGCAGTGCGAACAATGATCCTAAAAATTGCCCATGTACAAAAGTTCCTCTCTTGGGTTTTTAAAGTTACCCATGGTTACAATCTGCATTAGATATTAAAGCTGTTACTGCCCTGTGTTGACCTGCAGTAAACCTATGAAGAAGTGTGTAAGACATACATCAAGAAGTGGTTGAAGTTCAGTTCATGCTGGACATGCACCCAAATCCCTGGGTGTTGAACCTTATCAACACTGACTTTCCTTAAGATTTTTTGTAGCCAAAAGCTGCCTAACTGGGCTGCAAATGCTTCAAGAACAATTTTTATTTTCAAATACCCAGAACCTCTTATTTTCTTTCTTTTCTTTACAGTATTTTTAGTCCTTCTACTTTGGGGGCTGTCACTAAGGGGATGATGATATCACAGGAGGCATTCAGCACTTCACAAGATTAGGTCTCTGGTCCTTGCCAAAAATTATAAAGAGTTGAAGACTCAGAAAAAGAAAATAAAACTTCCTTCTCTGAAACTGGGCAGATACAAAGCAAGCTGAGGTGCAGATGTCATAACATCTTCTTTTATTGTCATTTCATTCTCTTTATTTATCACTTAAATAGTCTGGATCCTATCAGACAAATGTCAAGATCACTGGGATGGAGACTATTTCCTTTGTTATTTGTACGGTTCCATGCACAATCAAATTCTGATTAGCCTGTACAAACCAGTGCACTATAATAATAACTACCAGCAATAATAATAATAATTTAGAAGCATTAATTGTTTTCACTTTCAGAAAAGTTCATGTCCCATTATTGGTTACCTTTATACAAGGCCCTTATTTTAACTGGAGAAAATTAATTCGTTTCCAGTGGAGAAATCGAACAAGAGTGTATTTTTCATATGTAAGGACCAAGAATCATGAATTTCCAGTGGAGAAATCGAACAAGAGTGTTTGTATTTTTCATATGTAAGGACCAAGAATCATGATGATAATCTTTAAGATATGACTGTTGACAAATTTCATTCTGTGTAGTTTCTCTAGAAATCTCATTATTTTCATCTTTTCTGTCAAAATTTCAGCTGAAAGCTAGCCTGAACCACAGAGGATGTACACTAAGAACTTTTCATGCCCAGGTGAAACTGGATGCTTCGCTCTGGTGGAGACCTCTCTGGTTTAAAGACTGCAGGAGAGATTGAATCTACTTTGTGCAAAAGTTGGAGGGTTTACAGCTTCAAATGCAAGAATGCTTTAGAGACTGGACTGTTGCTTTATAATGCAGTTGATTAAGAGTGGCAGAGAGCATATTTCTTGTATTCTGAGGTAAAGGTGCACCCAGGGTGGAAAGGCAGAGCCTGTGCGTCAGGCCCTATAAGGCATGAAGTGCAAAGGGTGCCCTGCAGCAGTGTGCTGGCTTGGCAAAAGGCTTGTGCAGAGAGCTTCATAAAACCTGAGGTACTCCTTGGGATGCTTCTGGGGGACAGTGACTTTGTCCAGGCCTCCTGGCACAGCTCCCACTGTGGTGTAAGTTAAGAGAACCAGTTCTGAGAAGGAACCGAGTGCACGGGGCTCTCCATGCAGAAACTGAGATTCCAGTGGTGGCTTGTGCTCATTATATAGTGTGAGATCACAAATAGAAGTTTTCACACTTGCCCATCTGCCACCAACTGACTCTAAAGAGCTGGTGAATCATACACTTAAAAGAGGGCGAATTTTTCCCCGCTGCCATTGGAATGTGTTTTGAAATTAAATATGCACAGTACAAAAGCTGAATAACAAGGTTGGGCTGATCACACCAGACACTGTGTATAATGCTACAGACATGAGGGTCAGGGGTCTAGGCCAAGACCATGGCCCTTAGTCACGGCATCAATGAAAGCTGATTCTTCCTTCCCCTTGGTGTCCCTTTCCATGTCTGAAGAGACTATTGAAAGAAAGATTTCTTTGAGAGGAGCCAGGGGAAAGAAAAAGGGGGAGGGGGGAGAGAACTTTAACTAACATAAATATGGTAAAAAAATATTATTTTTGTGCTTGCATATGGTACTTTTTCTATCTATCTAGTTGCATACATTTTCCATTTGCTATTTGTAATTATGGTTTTGGCTTTACAATGTATTCATCAGTGACACTGTGATCCTTTTGTTCTGCTGCATATTAAAATGGTTCAGAAGATAGATTCAAAAGGTCTCAGGTTCCCAAGAAGGTACATAATAGGGGTAATGCATGGCAAGAACAGTTTCTGCTTTCTGCAAAACAGGAATAAATAAGGGAGCTATTGCATTACACTTTGTGTACAGTACTGTACTCTTTGTCAAAGTGTTAGACAGATTCTTATCCATTGCAAATCCTAGTTCTTATCCTGATTTAAGTCTTGAAATAATTTTTAATTTTCCCTGTGCTTACAATGGAAACCAGGCAGGATTTATAGAAGCATTATAAGCAAATTATTTTTGTGAAGAGCAATGTTAATATGATCATTTTGATCATTCAAGAAAAAAAGAGAAAAAGGACAAAAGAATGTTTTTGTTTTTCATTACGACTTTAAAAGCAAGTTTTCTTTGGGTGTGACTAATCTACATGAAGTATCACTGTATCCATTACCCATTGTAGGTTTGTGCAATATGTGACAGCTGTTTGACCCCATCACTAAAGTCCCCTTTGCCATGGAAAAGAGACAGGAGTATGTGAAGATAAAACACCCTTTATTCAGACTACCAGACAGAAACAGACTCCTTGGTTCTCTGGCTGCCAGAGAGACTGTGCATCTTATGCATCTGTATGTCATCACGAAAACCTTTGCCAACCATGACCTGTATAGCCCAACTGTAGATGGGACTGACCACACTAAAGATGCCAGACCTCAGCTGCTTCAGGACTCGGCTTTGCCTCAGTCATTCTACCTGCCTCCCTGGAAACATGACTCCAGCATCCAGGCTTGAGGTTAGATTCAACCACATGGCAAATGAGAAGGCAGCTATGAACACAGCTGAATGGCACAGGCTCCATGATGTGAGCAGTATTTGTTATCCCTGGGACATGTGTGTTTCTATCCACCGCTGTCAGCCATGTGCAGTCGTGGAAGAATGGTCAACAGTTCGTCCAAAATCAGTACTTGACTGTTTTTACAGTGGTTTTGGGTTTTTTTTCACTTAAGCATGTGACTAAGTGGTGCAGTGTCTGAATGAAGATATTTCAGCTTGCATTCATGCTACTAGGCCCAGAAGTGGAGGCAGAGCTGTCAAATGAGTGGAACATTGAAGTTAATTTTCTTCATTGTCAAATATCCACTAATGTGTCAGTAGGGGCTATCCTAACTGCAGGATTTTGTATCTTTGTACAGGGCTGGGTTTAAAATATACCAACTTGTTCTATGCTACCTGGGCTGCCTGTAAGTCCCTCTGAATTTCTGAACTGCACCTTGGAGACAAGACTTTAGGGTGTCAGCCCTCGAGTTCTTGTCTATAAAACAGATACAAAGTATTAGTCCTAGCTCCCATTTCTTGTTGGCCTAAAAGTATTTAAAGAAGTGACAGGATTTGATGAAGAGGTCCATGTGAGTCATTATTTCAGGAAATAATGAACATTCTGTCAGTTATTTGTTCTTCCTTACCACTCAAAAGCAAGTGATTCTTCCCATCCCTTCATTTTCCAGAACTTACACACCTGAAAGTGATGAAATCAAACGAACACAAAAAGTATCCAAAGAAGTACAAGGAAAAGACGGCCTCAGGTAGCAAATATAAATGTGCTGCTCTTAAACGTTGAAGACTCTGAAATATTTAAGCACATGCCACGTGTTAACAACATGGCTATCCTTGCTGACTTCAGTAAGAGACCTTTATCTTACCCGCTTTCTTTGGGGAGTCTGAAGATCAAGACCATATTTACCATGTAGCATTCATGTATAGACAGTAAAAGCAAATTCAAAAATATGTTATTTAATTCCCCTTCTTTAGATGTCTTCAGAATAGAGCTGCTATGCATGTTTATGTGGAGTTAATGTTGACTACATATCACTGATATTATGGTTAAATAATTAGTGTTGTCTCAGTTGCTAGCAAGTTGCTGTTCTTCACTTTGTGAGTTTATTTCCTCCTCAAGGAAATTTGGAGGGATCTCTGAACTGAGAATTACTAAGTAATTTTTTAAGCATTATTTCTGGTAGTCTCATTTGTGCCTTTTTCTGCTGGTAGTACAGCTGCCTAAGAGGAAAAGTATCCACCCAGTGTTCAGAAATGTGCAGGATAAAAGCCAGCTAACCAAATATTTTTCCCCACCTCTGCCTTCTCTCTTCTTCACACATTCAACATCTTTTATCTTCTTCTCTACCTGTCCTTGAGCAGCAAAGACAAATTGTCCATTAAGGCAAAAACGGTACCTGACGTACTTCTATGCTTACTCGGAGTCAAACTGCACATAGCCTAGAGAACATGCAATTAGGTGACTGTGATCTTTCCAAAAAAGCTCTTTTCTTCTGTCTCTTCTAAATGAGCAGTGCTTCTCATATATCTATATTTACCAAGGGTATGTTTGGGGGATGAGAAGTTGGATATGGTTCTTTTGTGAGAATATTGCTCAAATCTCTTCTAGAAAGTTCTGCCTTGCACAAAAATAAGAGAAGAATGTTCAGCTTGGTGGTGTTTTACCCCACTGAGACTCAGTTTGCTTCAATTCTGCCCAGTTCTTCCTTGTAACAGGAATTTGGGAGAGGCTGTTTTCACGCACTGATGCTCAGCAACATCTCACCTCAGTGACTTCTGCAGAAGTGACTTCTGCCTCCAATGGAAGGTGGGAAGCACTGCCTTCACGGTGTCTTGCCTGTGAAAAAATTAGCTCCTCCTCCAGCCACTGGAGTTCCCACAGGAACAGCTTTGCTGCTCAAAACATAGCTGTTAGCTGACAGAGGTGGAGGTACATACGATATTTCAGCAAAGCACACGGTCCTGTGAGCACTTCCTCTGCGCTTTGCTCTGTGCACATGTCAAGGTCTTCATTCGTGCTGCTCGTGCCCTCATGCAAGCAGTACTGATCCTGCAGAAATGCAATGCTTATAAGCACGGGATATACTGATTAGAGCTCATTGCTTTGTGGAGTCAACTACATCATGTCCCAAAGTATGGCCAGAATAAGTGCACCTCTGCACTTCATCTACCCTTTGCAAGTTTGCTGGTGGGCGAACGCTCATTTCTTTCCTCTGTATAGTCCACTTTATCTAGTGTTTTGTCTTATGCTCTTTTGAATGCTTGTGGTTCAGTAACATCACTATGAGTCGCAAAACTCTTATCCATGACTACAACTTCCTTAAATGCTTTGCTGTCATCAACCTATGCAGGACATTTCTTTGATTTGTCCTATGACTTCTTTAGAAGAATTTCACATTAGAAATAATTTTCCATACTGCTATACTGATAGGTTTTGAGTAGATATATGTGTTCAAGTGTTGAGCAATCTTTGCTGTAAACCACTGTTCCAAGAAGAGATAGGTGAGAAGGGGTACAGTAAAGACCTTCTGTAGAGTTGTATTTCCCCACTACTCTTCTTATTAAATTGTCTGCCTTTCCCACATTGTCCCCCACTTCCCTGATCCTAGTCCTGGCCACACCCTTGGGTTCTCCCTATTGGTTTCAGTACCTCAACTCTGCCCATGTACCGCCCCTGCACCCTGAGATCATTAGTTCATGTGCTCGCTCCGCCCCCCCGTCCCCAGATAAGACCCCCTCGCTCCCTGATCACGCGGTCTCTCTTCCTCTGGGAACAGGCTCGTCATCATGTAAATAAAGGCTCCTCTGAGGTCGCTATGCTGGGACCCTTCTGCCTCCTTTATCATCACTGTGTTGTGGAGCCCAGCGAGCCGCAGCAGGAGCGCGGGCCTCTTATATACTCAGTGTGGTGGGGACCCCGGGGAGCCGCAGCAGGAGCGCGGGGCCGCCCGAAAGGGCTACGGGAGAGCAGAACAGCCCCGCTGCCCTCTCTGGGAAGGTTGCAGCTTGCTAAACCAAACCAAGCAATGGAACAACCTTCTAATGCCTATAAAGGGTGTTCCTCTCAAATGAGGCATTTCATAATTTTTCTAGATGGAAATAATGATCTTGGGAAAGTATTGTCCCAAGTACAAGAGATGTAACCTTTTGTTTTCCTTGATCCTCTATTGCTATGTCAATCTTTCCCTTTATGTGGAGAAAGATGGTCCGCAGTCATTTGAGATGAGCATTTTGGGGTCTCCAGAAGGTCTTTAAAGGGAACTCAGAGAATTAAACAACTGAGGGGCAAAATTCATGCCTATTTAACATTTTAACTGGTGGGGCATGTATAATACCAATCTACTACAGCAAAGGTGAATTTATATGATTCAGTGGAACAGAGAAAGAGATGAAAGAAATTCTGCCATAAAGACTGCAGAGTTACGAAAGGGGAAAGAAACTCAAGAAATGCAACAATGCAGCATGCAGAACATACAGCAGCAATACAAAAACTGCCCCTCTTTGACCTTGCAATTTGAATCTGGCCATCCTAGTGTGTATGGAATTTGAAAATATTAAGCACTAGAAAAATGTAAAATATTCATAGAATCATGTATGCTGCCTAGAGAAACTGTTGTGAAGGTTTTCTCATTACTGATACTTGGAGAGGTTAGTGATAGAAATGACTGTGGGATGAGTAATAAGTAAAAATATCCACTCAGACTGATTCAAACCAATATGAATTATGCCTGAGTCAATAATGAGTGTGGGATAGACATACTGGACTTGATTTTCCTCTGGCTTACAACATTGAAAATTAAAATTAATTCAAGAGTCTACATCCAACTATTAAATGTGGGAACACCTACTTACAGTTTGTAAGATCCATACTGAGGGAGAAGCTCTGTTTTGTAACTGAGTTCAAAAAATTGGATTGAAACCCCAACATTTGTCTCAAGCCATTAATTTCTGTGCTCTGTCACAATCCTTTAAATTTATATTCACAAGTTGTTGAGATCAAAAGCACTCAAAATAGGGACTTTTCTTGCTTAAAGTCTGCTAAGAGTACCCAACAAATCTGCACCAGAAGGTACAAATGTGGATCATGCATGTTATAGTGGGAATGAATCCAAGGTCTAGAGGAAGACAGCTGAATGAGCATGAGTGGTCGATAAGTATATCACCTGGTTCAGTGCTTCTTGAATGAAACATATATAAGACTTTGGTTTCTTATCATCTTTTGGACCTATCATCCTTTTGTTTATTTTTGCTTTTGTTATTTCGCTGCAAATAAAGAGATCTTTGTTTCCCTGTAATCTCTGACACTGCATGGTACTGTGATGGAAAGGATCATAAAGGGATAAGCTAAATGGCACATTACCAGCCACTGCTGGCACAGGCTAAAAAGAAGATTGAAACTTTTTTTTGCTTGTATTAAAAAAAAAAATCCTCAAAAACTTACATTATGGCTTTTAAAGACATTTTTACAGGTTTTTTGTTGTTCTTTTTTTTTAAATTTTCCTCATTTATTTGAATATATGCTGTTTATTACAGAAAAACAATTCCTTTTCATGTACCTTTATTTTTCCCCCTGTATATTGTGTCCTTAAGTTTTGTAAAATAATTACAAAATTTAAAGTGCATGGATTGTCTGGGTTTTTAAGTTGAAAAACAATTAAACCTTGATGTGTTTTTTGATGAATTCCCATGAAAAGGTTGCTTACCACCCAAACCCCTCTCTTCGTTGTTATAAAATTTTAAACAAATATTTTCCTGTCCATTCTAGTGATCAGCCTCAGAGAGAAATTCAGCAACAGTCTCAAATTCTGTTCAGGAAAACAAAGGGACAAGAAGGGCTAAAGGATGATGTGCTATGCCTGGGTCACCATTCTATTCCTTCCTAAGCATCACTCTTCCTGTGTGACCTTGGACCTTATCTCACTTCTTGTTACTCTGTAAAATAGAGGTAGAAATACTTGAAATTTCACAGAGGTATTGTGAGAGAGATAAACATCAAAGTCTGGGAGGTGCTCAAACACTACAGAGATAGAGACAAGATAAGTACTGTACATAGAAAAAACTCCATTATATGACTGAAAACACCAAACAACAGGGCTTTAATCTTTAGATTTACAGTTTAAATGAAGCCTTGTCCCATCCCATTGTGTAGTTTTCATGAATGTTTTTTTCAATAGCCCTGTTGCAGTGGCCATCTGGAATCATTTGGTTGTACAGTACTTCTCCAGGTACTAATTAGTTTCCTAAATTCTCAGAACAAGGGCCCAAGCCTTACCAAAATCTGATCAACACAAGACCTGAAGGGTCAGGTCAACTTAGATGATGCCAAGCTCAGCCAGGAGGTGATTTGATATCAAATTGCCATGGCTTAAGGAGTTACT
The DNA here is from genome assembly GCF_000691975.1 of Corvus brachyrhynchos. NCBI lineage: Eukaryota > Metazoa > Chordata > Aves > Passeriformes > Corvidae > Corvus > Corvus brachyrhynchos. The sequence goes on from NW_008237222.1 coordinate 7,615,396, forward strand.
GGGCATTCACTAGGCTCTGGGACTTCTGTTCATATATGCACTTTACTAATGGAAAATGCACTTTACTAATACTGGTGCAAAACCTACCTTAGCTGACTTTCAGTGCAGGCTGAGGGCATGCATCCATTGATGAATCTTAAGCATTTCATATGGAAAGATCCCAATAATTTAACAGGTATAATTTTGTGTGTACAAAAGTTTTTTAATTCCACCCCAACACAGCTGCTAAGCAAGAGTTAGTCAGCATTTCTCACTGTTTTCCTGCTGCTGGAAAATAGGTTCGTATGTTCATGCTCCTCTTCTCTGACTCACTCTCATCTCCAGAAGCTCAGAATGATAGGGAATGATCAGGCTTTTTAGGCCATTAGGTCACTGGTCCCTCATGTTAAGCTGGGATCATGTTGAACTGGGACCAAGCTTCTAGATTCCTCAAAGCCTTTTTGTCGGTTCCAGGATCTCTGTCTCAGTGAACATCCTCTCAGCTGTGAAGACTATGGTGTCATATGAAAGTAGAAAGAAGGGACAGTAGAAGGTGAATGTTTGCTGCAGTAGTATTCTTTGCTTCAGACACAGCCCTGTTTAATGAGGAATTCAGAGGGGTTTCATGGCAATAAAGCCCAGTAATAAGTTAGCATACAGACAGTGAAATGCATCTATGGTATAATAAAATAGCCAATGTAAATAATCATTCTTTGAACTAAACCAGCTGATCACAGTTGAATTCTCATGAACTGAAAAAGGAAAATAAAAACAAAGCAGTGTGACTTTAAAATTACAAAGACATCCACACATTGCTGTTCCGATGAAACATTTTAGAACAAATCTGATTGGAGGCTGGTCAGTTTGTGCCTGATGCCTAATCGAGAGCTTATATTTACCACAGTCCCTAGGGCACTGCTTTATCTTCAAAGCTTGAGCCAAGAAAATTCGCTTGTTCAAGTTGTCTGCAGGCTGTTTTTCTTTCTTTCTCTCTTTCGTTTTTTTTCTTTTCCCTCCCGTCTCTCTCCCTCTCCAGATCTCCATCCTGGCTCAGTTAACAAACCTACTAATCCCTAGTCAAGTGCATACATGCGAAACTCTGATGAAAGAAAGCAAATGTGGAAGAAAAGAAACAACTGTACAGATCAACACCAGTGCTACTATTTTCCTTCTGGTTTTATCTCTGTATTCAGCAAAATTTTATGCATGCATATATTTTCCAACAATGTGGTAAGATGTAGCTTTGATACATCAACTTCACTGAAAACTTGGGCCAATACCTATCTCATATCAGTGGCCCTTACTTTGTTCAAGAGATGGCATCCAATTATAGGGCTGTTTCAGGAGCAAATTTTCAAGATTCCAGTGGTGTGCTATTAATATAAATTCTGTTATGGGTCAGTAGGTTTTGGGCACTTAATTCCCATTTGTGTTTTTGAAAGATTTTTTTAACTGACTATCAGTCTTTCACTAATGTATTAGGGAAGGAAACAGAAACCAGAAATATTGTTTTAAAAATTACCTCTGAAACTATGGCTAGAAATTAACCAATTAAATATGTAAGATCTATGGTTAGACACCTACAGACTCACTCAATTGAGTAAGCAACAAATAGGGTCGATTGAATCTATACAACGGTAGTACTCACACCAACATGTGAGACTGAAGATACCCATCAGTATATCCTATTACTTGAATGTGCTAGTGTTTTGAAAATTTTACTCCCTGTATGTTTATGGCTGTTTATCCCTTCCCTTCCTCCCACCCACCCATAAATTATTTAATTCTTATGGAATGTGACTTAGCATGGAATACTGAACCTCTTCATTTCAGGGCATGCACAGTGTTTACCTGTAGCTCGTGTGCTACTGTATCTTAATAGGATCTTGAAGGAGGGTTCAAGGTTATTTAGTTTCCATGTTTAATTCATTCTTGAAGAGCTTTAAATAGAGACTGACAGCATGCTAATATTTGATAATCATTACCATCAGCCTAGGGGAGAATCAATGATCACCTAATACTTCTGTTGGTTTTAGAAATGGATCCCGTGACTGAAAAGTCAAAGTCATTAATCAGCCCCTAGAATGATCCACATAAGACAAACTACATTCTCTCAACACATAAAGCATGTTGTCTCCTGCTCATGCATGTTATCTTTCAATTTACATTTTATGCAGATTTGCCTAGCTCTATGATCTCCAATCAATTTTCTGGCTTACAAAGATGTTTTAAACTCTTCCAACCCCTTTTTATTTTCATCTGCAGTAGAAAATGCTGCTAGCTGAAGCTGCAGCTAGGATGTTCTGAGCAGGGGGGAAATCCCTGTCTATGTGACACAAAGAACATCCATTTGCTAGGAGAAATCCTGTTCAGGAGTGGCTTTTAATGAGAACCACCTTACTAGCACTACTGTTTATATAATTTTATATTGTTCAAATTACTTTTCGTACTGTTTACATTAATTAAGAGTATATGTAAACAACAAATAATGGAACTATTATTTGTTCTATTATACTATCAGTCTCAGTTGTGCCTACAATTTTTTCATACTTGAACTGCATAATTTTAGACCCAAATCCCAGATTCTGTCCTAAAGTGCTAGTAACTGAATACAGCTCTGGATATCCAGACAGTTCAACAAAGTACAGAGGAATATATTTCAAAACATACCTGTGGTGGACAGCATTATTCGTACCATTGAACAAAGAGACACAAGCTATCATAAATCGATATTTTTGCACATTTCTATTAATCTGGGGTCTGGAATTATGCCATCTTCTTATATCTGATCAATTATTTTCTCAGAGCTATTTCCTTTTTATCACTTCAGCCAGCAGTCTGCATTTCTGGTACTTAAGGTCTTGAGATTACTCTCAAGTGACAAATGATGATGTATGTACACACAGTTTAGTACTTTTCCCTCACTAACTCACTGGGAAATGCTACAGCCCTCAGAAATCAGACTCTTTGGGTTTTTTGTTTTGGTATTAGAGAAGAGAGGCATCCTGCTTTAATATGAGACTTTAACATTTGGTTTTCTGACTTCACAAGCCCACAGAGAAGACAAGTCTCTTGGCATGTGCCTTGTTCTTTAATCACAAGAATATCCTTAATTAGAGGCAAATTATGACACAGAGTCGAACCATCACTTGTGGAATAAAGTAGTCCTCAGTGAGAGTGACAGTGGCAAAATTTGGTCCTTGATAAATGAAAAACAGTGCTGAGTACCTCCCCAGGAATTTCATGAGAATGCACAGTAACTCCCTTGTCTAAAAGTCTGAAGCTTTCCTGCCTTTCCTTATGAATGCAAAAGATTTCTAAATATGTTCTATTATTTCATAAAATAAATAGCAAATTATTAATTTTCTTTTTATTCTCATTTGAATCAAAAAAAGTATTCACATTTCTGTTATTAATCGGTTGAGATTTGCAAAACTGCAGAATTACTGAAGGAGTGGAATTGAAAATCTTACCTTTCATTCATGAACTCACATGACACTCATCAATACTGCAGTTCTTCCAAGAGTTCCTTTTCTTATCTATAGGTTTGAATTGTGTTGCCTTCTGTGTTATACCACCACCTTTTTCTAAAAACGATGACTGCTGTTCACTTCTCAGCTTTAGTGGATTTTGTGTTTATTTGTTCCCCAATACCCTTTTGCCACATTTCTTTTTACCATTGGAACAAACTTGTAGCAATAGGTCTGATTCTTTTGTCAGTATACTGGGTTTACTAGATCACTGTGCATCTCAAATATTGCTAAGAGGTTATATAATTTCTACAAGGTGCAGTGGAATGTCACTTGTTTTCTGTGGTTTTAATCACAGCATACTGGTTCAGAGTGAAAACAGAGTAAATATTTTAAAGAAAAGTAAATACGCCCATTTATCATTGATAAAACTCAAAATTCAACATGCTTCAACTTTCTCAGATCTATGGTTAATGTTATGCATCACTTCTGCTGAAGCACTCACTGCAGATAGCTCAGAAGCTCATAACTCTCCAGCTGCAAGCTGAAAACTTATCCAGTGTATGGATTGTATGTCACCAGTGAGCCTTCTGGTCACTTGTAAAAGATGGTGCTCTAACCTTAATAATTGCATAAGCTCTGCATGGGTCTTCTGACTATGAGGTATTTTCTTACAAGCAGTAGAAGTTCTCAAGACCACACGAAAAAGTAGATCAGAGTAGATACTGCAGCGATCCTTCATGCATTGGGAAGAAATGCTTCCTCTGGAGTGGAAAGAAGGCATAAGGGGCCAAAATTGTAATAAAGACATGAAGTTATAACAGGAATAAATTTAGCTCCATGAGTTTAGATGAGCAGCCTGGACAAAATGGTACGTGACAGCTCTTCAGAGACAGGTTTTCCTCTGAGTCTGTACTGCCACTTTAGCACTACATGTTTTTCTTAGCCCTAATCATATGCAGTGCAAGAAAGAAAAGAAACTCAGCTGCTTCTAAGTGCTGAAAAAGACACTAGCTTTAGAGTTCCAGATGAATGGGTAAATGGGTAGATGGACAGAGAGTAGAACCCCACCAAATAAATTCCTCACAATATGAGTTTGCCAATTTTCTGGTTATTTTTCTCAATGGGTTAAAGAGAAGCACATGGTTGTAATACCTGGAAAAAGTCAGGCTCCACATCATGGTGTTCTGACTTTGACCAGATCTCTTATACAGGACATCTGAGTTTCTCCATCTTATGAAAAAGAAAGAGAGTAAAGAAATGTTTCTTCCTTTTCCATTCTGTCAAGACTCCAAAATAAAGTGAATGACAGATCTTCTTAGTTAACCAGTATATTGTGCTATTATCATTCTAAAAATATTTTATGGAGGGTTAGGGAAATCATGTAGGATGAGGAAAATAAAAACTATTTTCAAATATAGAAAGATTGTTCTTTAAATCAATTATCATTGAATGAACTAATTCATTTATTAGAATTCTGGATTGACACTAAAATAAAATTTTAAAATCTTCTAAAATTGTATTTCAAAAAAGTCTGTAATCACTCAGCCAACAGCAGAACCACAGTCATTACACTTAAGAACTTTATTGTAGTAATGACTATGTCATCAGAGGTTTCCCTTGTGCAAGCAACATTCCACAAGCACTTTTACAAGGCATTTCAATTTTAAGCAGCAAAAGTTCTACCTTTGGATATTCTTTCAATGATCAAAAGCCACTAGCATGGTAAAATTATTCAGAATTTTCTAATGTGCCTTCTGGGTTTTCGTCTGCAAGTGTTTGCATGTGCAGTACACTGTAGAAGTTTAGATATTTATCCTCTAAATATTGGAAACCGGTGCAAATAAAGGGGTAGAGAAACAACTACTTTGATTTACCCTTGCAATATATTTTTAGTCACAAAAATATTGCTATATTTTTAATATATGCAAATTCCATGAACACGGAGCACATGCCTGAATCCTTTGAAAAATTCCTTAATCTGCTAGACAACCTTGGTTACATATTTGGACAAAGCAGCAAAATTACTGGATGAAGAGAAAGTGGCATATGTAATGTATTTGAATTTCAGAGAAATATTTGATACAGTGTCTGACAAAACCTTACTTGAAAACTTAATTGAAGTTGTCTTGGAGAAGAATAGTGTTGTGTGGATTGAAAACAAACATTAATGGATAAATAGGTAAACAATACTGCAATGAAAGGGTAATGACAAACCATGTAATGATTGAGGAGAGGTGCCTACCAGGGCACCAGAGGGACACAGTCTTTGGTCCACCATAATATCTTTATTACCAAACTCAAGTACAGAGTAAGCAACATACTGACAAAGTTAGTGGATGATGCTAAATGTGCAGGAGATGTAAAGGAGATGAATCAAGACTTAGATGATTTAATTATAACAGCATGAATAAAGAGTAGTTAAAAGAAATTTCCAGTCATTTCAATGTACAGCACAACAGATGGATACAAGAAATACAGCAGAGAAATAATCTGAGGGATATAAAGTCTTCTGAGGAATGATCCAGAAGTAAGATCTAGAAGTAGTGGTTGAAAATTAAAAATTAATATGAGCTCTACATATAACATAGAAGCAAACAAGGACCATGTCAAGTGTGGACCAAAGGCACAGAAAAATAATTTCATAGACTATCGTATAATGATGTTTTAGTCTTTTCTTACATAACTGTGGCCTTCCACACTGAGGGAATTACTGGTTTTGGTCCCGGAAAATTGATAAGAAAGCGTATCACCTGGAGTAACAAATAAATAAATGATCAGAAGAGAGCTACATAGGAAAATAATGGGAAAAGCTAAAGCATGCTTGATATTTAAGAATATGCATATGGAAACCACAATCCTTCACAGAGTTGATAGCTGAAAACAAAATACTTTATTAAGAGGAAAATAAAACTGAAACCAGCAGTTTAAGACTGAAAGAAGGATGCAAGCTGAAGAAAGGACAATATTCTTTATTTACATTAAGTATGACTTGCAAAATGGTTGTCATAGAGGAATGATGGAGCAAACATGCACGGGTGGTTTTGACACTAAAAGTCTCCTTTGAGGTGCCACGTCCCCACACCTGATGCATCTGGCCTAAATGACCAGTAGGGTTGAAACCTCCACGTATGGTAACCTAAATTGATTTAGAACATATGCATGCAGGGGACCTGTCTTCTCTAAGGATTTGCTCAGTCATAGAAAAACTGGGATGGAAAAAACCAGAAAGGAAGGTCAGTAGCATCTAGAAATTGGCTATCCTATAGGGAGATCATGAAGCTCAAATGCGCTGAGTTGGGTTTGGAAATACAATTTATGTCTCCCTGTGCCAGCTTTGATGAATTTGGTGCAACATTACATTGCAAAGGGTGTCTGGGAAATTCTCTGACTATCATGTGAGGTGTCAACATGTATGTAGAGGTGTTATGTAAAGTCTAGTACAACTATGGTAATCAGACGTATCAAGTGACAAGCTGCTCACAAAGTCTTGGAACCCGGGAGCTTTGTGCATGGGGATGCACCTGGATTAAGAAGCAGACAGTCTCTGCACAAGGTCAGAGGAGACAGGAATTGGGGTCCTCAAGCAGGTGCTGCCCCAACCTACCAGCTGGTCGGGGACCATGGGCCAGGGCTTCATGCAGAATCAGCTGTGGTGCATTGCCCAAGGCAATGAGCTGTGGGCAGTTCAACCAAACTGGTGTGGCAAGTGTTTTGAGAGGCATGGTGCACCAGAAAGCCAAAATGACTCTTCACATGTAGGAGAAGTTGGGAAACATAAAAAGCAAAGGTAAGATGCAGTGCCATTTTTCTGACAGCAGCTTTTCTGGGGAGGGAATTGTACATTTCTTTCCATGTTACAGTAGAAAGGGTCACGTGTCTGTGCCTACTAGCAGTGGGCACTCCTGCTGCATCTCTGGGACGTTGAAGCCAAAAGGAGATTGGTGTTATGATAAGTTTCAGCAAAAGTGATGGCAACAACAATTTCTTTAGTCTGAGAAAAATGTTCAGTTTTGTAAAGTCACCATATGGCATTAGCCTTGTTAGTACAACTTGGTAGAGGTCACCTTAGAGACAGAATGGCATTTCTTTTCTGCCTCTGCCTGGAATCTCTTTTGAAGTCATTTTTTTTTTTCCTTTTTCTGATGCGTAGGGGTTCCAGACCACAGCATATGAACATATTTTGTACCATCCCAGAAGTATAAGTGTCTACCAGAAAATCAACATTAAAAACGTCCAGAAATTGTGCAAGTACTTCATGAGCAACACATGATTTTTGTACAGTTCTTCTTTCCTCCCCAAGGGTCCTAGAGCATTTTATTCCCTCATCTGACACTGAAATGCAGCCACCTCTGGGGTGGAAGCCAGCAGCCATTCAGCATCAGGGACAGTGCCATATTTAAGCAAGATAAATGCACAGAAGAAAGACCATCTGTTAGCATGCCAGTCAATTTGTAGATACAAGTAGATCCATAGCAAGTTGTGACAAATCCATGTGCCAGAGCCCCCTCCAATATTTCTAGCAGAGTACAGACAAGCATAAGGAAGTCATTTGTGCACACCCTAATGGTGCTGTCAGCCTGCCTGGGTGGACTCTGCTCTCTGTGATATCACAGTTCACCTCTGGGACAGGGGACAGAGCAGAGTTGATGTTATCAGTCAATTGCTCCCCTATATGGGGGCATGAAGGTAGGCATGACAACTTTTTTGCTCAGCTCTAGTCAGTGGCTTTTGCCAAAGTCTTGAGCCAAAGCTCCTCCGGACGAGTGCCCAGAAACATTTGGCTCTAAAACCAAGCTGAGGGATCTCTAAGAGCCAAGTTGTAGAAGCCTCATGGAGTCTCTGTGGCCAAAACCATGGAAAAGGAAATTAGCTTTGAATAGAGCCCTTATAGATCAAACACCCAGAGTAGACTAAACATCTTTGACAATGAGTCTAATATTTCATGGCAAGGCAATTTTGCTCAGTAATTTGTTCAGATCTAAATGCTTTTAGTTCTCTAAGTTCATTTCTCACTAAATTATTTTCTCAGGACAGTTTGTTTGAACATAATAAGGAATCCAAGCCTCAGCTATAGCAGGAACTTTGCAATTCAAGTGCATGTGTTATAATACCTTATTTTCCATCATGGGGATTTAATCAAATTCACTGAAATTATGGCCTATAACAGAGATTTTTCAATAACGTATGTTAAAAGTGTTATTATGTAATGACTTAGAAGTAGGGAGTGAAAAGATGATAGTGTGTTTCAGCATACAATATGCTATGAAGGATTAGCTAAACTATTGGGAGCCCACACAGGTCTCCACTACCCTCAGCACTTGTGAGTCATTGTGGTCTTGTTTGTTTCTCTGATAAATTCAGTAAACTGGGGTGTAGTATATCACGCAGCAGTGCCATATATCATTCCATTCTCTAATAAGAACATAAAACAACCATTGATTGCAAACAGGCTCTTTTAAAGATTCACTACACTGTTTGGCATTTTCAAATGTTTTTATGTTGGCAAGCTATTATAATAACTCATATGGGATCAAAATGCATATAACTTATTCCAAAGTATTCCACATGCTAATTAAGTAAACAGAAATGCACTTGTCTCTACCTCCCCCATCAAAAGCAAGCATGCTTATTCTCCAGAACATTATTTCACTTCAACTTCTCCTCTTTATGTATCATTCCAAACCTTCTTTCCCCACCTCCAGCATTCATATTCCTGTTCACTGAGTCTCTTGTTACTGTCTCTGTCTTTTCATATATCTAAAATATTAAAGTAAAGCAAGGCAATGAGTCACTTTTTATCTCTCCAAGGAGGAGAGAGGAAGATGACACATTGTGCACTGATCTTACTAAGAAAAATACAGTAAATGTGGAGATTTTTTTGTTTTGTTTTTATTTAATCTTTATCAAAACCGCATTGCACGAGCCAACTTCATTTCTGAAAAAAACAAACAAGAGAGAGCAAAGCAGAGACAGGTGGAAAAAGCACTAAGAATTATACCAATTAGGACATTTTTTTCAGTTCAGTTCGAGGTGCTGGTACTTGACTGCAGCTTGAAAATAGTCATATAAAAAAAAATTTGATATGTATTAATTTCAAGCAAAATAAACTTCTCCTCAATGTCCATATGTGTAAGTTCCATCAGTATTACTCATCCGCATAAACCAAGTGAAGAATAGACTTCTTAGAGTCAATTGTATTTTCACACTTGAAGCCAGAACTACAGTCTTCCATTATTATGTTTATGGCTTACGTCTTTTTTTAGAGAGCAGGCACCACTAAGACCTTCACACAGCATGGGTGGGGTGATCCCTGAGCTGATATTCTGCAATCCACATTCTGCAGAAGGCAGAGGGGGAATGTCTGTCCCTCTGAGTCTCCCTCCCTGAAGAGCTGGGGGGTCTTTTCAAAAGGCTCTCACTCTGAACCGGTTACTTGTTTAAGCACTGGTAGGGCTTCGGATCTCCAATGTATCCAAGAAGGAAACTGCAGTGAGATGGGAGGACAAGGAGTGGAGTCTGGCACAAATGAAGTACTGGGGCTGGGACCAGGAAATTGCTCCCACTAAGGAGTTTTCAAAGGAGTTCACCTGGGTGAAAATGGTCTTTGAGGTACAAATGGTTCACACCCCAACTTGTGGCTATAATCAGTTGTGCCAGAGGAACAGCCAAAACCAGCTGCTCCGTGATGTCTCATTAGATCTGCCATTTTACACACAGCAGCCAAAGACAAAACAGGCAGTTGCTTGGCAGAAGCCTGAGGCTGCTTGGCACCACAGCACAAGCATGCTCTTAGCTCCGGCTGTGGCCAACCCCAGGCACAGAGAGAAGGAGAAAGAGAGGAGGAGGAGGAGGAGGCGGCGCCAACAGGCAATGCCAAGCTTCATTATTGCAACAAGATTTACAGGTTGTGGGTTAGCTTTCTAAGCAGGTAACAATGCCTGAAATGATAGAGACGGACACACAGCATATCTGAATCTCTCAGGAATGCTGCGACGTCTGGAGAGCCACAAGCAAAAGGAATTGTGTCATATCCGTGCTACTCTCAAGTCTGGCAGTGGGCTCCCATCCCTGGGTGTTTCTGTGAAAACAGAGGCCTAGCAAGCCAGCCTTTCAGTGCTTCACAGCACAGAGAAGGATTTTGAGTGGTTTAATTGAAAGATTAGCGACAATCACCCCAAGCTCCAGTTCAGATTCACACACCCACCATGACTGAGTTCCACAGTAGCTATATATTTCCATTTACTGTTACTCTATCAAAATGCATTTATGCAAAATAACCATTGTAAAGGAAGCAGGCAGTCTAAGAGGGAGGCCTTATTGTATGGGTAGTCTTTCTCTTGCAGTGTATGTTTCAAATGTGAATTTGAAATGGATCTTCCACTTTGAGATGAAGGTTCCAACTTGATGATACACCCTAACTTTAGTAACTATGTCGAAGAAGACAATTCTAATCCCTTCAAAATAATATCTCAGAACTCTCACTTCAGATCCCTGTGGTCCCTCACAGTGAAGTCACAAAAATGCAGATCCTGCTAAAAGAATTAATATATTTCATTTAATAAAGTGAAGTTTGTGGGTTTTTTATACTATACTGCCTTGGCATCTTACCTGCTTTTTCAATACAGCTGGTAACGGTCCTAAGATCACTCGCAACTTCTGGACATTCTGGACAGTATCCACCTGCACTAGAATGTAGAGTAAAAATGCTTGTAATTGGAAGCCTCAAATTTATCTTCCCCTGAGACTTTTGCTTGGTTATTGGGCTCCATTGTGGCCCATCTCTGACATGCAAGAGCGGACTGCTCTGTGTAGTAGAGCTGTTGGAATCAGGATGGTGACGCTGCATGCCAGACAATTCCATCAGGAGCAGTATGCCTTGTTCAATCCCTTTACCTACACAGGGAACACTTAAATTCTCAAATCTACCCGTTGCTTGCCCAGTCAGTTCACTTTTTCCAGTGAAGATTTTATAAGGGTGATATAAATTTAACTGCATGCTCAGCCATTCCCAGTCACCCTTGGACACAAGAGATTTTGGATCACCACTGCCATCTAAGCCTCCCCTTTAGGGCAACAAGCTGAAGCATTTCCGCAGGCCCCAGGAGTAGTCCTATGACCAAACTGAGCTGAGCAGACCCTGCAAGTAAACGTTTAACTCTCATCTGTGCTTTAGGAAAAAATCTCTTGGAAAATCTGCCCTACAGCTGCTTGGGACAAACTGCAGAATGCCCACATCGTACCTCTGAGAAGAAAATACAGACCTCTGAGCACTTTGCCAAATAAGTGGTGGCTGTGCTTGTGGAGGACATGTTTATACAAGAAATTATGAAAAGTGCACAATAATGTCTAAAAGAAATAAGCCCTCAAGGGTGCAGCTCTTCTTAGAGGAGAAAAGCTAAAAAAGAATTGTAGTTTGCAGTGTGTATCCTTAGTTTTATGCTGTACCTTTGAATGTGTTGAGGTTTTGGAGGTTCCTTATTCTTACAGGAAAATATATTCAAAACTTAGTCCTCGTAAGGTATTTATTTTTTTTTCTGGTGCTGGGCAGAAAAAAACCCAACAAAGTAAAAGAAATGCATTCATCTCTAAACCATAATCCTTGCAGTGAAGGCAAATTGGGCACTCTCCAAACAATGCCAAGTATGAGGAAGCAAAGATGGCTCGCCCCCCTCCCCCCCCCCATGTTTTA
>NW_008237222.1:7627646-7675213 GCF_000691975.1 Corvus brachyrhynchos
AATGTTTTAAGGTCTTTTTCCCCCTCATAATATTAAACTAAGTCTTACAACTAATCTGATGGGATTTCAGGCTGAGGCAGCATACTCCAAGCACCTCAGCAGCAGTGATGGAAATCTGTATAACCCTTACAGGTACAGAAAGTGACACCATCCCTTCAGAGAGCATGTTAGCCATGCATCATGAACCTGTACTCCAGAAGCACATGCTCTGTATGGAGAGGGAGGATGGATAGGAAGTGAACGCACTTTCAGGGTAGTGTAACACAACCCTCTCCTCTGCCGTTCCCTTCTGCTGGCATCAGGGTGGATGTAATTCTTCTCATGCATTATTGATAGGCCCAAAAGCCTGCCAAGCTTGCCTGCTTTTTTGTGACAGACAAAGGAGGGTACACGGATGGCACCTCTCACTGCTCGGGGCTCTGCTTTCATTAAGAACATTTTCTGCCTGTTCTCCAAGGGCACCCTCTGTCAGAGACTGCCACGCAATAAAAAAAATACGGCTTTGAAGTCCAGTGAATAGAAACAAAATGAATTAGCGTTCAGGTGTTCGTGCAACCTGATTACAAAGGCCCAATTCAGTGGCGTCCTTCACACCTTTTCACATGTCCCTGCATAATCTCTACACATCTTTTAGGCTCTCTGCCTTTCTAGTCCCCCTCCTCCCTGTTCCCCCCCATCCCTTTATTTCCTAATGCTTGCAGGTCCTCCAGGAAGACACAAGCACTTACAGTTGTTGAGTGATTAAATATTTATAATCAGGGCAATGAGTGAGGTGTTGAATAATAAATGCTAAGGTTGAGGCGGCCTTAGATAATTTCTGCAGATTTCTTCATCCACAGCCTCTTTGATTCTAAGGCAAAATCCTTTTAATTAACAATAATTTTTTTTCTTTCTTTACTTTTTCTTTTCTTTCTTTTCTTTTCTTTTCTTTTCTTTTCTTTTCTTTTCTTTTCTTTTCTTTTCTTTTCTTTTTTCTTTTCTTCTTCTTCTTCTTTCTCCTTTTTTTTTTTCCTTTAGCAGCTGTGACAGGCAATAGTCCTTTGTCACTGTTTTTTTCATGAACCTTAACCCTGAGAAAGTGCTAGAGCTGTTATTATAACCTTAGATAGAAATGCATAAAATTTACATTGGTTGTTGCTTGCTCACATGTGGCTTTTATATCATGATGTGACTCTTGGGGATGTCCTGTCCAGGGCTAGGAGTTGGACTCAATACTTGTGGGTCACTCCCAATTCAACATATTCTGTGATATATATAAGACACGTACATAAAAATATCTATTTACCTATATTCACTCAAACTCCTCTACATCAACTAGTATTTATTTAAGAAATGAAAGTCTGTAATAAATGGTCAGTCAGCTGTTAGGGACAGTTACAACATGTCGTGATGGGGAAGATAAGTGACTTATATAAAGCTTCTTTAAAGAGCTGGCATTGTAGCTAACACCACACTTTACAGAACAGACAGAACAGCTAGTTTATCCAGAGGTTTCTCTTGATTTGAACTAGGAATGAATTTAGTGTTTAACATATTTCTTTTCTCTCTTTAATTTCCCTAACTAACAGCATTGGAGCTTGGGATTTTTTGCATTTTATTTCCTTAGAAAATACACTTTAAAAACAAGAGTGCTGGTTTCTAGTGTCAAGTGATAATTTCAGTTTGAGGGAAAGAAAGTCCTTCTTCTCTAAGAAATATTGCAGACACTTGTGGTATGGAGAAAAAGCCTGTAAAAATGATGTCTCATGAGATCAGAAGTCCTGGAGCAGGTAAGAACCTTTTTCCTTCCCTTCTTTCCTTCCAATTACATTCAGTCTCATGACTATGCAGGAGACTGATTTGTCATTTCTGAATGCTAGATTTGGTGGAGAACTGCTGGTATAGCACAGACAAAGCAAAATACAAAGCAATAACTCTTGTGATCCAGGGTTCACAGAGGCTAATGTGAAATGACCAAAAGTAGGAAAAATGCATTCAGCAATAGGATTTGGAAAAATAGCAAAAAGATATCTGACAGTTAGAAGCTTTGAAGCATTTCAGTGTCAAAGATGACTTAACCTGGAGTATAAAACTAACAAAGAAACATTAGGAACCCCACAGTCTGCCTCCAATCATGTCACTCTGATGTCTATATCACTTAACTCCTCTCAAAATGAATGTTACTGTATTTCTATATGTGATGACACTGTTTTGAAACTTGGTAAACAAACGTTCTATAGTATTCTAAGATCTTAAAAAGGAACTTGAAAACATTCAAAAGGCAAGGCAATGTAAAGGTTTCTGTCTGATACTCCTTCCCTCTCACATTTTTCCCCTGCTCCAAGGTGCACCCTTTTCCACAGCTCACAGCTCCTTCAGGAAACATCCATCTACTCCACCACAGTCCTCCCCACAGGCTGCAGTGTGGCTATCTGCTCCACCATGGAGTACCTCATCTTTGTTCTCTTCCTCCTCCTCCTCCTCCTCCTGACCTTGGTGTTCCCTCTGCTTATTATCGCTCTTTTTGTTCCCTGCTCTTTCTCCCTCTGTGCAACACTTGCTGCCATTTCTTAAACATGCTTTCCCAGAGCACCACTTTGGCTGACAGGTGCAGCTGTGTTCTGTGATGGGGCTGTTGGAACCAGCTCTTTGGCAGAGGGCAGCCCCAGCCTCTTCTCATGGAGGCCACCCTGCCAACCCCTGCTGCTGGCACAGACACCCAAAATAAGATTAAAATTTTAGCAAAAAATTAATTTTTCTGAATGTGTAATCTAACATGCTGTAGGTGGATGCTGATGAGGAATATATCTACTGATGCATTCTGTTGTTTGAATTTTCAGCTATAAATACATATCAAGAGAAATTAAGCTGTCCACTTAAGCTCAGTCATTGAAATACAAAAGGGAATAGCGTTTGAGTTTAAATCAAAACATTTTCACACTGGTGACTCACTCTGTAATGCAAACAATACAGCTGCTCTGGTCATATTATCTCATATTATCATATTATCTATCTTTATATCAAGTAATTTGAAATAATATTACATCCAAAAGAAAGCAGAAGTTGGTATTGATATTTCAAGGAGGAAAATGGGGACATCCTGGCAGTCTAAGAAGGTCACCAGGGATGAAAATATTTGCTTTATTTACATGTGCAGCTTCAAACACAGGTACAGTGCAACAACAGAAGCAGTAAACTGAGCTTTCTGGAGGACTTTTTCCTTGCTCTTGTTTTTGAACACTCTTCATGTTGTAATCTTATCCTCCTACCCAGCTTCATGCTGCATGGCTAATTCATCTTCCTGTTGCGCCTCACCAGGCTTCAAGAACTCAGTCTTTAATAAATTCCTGTGCTTAGTTATGTGCATGGACCATTTATATCCAGAAGGATGAGAGGAAAATATGGATCCTGTATGAAGAAATTTCCAGAAACCTATTTGGACTGTAAACTCTCCAGAGCAGCATGCATCTTGGTACTGTTCTCTACGGCATCTGTCCTCATCATATGTTTACAATAGATGCCACAAAATTAATTTTTTTCAAATTAATTTGATTTCTCACACCTTTTTGGTATTTACAGAGGGAGAAAATATCATCCCTAAGTCAATTCTCTTAAGTGAACTCAAGCCTTTAACCTTTGTTTTCTTGGATTTTTCTATTATTCACTTCTCATAGCATTTTCTGTTTCCAGAACTGGGTGCTTTACTAGAGATACTGCGTCAACTTTTAGTTGTAAAATGCTGCAAACTCACCAGTTTCAGGAGAATTGCTTGTGATTTTCACTGATCAATAGGGATAAAAAGTGAGTATGAAGAAAAGGTCCCATTTACACTTCAGACCGTTACACCACCTGTTCTTATCTTGGTATGTATAAGGCATTACAGGGTTAAGGCTGTGTTACCATGGTAGAAAGAAAGGAGGCCTCAAGGTGCACAAGATTTATTCCTCCCTCAAAACATAGTCTTTTGCCTCAAGTGACCTATTACTCTTACAAGTGAGCCCAGTTTTGAAACAGATAAAATGCTTACAAGTAATTTTTTCTCCTGAAGAGGACCATTTGGACTGTATATGTTGGATAGCTTCCTGTGCACAGAGTGAGTAATGGGAAAGATTTCATAAAAGTGTTTGGGCTTGTAAGGAGACAGCACAGAACAGACAGGCCTTGTAACTAGACAAGATCTTAGTCCTCTGCCTCATTCAGCCACTGAATTAATAGAAAATTAGAACTACTTCTTCCCTCTCCCCTACACTCATAACTTTCTGGAGTAGAAGCTGCCACTTTACGTGCATCTCCTACCAGCAAGGGTCAGATCTCAGTTAGGGCTTCTTGATGATATCATAACACAAAAATATAATGATGAGGATGATAATAATAATGGTAATGGTAAGAGACAAGAAAGTCATTCAGAACTATGTTGTGAACATCTCAAAGTCAAGAGTGATCTCCAGATTTAAAAATTAGTCCCACTTTATGGAGAGGAAGTGATTCCATGTGAATAAATAAGTTATGTCAGGGTTTGAACACAAATTCTGCATGAATATTTGACTCCTAATAGTGTTCATTCATGTGATACTTCATGCTCCTCAGTTTCCCTTTGTCAGGCTCATCCTTATGTAAGCTTTCAGGCACCCTGAGATGATGCATCATAGAATTAGCAGAAGTGTGCATGCCACAACTAGAGCAATGGATGGGAAAAGGTTGCCTAGCATTGCCTCCTAATTTCGTTTCCTCTCCCCACCAAGGGGTAATTGCCAAACCACCAACAGCTAAATAGATCCATCAACAGATGCCAAGGCTGCTGCTAGGTTTCAGTCATGTCTTTCCCAGTAGGGGCCACTACAGAGCATCAAATAGCAAGGATGACTGGGAAGAGAAAATGAGTACAGTATTACAGAAGGAACCAGGTAAATATGAAAAATGCTTCACTGGAAGATTAATCCTTCCTGTAGTCCATCGTTAAAGTAATAAAAGGTTTATGATTCATTTCTTACATTATAATGGAGGAGGCAATTAGTAATTACTGGATTTATAGTATTTGTTGTGTTAACTCAGCCAATAAAATACACAGCAAAACTGTTTTTCTGAAGCACATTCATTGCAAAGTAATGTTCTTGAAGCATTAAAAATGCAATCTAGTGCACTGCACTTCATGTATTATTACAGAAAGAAGGATGGTTCTCCAACATACACTGAGATATTAAGAACTCAAATATTTTCATTTTTTTCCTATACTATTTTTTTTTTCCCAAAGGGAGTTTAAACAATCTGAGTAATCTCCAGTAATAAGATTTAGCACAAAACCCTACATGTGCTTAATGTCTATTGTTAAAAAACTAAGCTCCCTTTCTCAAACTTCCACATCTTTCCCCTTAATGTACAATCAAGTTTGTGTCTTTTCTTCACATGGGAAAATGGTCAGAATCACACAATCTTCACTGGCTACTGGAATTTCCTTTGTATCTGCCCTAACAATACTTTCTGCTTCCACTAAAGTATTTCCTTAAAGTAGTATTTGCTTCAGTAGTATTTTTGTCCTGCTGTGAATTGGAATTCCCTTATTATGTATTGGTCAGTTGTACAGATTTACATTCTGGAACTGCTACAAAGTAAATCTTATATTAAAACAACTTTTAATATATAGCAAAAATTTAACCTGAATTAACAAAAAATGAAAGTATTATTTCTGTTACATTCTTGTATCTTACCTATATGTGCCTTGGAGTTCAAGATCTTGGAAAGTGATTGCTTTATAATGTTCCATGTTTAGTTATTGGGCTTCTGTCCATAAGCTAAATTAAACATGTAGAATAATAGAAAACACATGAATTTCCATCCAAAAAACACAATCATCTTTCACTTTAGCCAAAGGAAAGTATACAATAAACACCACTCATCTAGAGGGACCCTACAGCCAGGGATGGAAAGAGGTGAAGTTTGAGGAAACCCTCCAATTTAAGCAAGGCATTTTTCTAAATCTTGACTGTAAGGGTAACCCCCATGAAATTCAGGATTTCCAGTTCCCCTGCTAACACATTTTCCTATACATTCCCTAAATGTTTTCATTTGCAAAAATAGGATTGACTTTCCGTCCACTGAAAAAAGCCTAGCCACATAATCCTCGATCATCAAGGCAGGAACAGCCTTGTAATGCAATTTTCTTCTGAAAGTTTTAAAAACTGAATTCAGAATTAAACTGTCATGCGTAGCACTCCTCAGGGGTTCCTGGAAAACCATTTTCCCAATTGAGTATGCAACTCTGTGAAACCAAAAAGGGAAGCAGTCAATCTTGTCAGCTGTTTCTAGTCAAAAAAGTTTTTGCCAAAGCAGAATTATTCTTAGAAATAAGTTTCTGCTATGGAATTAAGTTCACTAGAGTAAAAGCTGTTGGACAATTAAAAATTGTCAAAATTATTGAAATAAAATTTCTTTATTCATCTGAACATCTTTTTAACTTTGTTGTCTCCAGAGTTTTCATCAGTAGTACTGTTTTTCAGATTCTATGTTAATAAAAGCAAACTGTAATCTGAACTTTTTGGGGAAGACAATAAAAGCTTACATCCTCCAATACTAGTGACGGATCTACTGCAAATGCATTATTTGCTATGTTGGAGAAAATCTTATATAAGCAGCATGTAAAAAACCCTGAACAATAATAAGTTATCTAGCATGCTCTTTATCACTGCTTCCTTAACATGAAGAAGAGTCTGTGTGCCTTAAAGCTTGTTGTTTTTTAACCAACCATACCAGTTGATCTAATAAAAGATAATGACTCTACAAACCTTCTCTTAAAAACATTTCACACAGTCTAGCTAGAGACAGAGAGGGGAAAATTAAGTTCACAAGCCTTGCTTGCGAAGTCCCATTGAAGGGACGATGAATTTGTCTGGATGCAATATGTAATAAACAACCCTGTGAAAAAAAAAGGCAGAAGCTTGCACAGCATCTGCTTTGCAAACTTAAATAACTTGGCCATTTAAGTTGTTTTGTTTGGTCTATTACATATGGCAAAATGATCCAATTGATGCACTCAATACCATCAGTATTTCATTTTTAAAAACTAATCTGTTCTCTTCCCTTCTCCTTCCCATGTTGATGGAGGATCGGTTTAATATCTGGATTGCTGGCAGTGCACTTGAGTGCTGGTGAGTCAGATAGATGGGAATGCTCCCTCTGAGTCAGTGTGGAGCCAGCCTCCCAGCATGGTGCTTGGGGACACTCTGGTGCTTGAGCTGCAATCATTTAGATCAGAGAAAACCAAAGCCCTCAACAGTTGCGGTCACTTGAAATCAGATGGAAAAAACAGAGATATTACGCCAGTATCCTCAGCAAACTCAGAAGAAGACAATAAATTGCATGAGGCCAGATCTGCTCACATTCTGCCAAGAACCTTGATGAGATAAAGATAGTCTTTTTTTTCTATCATTAAATAGTCAAGCTCATTATTTTTATTATTAAAAGAAATTGTAAAAGTTGCTATATTACACACAAGAAGTGGTTGCATTTCAGTGCTGCACAAAGTGATTCTGGTACATACGTATAAGCTGTAGGTTTGCATGTGACAAGGAATAAATCAGTCCTAGCTGTGCTTTTGCATAGACTTCAATGGAGTTTAGAGCTGTCCTAGACTTTTTAAATTATCTATAATTCATCTGGAAGAAAAAAAAAGGAATTTAATCACAAATGAATTCTTTTAGAAAAAAAACCACTGTGCTACCAGTTCTTCCCTTGGCCTGTAAGCTCTTTGCAAGCAGGGCCCAGATTCTTATTCTGTGTTCACCCAGTGCATAGCACAGTCAGCTCCTCTGGGTTTTTGAATGATGTATTTCAACAGTGATAACCCTGATGACAATGATGTCCATGATAATAAATTCAACACTTTTCAGTGAATAACACATATAATTATTACACTCCATTTCTGCTTATTATTCAAGTATTTTTAGTTTCCCTTAGCAAAAGTTCATGTCACTGACAATGCATCCAATTAAATATACAAAAATGAACATCTGCAAAATTTCAAGTACCAAGAAAGCTCTGATACTTTCTTGCTTCAAGAAAGAAAGGGGACAGACTGACAGGGAAGATTTTCTCTTTTTTTTATTCTGAAACACTACTACTCTTGTAACCACCGTCCCCCTTATTCACATAGTTGCATAGTTAGTTGGCAATTTACTAGGGAATCATCATGCGCACAGAAAACCATCTGAGAAACAAACTCAATTCAGTGAAAGGGAGAACACTAACATTTCAAAGTGATCTGAGTTGCACAGGTCAGGGGAAAAAGATTATGGTACTCAAAGTAAAACAAATAAACTTTTAGCTTCACACTGTTTCAAAATGGAAAGCATGTTTCCTGATACGTGAAGTTCAAATGAAACTATCCATAAAGTAGATGTTGAGATCCTGACCTGAGAACTCACGTGACAGGATAGAACTCAATGCAAAATTAAAAGGAATGAGTTCTCCACCCACCAACTTCAGCAGCGCTTCTAGGCACCATAATAATTAATTGAGCCTTGATATTTCATCAGCCGTTGATTACAGAGTGGAGCTGAGTGGAGCATTTCACAAAGAAAGTGAGACAATGTTGCAACAAAGTCAGGAAAAAAATATCACTTTTCACACAGCATTGTTTTGTGAATTTTGACATTCGATTTCACTTAGCTGAATGAAGAATAGAGTGAGAGAAGGTGAGCATGCCAGAGTGAGAGGGAGAGACAAGGCTCAGACAGCACACCATTCTCTAAGTGGTTCACATGTTTAATAGCTGAAGAGATGGGAGCAGATTCTCCATTTGACCAAAATTTTGTTTCATGCAAGGGAGAGACCTTTTGGGGAAACAACCAACACTCCCAGATGTTTTGACTAGACTCAAGACACTGACTCCCAGCCCAGAGCAGTAGGAAGACTGATCCACATCTCTCAGGTTGGTCAAGGCCCCCCAGTGAAATGTTGAACAGCTAAGCATATGTGTTACAAACACTGAAGTATAGCCCTTGACATCCGGTGACTTGTTTTGGAGAGAAAGCCTTGCCCAAGGGCAGCTGCACCAGGATATGGTGCCAAGATGTCTCTGCTATGGGCACTTGTGTGGCAGCTCAGAAGCCAGTGGAGAGATGGTTTATAAAGGGAGTTGAGAAATAAAAATGTTCATTTTTATGACTGCCAACATTCACCTCAGCACTGCTCAAGTCCCTCAGTATCGCATGTCTTTCCAGGAGCAAACCCTCTTCTGGTTGAAGACTTTTGACACTGATTTTAGTGTAAGCTTTAAGGAGTTTTGGAGGGTTTTGTGTGAAGGGCATTTTTGTCCAGACACTCAATTTAGGAAATTTCTCCATTCCTCAATGGATCCTTTGTGGGGGGGGTGTGGGTGTGGGTGTAATTTCCAAGAATCACAGAATATTCTGAGTTGAAAGGGACCCTCAAGGATCATCAAGTCCAATTCTTAAGTGAATGGCCCATATGGGGGTCAAGGCCACAACCTTGGCATTATTAGCACTGAGCTCTAACCAACTTTGTTTATATTTGCTTAAGTATCAGGGAAAAAACAAACATCCATGTTTTAGCTATTTTTGATTGTGTAAATTCTGTATGTACAAATGCAGTGAAATGCATTACCCTCATATAGCAAACTTTTTATTCAACAACATGATGTAAATAGCTATTTTTGTTCTTTTTGCTAGGACTAGGAGTGCTTTGGATGAAAGAGGGTGGGGGGGAGGAAATACTGGCATGTGTGAAATGTAGGAGAGGAAATGTAAGAAGAGAGAGATCAGAACATGACACATAATAGGGCTACAGAAAGAGCAGCTGATAAAAAAAAAAGATAAGCATTGAAGAGGAAATTAAAAGACAAGAAGTTATCCACTTGGAATTGATCAAGAAACAAGAGCATGTATGCCTGTAGTAACATCTCCATCTCCCATTGGCAGTTCCTCCAAGATCCAGGGTGTTCCCTGAGTCCTGGCTGACATCCAGCTTGGGTAATTATATTCTACTTACATAAAATTCCCCTTGCAGTTTCAATTGGACACCACTTTGCATCCCAAACTGTTCTGCAGTGTGGTTATGCCTGCTTCACAGCAGAGATGGCTGCATTTCAGCAGGGAGCAAAGTTATCTTTTTATATAGTTCATATACTATGTTATAAAGCACCTGGGACCCTTCTGCATCAAACGTGCTGTACACATTATGTTATCAGTAGTATTCAAGTTATTAGGAGAAATGGTATACAGTCATCATTTATCTACTGAGACAGTAAATTCTCTGTTAAGTAGGGTCTAAGCTAAATCACAGTGCCATAGTAGTGCTCAGATGGAATTGAATGGCACAGTTATAAAAGTAATTGAACAAACCAGTATGGCTACAGCTGGGGAAAGTAAATCAAAGGCCTAGATCCTCAGCTTAAGCAAAATAGATTCATAGAAGCTCAACTATTTACACCAGTGGGGAATTTACCTCAAAAAAACAGGCTGGCAAAGAGACACTGACCATCCCTCCCAAAGTTTTAATGCTTTCCCACTCAGTGGGAGCAAGCAGGGAAGTGCTGATGAACAGTGTTTAAGCAATAGTTGCAGACTTAGGGGAGGTTCTGAGGCCAAAAGATTAGAGAAAGGGGAAAAATGTGCACACACACATGCACACACACACAAGGGAAGAGCCAGTGAAAGAGAAAGCAGAGATTCAGAATGTAACCAGGTCATTGCAAAAATGACCCACAAGACTCAGCTGACACAGGTGAAGGAGACAGAAGAGGGGAATTGTGCTGTTGCCCAGTAGCTTGAAAAGAAATCTGACTGCTTATTAGTTTGTTTTTTTGGTGTGTTTGTTTTTGGGCTTTTTATGTTTAGATCAAAAGGGCAGTAAGTAATTCAATCCATGTGTTTACACAGAGAACAGTATTAGCATGAGGATGCGTGGAAGCCACATGGGAATATCTGCTAAATGAGACTACACTCAAAACAGCCATTCAGCAGTCTTGCAAAACCCATTGTATGGAGGAGAGTTGACCACTGCATAATTCAACTAAGTGAAAGACAAAGCCATTGAGTGACTGAGTACAGCAGCTTGTGAGGCACAGACAAGTTTGCTGTGCAACTGGTCTAACCTGTTACTTTTACGATCACCTCCACATCCAGAGTTTGGAGATGAAGCATGATAGGTTCCACAATGAAGAGTGTGACAGAAAAAGGTAATCAATTAGTGTGAAAGGTAATCAATGTATAAAAAGCAGATCATTCAGCTTCCAGAATTTCAGAGAAGTGTATTTAAAATATAAAAAATTGTAAATTGTTTTTTTCTTTATCATGCTTTTGGGCTACTGAAGTGGCACTGGCACTCCATTCACTATGTCTTCTTGTAAAATGTAACATGAAAAGGACTGTATAGTGAGAGACAGACATCTTTCAGAGCATGATTTTTCTGCTGAAGAAAGCTCATTTGAATCTGCAAAGTAGACATATGAGAGGAGCCAAAAATCATCCTTAGTGAAGTTAGAGATAAGGAATTGTTGAGGCACAGCATCACCAGCCAGTCAAGGCAGGTGATTGTCCTGCTCTGCTCTGCATTGGAGTATCCTAACCTTGAATATTGTCTCCCCAGGCTCCCCAGGGCAGTGGCCACAACCCGAAGTCTGACAGAGTTCTAGAAGCCTTCGGACAATACTCTCAGGCTCATGAGTGTAAGTCTTGGGGTGTCCTATGTAGGGCCAGGAGCTGGACTTTGATGATCCTGATGGGTCCCTTCCAACTCAACATATTCTATGATTCTGTAGGGTTCTGTGGAATACATTATTATAGACACTGTTTCAAAAACCTTGCCAAGGTACAGGTAAGAATTCTATTCTGCGCCAGTATTTGGCATCTTCTAAAGGAGAAGGAATGTCAGCTGAGAAGGTGATGAGTTTAGCTCCTACTGTCTTTTGATTGACCATCCAGTCCTGCTGCAAACTTCAGAAGATAGCAAGATTATTAAAAAGTCAGGTGAAACAGATTCAAACAACTAAAATCAAAGTGCAGAGAACATACTGAATACAGTCAAAGAGTGATAGATTTAAATGTGAAATACTGCTAGATAGCATAATTTCTTTCAAAATAGGAGAAACTTTAAAGTACAACAGCAGCTACTTCATACTGGGAAAAAAAGAAGACTTTTTCAGAAACAACTAAAGATAATTGGGAATAAAGCTTAAGAAAATGGGTCAAGGAATATTTTTATTATTATTTTGTACATACTGTGAAATATTTTGTTGAATTACAGGACCACATATCTGAAAATCTTACTGAAGCATCAGAGACTAGGTTTAATTCTTTATTGTGGGCCTGCTAATGCTCTTCAGAATTAAGCTAAATTACTGTGTATTTCAAGCCTCATATTTTTGACAAATGTCTAAGACTTCTTGATCTTTACCATGTATTTCATACTGGTTCACAAGTGAACTTTTCAAAAAATTAGCTTTTGATTTTGTGCCTTGCATTTTGTCAATGGGATTCTTGTGAGCTTTGGGTTAGCAACTTTAAGCCTCTGCTTCACAGAGGCTAATTAAATTAAATCAACTGAGTGAAAAGGCAGCCTCTCAGGTCTGCAGTAGAACAGGAGCCAATCCCAGAGGGATGAGGAAGGGTAAGGCAGCAGCATGCAAGCTTTTCCCCTTCCCCCTTCCTATTTGTGGAAGCTGTCCTAAGCACTGTCCAGGAGGCTGTCAGCTGAAACTGGCGTCTGCCATCAGCTAACACTGGGCACATGAAAATGAGCCAAAAAGACAACAGAAGGAGAATGGAAGTGCCAATGTCCTCAAAATTCTGGCGCTGAATGGAAATAAAATCTCCTTTATCTACCTCAATAATTTGTTTGATTAAGGGGATGGGATTTATCCCCATTCATTGGGGACTGGTGAGAAAGCTGCTGGGAGATGACTTTTGAAATCATGTGTGCCACTGATTGCAGCTCCCAGTCTGTGGGCAGCAACTACTGTATTATCCCCCGATTAGTAGAATGGCCTCACTATAGTAAAGTCTGTGAAGCTGGGAAAGCTTAGGGTAATTTCTACTTGTATCTGCCACAAGGTTGCAATCAGCAGACATAATTTGGGGTCATAGTAGTTATCATGTCAGGTACAGGTGGAAGTTTAGAAAACTCACCTTCACAGGACTATTTTTTCATACTGCAATATGAGCCCACAGGTTAAAGGTTTAAGTGTCCAAGTCAGCATTCACAGTTGGAACTGGAAATTATTTTACCGTATTGCATAAACATGGCAGTAACCTTTCCTCTCTGAATGTGATGTAGTCTTGTGCTAAGTGGCTGAAAACCTGGATGCATTGAGCTCAAGGAAGGAGATAGCTCTGCAGGGAGAAGTAATGTGTGTTAATAAACTGGTTATTGACATAAAGAGAAGGGGGTGTTTCAAAAATCTTAAATGCTTCCAAGCACACAGGCTCTTCTTCAGGACTAAATTTCATGTTCTTGATGCCTTAAGAGGCCTCCCACAAACAATGACTAGACAGGAGTAAAGGATTAAAAGAGGTATTTATTTGAAAGGCCTTCAAAGGTGTACCCTGGGGAGCCTGAAGCTATTCTCAATATGGAACCCAAGATGGACCCCAGGTCACGAGTTCTTCACTCTTTTACAGGTTTGGTTCATTTGCATAGCAGGGTTCATTCTCCAGTTAAAGCTTCAGTTTTCCCCTCAGCTTGCCCCCCCCCTTAGCGGCTCTTTGGTTTATACTTTTGGCCTAGGACAGTCTTGGTGTCCTTGGAAAGCAGGGCTGGAGAGGCTTTGTTATGTCTACCTAGCATGAGAAAGCAGAAATTAACAGGCTATGAGAAACTTCAGTCACACACCAAGCAATACAGAATTTGAAAAATATAAAAGTTAAAACCTAAGGCATCATTCCTACACTCCTTAAACTCAATGGGAGCTTTAGCATGAGCTCATTCATCTCTCACATTTAAATTGCAAATAGAGAGGATATAAGATTCATCCTAAAGGAAATGAAATTCCTTACCATTAAAGAAATCATGGTGTTGTTCTAAATAAAGCCTCGAGTGCTGAAGCATCTTGACCCAAAGTGGGTGTAGAGTTCAGAGAAGGCAAGTCAGAACACTCTTTAGTATTGGTTTACCCACCTGTTAAACAGGTCTAACAGTCAACCTCAGGAAAACAGAGAGGATTAATTAACATATCTGATGTTCTCTGAGATTCAAGAGAAGAGAAAGAATACAGTGCAAAACACTATTCTTATTTTTGTCATTTTGGTGATCCATCATCCCGCAGCTCTGTGGGGACAGGAACTACTGTCTGATTCAGCAGGCAAACACATGCAAAAGCCACTGAGATTTGCCTTTGTTGTGGGCTGTCAAATGTGTTTTTATTTTTATTTAATTATTGGCCTTTATTGGGAGTGAGTTCCGATTCAGAGTGCTTTCATGGGACATCATATGATGAGGTGGTACCAAGGGAAGTGCTGCAAAGTAGGTCAGGTACCACAAATGTAACCAGACAAGTCACTCAGGGGAAGTTCAGCTGTTTCAAATAAGTCAGAGACTACAGCCTGGAAGACAGTGATTAAAGCTTAGAAGCCTTTACTGAAGCCACAGCACGATAGGCCTGAATCACTCCAGCATTCAGATAAAGTTGTGCTATTATCAGTTTTCAGCCATCGTGCTAAAATTCTGATCCTGCCAACCTTACTTACATCAGGGACTATCCCTTGCCTGGCAAGGAGACCCATTTCCTGTGTTCACACATCGTAATTGAGGTCTGAGCCTAGAATAAATAAAGGCATATTGAAGACAGTGCTTTCTACGTTGGATAAACTTTGCCTAGGCATTTGAATTTTTATCCAAATTGAGCTCATTCATTGAATCTTTTGTGGTTCTTACACAGGCAGGACTTAAAATATTGTCAACCACCTTACATAACTAAATGACTGTTTGTAATTAAATAGCCTCAATATTTGTTGAATTTGAGCTATCTTCCCTCACTCACAAAGGTAAAATAAATCTGGAAGAGATACTTTGATATATGTTTTGTTTAAGTAAAACAAAATTTTAAGTGCTGCCTCATACACACCTGTTCACATCTGCCTAATGTGACAGTCAGTTACAATAATAAATTCCCAATCCAGCCTTTTCAATGTATGCAATCATTGTTCACCTTTAGCAGCGCAATTTCTTAAAAGGGGAAGTGTTTGGTGTTACACTGGTCTGAAAAGGCCCAAATTTCATCAATTTCCTTACCTTATTGCTGATCTTTGCTAGCTTCAGGTTTTGCCTATGCTTAGTTCTAGCATTCTTATAATATGTTTTCTTCACCCTAGACTGGAAAATCAGAAAAGAAGTTAAGTTTGGGGTTTTTTTTGGTTGGTTGGTTGGGGTTTTTTTTCCCTTAATATACACTTTGATTTAGATATCAAACTGGTCCTATTGCTGATTTTTGACAAAATTAATTGTACCAGCAGTGCCCTATCCTTCAGTGCTTTCCCCTTGACATCCTGGGCTGTTACATGTTCCTAGGCAGGCAAGCCTTACAAGGATGCTGTTACACAGCTCTTGTTTAGTGTTTAGATCTTTAATATTTAGATCTTTAAAGTGTTTTGTGTCTACTTCTAGCAGGCTGTGCGCCAGTTCCCCAACAATGTAGCTGAATCAGTAACTTGGAGCCAATTCCATGATAGTGGGTCCAGCAGTCTGCTCTGGGTATGTATCTTGTGAGTCCTGCAGCCTGCATGCCTCTTTGCCAAACAATGATATAATCAATAAGCTGCCAGCTCTTGGATCAAGGATGTATCCAAGATATTTTAGGCTTATCCAATTACCGAATAATTGTGTTTGCAATAACTAGCTCGTGTTCAGCACATTTGGTTATTAGAAGAAAGTTGATTGCTGCTGACTCTTTCAGTGCCAGTACAGCCAGAAAAGCTCTACTTTATTATGTTTCTACTAAACTTAGAAAAGTTACCTCTGAGTGTTTTCCTATTTTTGGTGTCATGTAATGACATGCAGCTTATTCACATTGCTGTCCTCCAGTGGGGTTAGTGTAAAGGCTTTAAAGATATTGGCAGTATGCCTCCAATTTCCTCTTCTTCCCCTTATACAATTACGGAGCTTTAAATGATAGTCCCTAAATTCACAATCAGCTCCTGAAGCCACCCAGTGAGGCAGCAGGATGTGGAGCTGTTCCCAAGCACCGATTAGCACCAAGTGCTGTGCTCCTGGAGTCCCCTCTCCCTGCAGCTGGCAGCAAATCAGTATAACCCACCTGGCAGGTAAGGGCTCTCTTTGTTATGCAAACTGATGTTTTTCAAGGCTTCTCACTCTGCAGACAAAGAAATAACCTATAGACGTTGTGGAAAGCTAAACCCGTAAGAATTCTGGCTGTTCTGGAACAGTCCTGCTTCAGTGATTTCTTTGAATACAAGTGTAATAACTGCCCAGACATGATAAAAAATATTAATATATTTTCATGGTCATTCTTTTGGACACTTTGCACTTCCAAGGAGATCCCAGGTTGCAACAACTATATAGCATGATTTGGTCCCATGTTGATTTTCAGTCCACAATTCAATAGGACTCCTTTGAGAAATTCTAGGAAAATTTTCTTCAGAAACAATGTTTAAAATAGATTGTTCCACTCATGCATGTAGTACGTAAGCATAAATAGGTTGCAAATGAAGCTGCATAGATTGAGTTTTTAAAATGTTTTTGCAACTCTTGATTTTCTAGAAGGACTTTAGTCTTGAAAATTGAGGAGGAAATCTAAAAAATTCACAGTGAATATGTTGGACTAATAAAAAAATATTTACATATTGCAGAGCAATACACATTCAGTGTGAAAAGGTAATCAGAGCAGAAGCAAATATCCATGGATCAACAAGTGAGTTTCAGTCTGTATCCAGAGGTGTGTTTCTTTATATAGCACTTAACACAAGCTCCCAGGAAATCGGAGGGTGAACACTGAGCATACCACAGATGAGGGGTTTCAGTGGCATTGGTCATGGTTCAAAGAAGATACAGATGCCTTTCAGTCAACAGCCAAAGAGAACCACATACACTCTTGCCTGGAAATAGATAAAGTGCTGGGTTAGTAGCAGCTCACTATGCAGAAGCAAACAAAGGAAAGGATTTAAAAAGAAAAAAAAAAGGCATACAAAGGCAGTTTTAAACAAGTGGTAACATCACTTAATTTTTTTTTTTTTTTTGTACTGACAGTTTTAAAAATCACTTAAAATCCACATAAAAGTACAGTATGTGGGATTCAAATAAACACAAGTGGCCTACTAATGCACTAACGTGTGTGTAATTATTTTAAAATCTGGTTGCACAACAATGAACTCTGCTTTTCATCTTAATCTCATGGAGGAGACGAGATTTCTGTGGTCTTGGTAAAATGCAATCCACGCCAGGCTTGGACTAGTCTGGCCACCCAGGTTTGCCGTTTCATATATCTGATAGATGTGTTTTGACAAGTTATATTAAGTACAAAGCAGGCCACCAGAGCAGCATGTGGAGTTGATATAGACAGAGACAGAAAGGCAAATAACAGTATGAACACACTTTTGTAGGCAGTATTTGCCATAACTGAGTATCCCCCCATACATCATATTACCACACTTCATGAAGGAGAAAAAAAAGTCAGTGTAAGAAACAGGGTTTAAAGGCTTTCAAAAGGCAATATTTTATGCAGGATTTACAGTCTTTGCATCTCCCTTATCTGTGTCAGGTTTGTTTTACTTTTTATATTTTTTAAGAACTGAATTGTTAGCCTTGGTGTACCTTTCATTTTACACTGATTCAGTTAAGGGGAACATCAGAATTTCCATTCCTACTCCATCCTTCACTTTCTATTAATACACTGGTATGTTTCATTTAGTCACTCCTCTGAAAACTGGTGCAGAAACTTCATAAGGGGAAAAAAAAAATGCTGGCACATGTACACCTGAATTGATTGCCTTTTTCTTTCACAACCATCTTGAGTACATCACCGTCATCCTCCAGAGCGCTCCTAAACAAGTTTTGGCAAAAGCAAAAACAAACACTATTTTACAACATCTTTGGATGCACTTCCAAAATGCAAAACTAATTAATCAGTAGTCTCTGAGAGACTCAGCTAAATGTGGCTGCCTCTTTGACACTGATCTCAGCTTTGATGTGAATATAGAAAGCATGTGAGAAAACCCCCTAAAAGAGGTAATGGGTTTCAATTATTTATTTGTTTGGAAGACGGGGGAGTAGAAGGTTAGAAATAAGTACACAGCTAATCCTGCTTAGGCCCTCCTAACCGCGAGGGTGTTTAACTCCCTGCTTCCTTACACTGTGCCTGCACAGGATGCAGTAGGATGCCTTTCTTGGGCTGTCATTGTGCCAAGTTCCTTACAAAGCAGAATATACTTAAAGGACATGTATACTGTCAAGCTGCATATAAAGACTGTTATTTTTAATTATTCATTAGCAACACTAGAGAGCTGCTAGCTCAACATATAGGCCTTTCCCCTTGCTTCATTTCACTGTCATTGGTTTTCTAGTCAAGAGTGTGTGTTCTAAGCGTTAGCTAGTCATTAGCATCATATTCTCCAGACACAATATAATCATCCTAATAATTGATTGTAGTGAAGGTAGTCACTTGTATCCCATACAATTCTCAGCCATGAACTTTGTCCTCTGCAGTTTATTATGCACAGAGAAATATCTTGATGCTATAATCTATCTTCCTCACAAATTTACATCAAAGGGCAACAAGCTACATATTGCTCCTTCAAAACATACCACTTGTATGATGCTGTAAAAAGCACCTGCTTTTTCTGAAAAGCATGTTATTAGCCAATGTGAAATTAAAAAAAAATGCGCTAAGTGAAAGCCTTCTTTACAGAGATTATGAATGTATGGAGAAAGAAAGTACACACTGGATTTTTCTTTGAAAATAAAACCTATTAAAATAAAGTAGAACGACTTCTGTGTCGCAAACAAGGGGCCTGTATTGATACTAGACTGATTAAGAGAAACTGCCTGTAGAAGTAAGAGTAATCTACAATACTTATGTGATAAATACCTTGGGAAAAATGCCTGCTTTCCTTGTTGACTGGACCAATTTAAAATCATTTCATGTTCTTAAATCATTTATAAATTCTACTGGTTTTCTCTCCCCCTACACAGACCTGTCTAGTGCAATATATAGATAGTGAAACTTGGAAGTTTTCAAGATGTCTATTTATAAAAGTTTTAAATCTGATT
Source organism: Corvus brachyrhynchos (assembly GCF_000691975.1). Lineage (NCBI taxonomy): Eukaryota > Metazoa > Chordata > Aves > Passeriformes > Corvidae > Corvus > Corvus brachyrhynchos. Next base: position 7,646,856 of record NW_008237222.1, read on the forward strand.
TGCCACACAAATTCTCTAAGCCTAAATATAGTCCTCAAAAGGTGCAAATGAAAAGGGACAAAAAGAAGTCATTGAAATATTTATAAAGATGAGGAGAAAAAAAAATCTATGATAAACAGCAGCTAATTGTAACCCCATTCCCATCCTCTCCTACCTCCAGCTCAAAACCAATATGATAATTGACCTCTGGAATATAAAATGGGAATCTTCTGTATTTACTTGATAGATTAGATCCATGTATAGAACTCTTATTACAACAGTGATTAGGCCCTTATTTATATACCATGAATAACTATCTTAAAAATCTGGGGAGCTTACTCATCTGTACTATGCAGATACATTTTTCACCATTTTCACTAAGAAAAAGGGTTGCAGGAGTGTTGGACAACACAGTTGACTGGATTGGAAAGATCTCAAAGAGAAGAACTATCTTCTTGGAAATTTATCCAGCTCTTATCACAAGGAGTAAACTCTATGAAAATCTTCACAAACCAATCAGGTCACATGATGTCTACAAAGCAGGATGAAGAGGGTTTAATAAATCACTGTTGCCAGTTCAGTATAATTCTGAAACCAGGATCTCATCTTAATGTGATGGACACTGAAGCATGAAAGAGGGTATAGTCACAGTTGAGCCAGCATTAACAACTTTCCTGCAAAATAGGAGACAAGGCAGGAAAACTGGTGATGTTTTCTCTGACAGAATGGAAAGAAATTTGAAATACTGATATCATCAAAAGTATTCATTTACTATGTGTCTCATATTACATCCTTAACTGGTTACTCAAAGATCACTCCACCTTTTGCACATGCACAAAGCCTTAATGAGTTTATAAGCTGTATAATTTCTGAGTTAATCACCAGACACTCTTAGCAGAGAAAGCATTGCCTTCTCCTGGCAGTAGCAGTTATTTTTTGAAGCTGTCATTCAAACCAGATGTCATTCAAACAGACCCATTCGCAACTATTTAAAATCTCTTTTTCCAATAGTAATGACTAGATTTTTGTTTTAATTTGTTCTTGCAGAAGGGTAAATGCTTCTAATAGTTGTTGCACACAACAATGAGGCTTTGAAAGAGAAGACGGAATGCTAGTGAACTCAATGAGTTGTAACATTCTTTTTTACTGTAGTTTTTGTGGTTGAAGGTGCATACATCTTCCTATTAATAAAATATATACGAAATAATGGTATTAAATAAATCAGCATTTCACAGATAAAGTACCACTGTGCCTACTATGGGGTTAATTTGCAGTATGGATCTTAAAACACTAGGGTTAGTATTCTGTCTGAGACATTCTAAATAATTTTGTATTTTTCTCCTCTTAGTAAAACTTTTGGAAATGTGATCAACTGACATTGTGCAAGAGCCTGGTCTCCATCTCTATTTCATTAGCTCTTACTCAGATAGATGGAATCTTTGACAGTTCTTTAGCCCTTGGTTACTGAAGACACCTGTAAGACAGAGTCAATTTTCTAGACCTGACAATAGAACTAACTTCTACATCTTCTTCTGTACCCTTAGAGTCTCCTCTTTCCTGTGGGAGTTTCATATTAGAAAGTACATTTCCGAATTCCATTTCAAGGAGCTTTTTCAATTCTTTTTCAGTGAACATCTTGTCAACTTTACCAATTCACTGACCCATGTTTCTCATGCAAACCTAGAAAATGCATGCAGCACACTGTACATTCCCCTATGTGACCATGGTTGGGCTTTGTTAACTGGTAAATAGGTTATTATTTACATCTGATGAATGATTAACCGCTCTGTAACAATGTAAGAAATTTGGCTTGTGTGGGCCAGCTCCTAGCTGAATTCAATTGCTTTTACTTGAGCTTGGTATGTGGAATATTTAGTAGTCTTCAGCATAAAAATCTTTGGTCAGGCAGGAAATGTAAATATTTTCTTATTCCTTACAAGAGGAAAAGGTCAAGTTTTACTAAGTTGCCCATATCACATTTCTCAATATTATAAATTTTATCAAAAGCTCAAATTTTTTGTTTTAAAAGGAATATTCATTTCTCCACAATAAATATATTTAGTAAGTGACTGTCTAGCGTAATAATCCTCTTGCTTTTTACTTTTGTCACAGTGTATAGTGTTTCACAGTGTGAACAGCAATAATGGTCATGTGTTCATATGAGTAGATTCATTTTGGCAAGTCTTGTTAGTTGACAGGTATGTAATACACTTGCCTTGCGGCTTTGAGACCAGGTTTCAAATACAGCCTTCAGTGAAGTGACTGAAAATCATTCAGATCTCATAACTGTATCAAGTGACAAGTAACGTGAATTCAGTCAGTATGTGTATGGGACCTGATGTACACTAGCCAGTCAAAAGTGCTTCCTTTTATTCAGTGCACTGCTATCTCTGACCATCAGAAGACACTTAAGGCAAGGGATTATGGCCAGCAACACAAATCTATCTTTCTAAATGTATTCATATCTTTCCAACAAGACATTTATGTGCCCAGCAGCTGTTTCCTTAGCTTTTGTACTCAGTGTCCACTAAAGGAACTCGAGTCCCTCACATATACAATAAGGGCACTGTACTAATTGTCAACATTAACTGCCAAAAGCAGAAATTCTATCAAGTTGATGTTGACTCAGACATGGACTTGTCCTGATTGGGTTACTCTTTAACGCTGCTGGACACCTCTCACTGTAATGTTTTCACTGTTCACCAAGGAGTGCCAAATGTTGGCATCTCATTCATGCTTGTCATTGCCATGATATCACACATTAAGCTCCAAGAGGAAACAAGATTTCACCTTATTCTATCACATACAAGGAACACGTCAGTCATGTGAACTCATGGTCAGAAAAGGAAAGTGGAATTTATGTCCAACAGCCAATGATCCTGTAGGCTCTAGGTAAGATATTTCATTCCTCTTTTTGTCCCAGCTTTATCCACTACAAAATAAACTTATGAAGAATAAGAATATGTGTGCTAGACACTTTGAGACGTACAGCTGGTTTACAATGTTTTTATCCATGGGCACAATGTACAGCATGTGCAAGTATGTTTATTTTATTATAAGCATTTCAAAACCCATTTTATTCCCCCAAATGTTTTCTTTTATGGAAAAAAGCACCATACAGATGGAGTGTCTTTCAACTTAGAAAGGAAACTCATTGCGTTTTAACTTTGTGGCATGATGAGTAGCATGGATGCTCCTAGTTGTAACATGGTCATACCAACAGTGGTAGAGGATACTGAAATGCATGGAGGGAGAGCTCTCATTACACTAGCAAAGAAGAAGGAAGCCATAGGAAAGGAAGAAGGTGGAATTTTGCTGTTCTCAGAGTTTTATGCTCCTCTCTTTCACTACCTTACTTTAAAGCTTTCTTACTCAGATGGTATATTTCCTCTTTAAATTCAGGTCTGACCTTAGAAGTTTTCAAGCCTTTCTGACTCCTGCCACATCTGTTTCCTTTCTACTTATTACACATATTCTTTCTTTTTTCTTTTTTTTCTCACTCTTGCATCAGTTTTCATATTTACAGAGTGAATCCTTCAAGATGTTTTCTTCCCTTCCTCTGCCCTAACTCTCTGTGAGTTCACTGAATCCCAAGGAAACATGAGGTCAGGTCATTACTGCTCTGCCACAAGGCTTTCCACTTTATCTCTTGGTATGTCTGTGTTCTCTGTGCTGTTTGCAGCTCCTCCCAATTAATTTTCATATGCTGATGTCGGTTACATAACAGAAGTAGCCACAACATTTGAGGGGGTGTTATTTTTATTCCCCATTACCTTTTAGGCTGTCTCCTCCACAGTCAAATTTACAATCTCAGCTCTTCCTTGACATGTTTCTTAATGAAAAAACTAAATAATCTGTAAAATAAATCATCTAGTGTGATTACATTTTAAGATTACTGAATTGTTGGGGTTGGTATCACTGACATTACTGTTAGGAACTTGACTACCATATCCTTTGGACTAAATCAAGATAAACCAGATTTTCCTCAGAGAAAGCTGAACAGAAGAAGGGAAAAAACATGACTTTCAAGTAAAAATACACTGTAGCACAGTCACCCCCTTTCCATGCTGTGTCATTCAAGCCATAATTTTGGGAAACTGTAGGATGTCTATTCCTCGTGCTGATAGCTGTAAGCACATGAGAATTAATTGTATGCGTGATCATTACTACCTGTAAAAAGTCTGTTTTAAATTATTTCAATAGTCCTGTCTTTTTTTTTTTTTTCTCTAAAATCATTGCAGTGATAATTACAGAAAAATACTATTCTTCCATAAACCAGTAATGTTAATGAATGCCTCAATGTAGTTGTCTTGAACCTCACCAGCATAAGTCAGGAGAGCTCACTGAAACCCAGTGACATTATTTGCAGCATCTGAAGATTTGGGGATTTGGGCCAGTGTAATGATCTTGTTCCATTGAGCTAATTACTATGGAAACAAACACAATAAAAATGAATAACATTCATAGTAGTATGAATAGGAACACACTGTAATTTTTAATGCTGAATTATAACTGATTAGGCAGGTAGAAAATATTAGATATTCATGCATCTCAGGCAACCTGCATAGAAGTTTAGGTCCATATAGAAACTGTAAAGAGAATTAATCTCTTTGTATTATTTACAGCATACAGAACTGAATTCATACTCTTGGCCTCATCTGCCTTGAAGCTTCTTTATCAGGATTGTTCTGTGTAGCAGCTTACCCATAAAAGATCCTTTACATACAAGTTTGAGAACTTCATAACTCAAAAAGGTAGAGAAATTAACCTGGCTAAACATCTTGTGAGGTATCTTCAAAATTTCAACATAAGTTCAAATGTTAGAACGTGTGACTTGTCATAGCATCTGTATTAGTAAACAAAATATTTGGGAGAGGCCTTTGATTCTGATGGTGGGTGGAACCTAGGAAAATGTGCAAAGAAAATGTTACTTGGGACATTTTCTTTGTTCTTTATCTTTCACAGATTTTACACCTCTGACGTTATAAATCAATAATAGAATAATTGTATAGATCAAGCATAGATTTATACATGAAAGTTTCCCAAAGATTTAATGTCCATTTTTTTTTACCAGAAGTGCATTTCAATAACAGGCCACTTTAAAAAAATGGCTACCACTTAAATCAAGAATCAATTAGAAACATTAATAAAAAAGGGCCTGTTAACTTCCATTAGACCCTAAATGAGCTTTTTAATCTCCATTAATCATGCAGTTGTTAATCATTGTTTGTATCAAGATTGTAAAAAACAGGGATTTAATTCCTTTCAAATAAATTAAAAATCAGCTTTGTTTAAAAACTACAAGCAAAACTTACCTAACAAAGGAGGAAGGGAATGTAATTCATGTGTTCAGTCACTTCTTGTTCATGGTCTGAGGTAAACACTGGTGGAGAAAAGAGTAAGCTAATTGGTAACTAGCATAACATCTTCATCTATGATGAAGACTCAAATCACAAAGCTATTTAAAAGGCCCTGACTCAAGACTGGGGCCTAGGGAATGTAGAAAATTACCCTACAGTTTTGTTGAAATATTTTTCTTTTTCATAAGGCATAGCTAAAGCATTGGGAAGTATAGGGTTCTTTCCTGATTATGCCCTACTCTTTGTTTCTAGAAATAATCGTAGAATCAGAGGATCATAGGATGTTGGAAGGCACCCTAAAGATCATCAAAATCTTAATGGTTCAGTGAACTTGTCAGATACAACTTGCACTAGCTGTCGTAGAGTGGTCACTGCCCACAGACCTCACAAATGGGGAGAAGGTTGCTTGATTTTTAGGCAGGTTGAGAAACCATCCCCAAACCTTCCTTTTCTGGGAATGGTGTCACCTGTTCTAATTCTATTTTCTTTTTTAAGTGTTATTATTGATGGTAGGCATTATTGCTTAAAAAAAAAAATAGAAAACTGTGATGGGTATAGTAGGCAAGGAATTAAATCTTCTTTAACATTTTCTGCATTCATTTTCTGTGTCTCTGATAGAAGATCTGTATCATCCACTGTGACACTGGCAGACTGAGAAGTAGGTAGGTGGGAATGAAAATACCCTGTGGGATTTTTAGGCTTGGGCAGTACAAAGGGACATAGTACTTCTCTCTGTTAAAATTCTATGCAAAAACCATTCAAATGTCAGTTTAATGTCCAGTCTTTTACAATACTCACCTAAGCCTGCCCTTTAAGGCTACCCCACCCTTAATTAACACCATCAGCAGTTCCCAACAAAATAACTATTTAGCCCAGACGTGAAAATATCCAGTTTAAAAAGCAGGGGTGAACCTTCCCTCTGTGTGAAATGTTCAAACACTCATGAAAACATCAGGCATTTTCTTCTTACTTGGCTTACAAATATTCTCCCTCTTACATACAAAAGAACGGGTACATTGCACAACAGCATTGGAGGGAGCCTGGGGGCAGCAGTGCCGTGCGTTCAAGAATTACCTTGGGGCTCTTCAAGACAGGCCACTGGAGGCGGAGGTGACACAATGAATTCAGAGAAAGTGGAGGAGTGCTGGCTGAATAGATTCTTATGCATTCTCTGTATTTAGTAATACCCACATATTGGCATTGACATGAGTTTCAGAGGCAGAAGGGTTGAGATGCAACATGGCATTCATAACGAAGACTGATAGAAGCAAAATAGGAACAATACTAAATGGGACATCATTAAATATTATTATGAGATAAATTTACTTAGTAGAAAAAAAAATTCTCCTAAGAACTGTGTTTCAAAGACTGACATTTCATTGCTTGGCACATTCCAGCAATGACTGAGAATTGAACAAAGACATTGCAGTCTAAGAAGATCAGGGAGCAGAATATTACACTTCACTTTTTAATGCGTGTGTGAGTTTAGTGTGGGCCGAAGGTAGGAGCTGATAAAGCAAGGAGGTGCTATGCAACCTTCAGTCAAACACACTCTGTTTCATAACTGCCAGAGGCCTTCTCAGGTGCTCCGGGTCTCTCTGGAAAAGAACATGGATATGTGCAGCTGTGTGCAGGAAGGACCAGCTTATTTCTCTGGGGTGCTTACTCTAGCCAGAACAGAGACCTCCACCTAAGAAATGAAAGCTCCTAACAGCAATAACCTGAGCCATCTAGACCTTATTGTATTTTTTAGATTTTATGAGCTCATGAAAGACTTTCAGGATTAATCTTTCAGCCATAGTTAAGACTTGAGGGCAAGGGTGGAGGATGTGCTAAATATAGCAAAACAAAGAGATATTCACTCTCCTGGAGGGAGTATGAAATTATGAAAATCCCTGCAAAGGCTCCACGTTCTCCATAGGGTATGCAACACAGTACGTTTTGGAACACAGACATTCTGGTAGAAGTACTGCTATACAAGTGCTAAGCCACTCAGTAACTAACTCCAAACCTAGGCCTGATTTGCCACACAACACTAGAGCTACCCACTGCCTACATTTATTCAAATGCAGTTGATTTGAGCTACAGAGATTTCCTTAAGCTTCTTCCAATTTGTTACTACTGGAAACTCAATTACCATGTAACACCTGAAGCCCATTCTGAACAAGTCCCTCCGTCCTTTCTGGTCCTTTCCTGTTAGGCCCTTCGGTTATGTTTTCCCAGGTGCAGGCAGTTGGTCTTCCAGCCATACTTGTTTACTCTGGATTTTGAACAGCAGTTGTATCTCAAGGTGGAAAGTGTATCTATGAATATGGTGTTCTCAAAATATTGTTCAAGGCTTTGCTAAGGTAATAGTTGTCCTTCCTTAAGGTAAATTGTGCTATAGTATTAGTAGGGCCTTCTTAACCTGTTCCATCTTGATGCAGCTGTTTCACCCTTCAGTAGCCCGAAGGCCGGAAGAAAACACGTATCACCACTCCTTTTTGATATGTCTTGGTGTGATTTACCCCACCCTGGTGATGTTTTGTTGTGATTGCTTGGCTTCTGCAGGCTGGGCGTTACCAAGCATATTCAACATTCTCTGTCCTATCTGAGTTATAGAGATTTAAATGCTAATTTAATGAGTTCTGCATGAAACAAAGGTTGTCTGGCACCTAGGCAGTCCTTTACCAGCAAGAGGCTAGGATCTCTCTTCCTTTTGTATTTGTCTTTCGTTAGTCTAATTAGAAGACTTATGCTACTTTCCGACAGTGGGGTGACCTATTTAGTCTTCTGCCGAGGACAACTGAGTGTTCAGTGGTTTGCTATTTATTAATATTCAAGAGATGCCATCCTATCTCACAGAAACATTTCCAGTTTGGAATAGGACACTGTTCAGTGAAATTTGGTAGCAGTTTTCTGTGCTCCTTTCTTCACAGTGCTTCAGTGCACTCTTACCTCGCTCTCAGCTGCAGCTCTTTGTACTTGTGCAAAGAACAGGTGGGGGCAAAATGCAGTTTGGGATGGTATGAATTCATATGAGCTTTCTGCTGAGGTAAACAAATGTTGCAAGCAAGGAAGCAAAAGTAAATAGAGCCTTGCCTCTTTCTTGGGAAAGACCCTGGGAAACTAAAACCAGGGCAGCCATACAGGGAGAGCTATTGGCCCTGGGAAAGGCTGGTATTGAGGTTTTCAGCTCTGTCTTCAGACATCTTTGGAAAGCAATATCTGAAAATGAGGTAGTTTATATAAAACGTCGGAAAATCAGAGTTATGGTGTTGTAGAAACAAAATGTGTGTCTTTATTGCAAACCTCTGCTCTTGGTGCAAAAGTGCCAACAAAATAACTACTCATATAGGTCCAATTGAAATGTTTTCTTTTTACACTTGCATTTTATTTCGTACCTTACACAGCCCAGTCTTCTACAATTCATCTGAAATATACCTTTGAGTTTCCCTGTAAGTTACTGCCTTTCAATGTGAGATATTTGAACTGACTGCAGTATGCGTCCAGCTTGGGTGAAACTCTTTTTGGAGTTATCCTTACTGTCCAAATAGGCAGCTACACCCACAAGCTGCGTGCTTAACATAAAAAGGTAATTATTCCCAGGTTTCTGCGGTTCTGGTTTTATGTTGCTAAAGATAATGAAGTGGCTGGTTTTGGTGATTAAGGTCTTGCACTCAGAAACTACCAACTTTTTGGTCTCCTAAGAAACAGCAGTTCCCAGAAATTTACCTTCCATGAGAGTTACTTGAAATGTTAGATTCAATTCTTTATTCAGTGAAGAAGGAAATTTTTTGAAATTAAATCTTGCATAGATTTTCATTTCATATTTTATCAAATCCAAGTATTTTTTTACTATTATTTGAAACAAAATATAAAAATATATCCTTCTTCCCTGTGCCTTCTCTCTTCTCCCTGCCTGTCTTATGGAGAAAAAAAAGAGACATAAATAGTATCTAAAAAAGGAGACTTAATTGAAAAGTCACTTTAGGAAAAAATCTTTATCCATTTGCAAAAGACCATTTTTGATAATCTGCAAAGGCAACTATGGTGACCACTTATTTTTATCCTCTGAAATAAAAGACAACTCTTTCATCTCCAGTTTCAGCACTGTACTGTGCCCAAACTGTTTAGCCCACTAACAGATTCAGCAATTCACAATGAGTTCTTGCTAAGGGTTTTTTTCTTTCTCATTTATCAATTATTTCCTATTTTCCTGCCAAAATAGAAAAGCCAAATGCATTGTAAAACAAAATGTCAGATGTTCTTGCTCAGACACTGACCTTTGACAAGCAATGTGTTTGTTCTGGTTTTTTTGTGAGACAAAGTTAGAGAGAAGTGGTAACTTGAATAGAGCCAATGTAAATATCTGGTGAAGTCAAACAGCAGTGTTCTGGAACACCTGCAGTTATCTGAGCCTCTTATGCTCTGCAAAATAAAAATACATATAGTGAAAACCAATCTTAATATTCAAAAGCAAGAATTGAATTTCTGCGCTCAAGCTACATTGAAATTATGAGAAAAACACCTCCAGGCACCTTCCTCAGCTTTCATACCTCTCCCTCTTAAACAGCCTCTACTGAATCGATGGTCTCTACCGTACAGTTGAGTTGCATGCTTTGAATGGCAGAAGTAGAATGTCTTATAAAGTTATAATCAGGTTAGATCTCACTAATCTGGGTTATAGCTCAACTGTGAAGGCTCTTTTGAGTAAAATCATTTCTTTATTAATGAGATTCAGCCCAATCTTGCTGATAAAAATTACTTTAAAAGATGTCCCTTTGCTGCTATTCAAATGAATGGGAGAAAACGGTGGGTGTTTTAAGAGCTGTCTTCCTGTCATATCAGGATGGATCTCATTAGTGAAGGGAATGATTTTACCAGGAAAGAGCTTCTACAATGAGAAAACATAGCCTACCATAGATGAGCAAAATTCAAGTCTAAAAAAACCCCTTAAAAATCATCTCACTGCTTGCACTCAATAACAGGAGAAAGGAAATTTCTTTCTCTTTCTCTCAAAAAAAAAAAAAAACAAAAAGGAAAGAATTTTTTTAAGTTGAACTGGACAGGATCTCATTAATTGAGGAACTATTTTACTTAAAAGAACTACCAGAATTATTGTACTGTTCAACATAGATTAATCAAATCAAACAGGATTGTGGGGAGAAGGAAGAAATCGACTTAAGAAATTGACATGGAGGGGTTATAATCCACAGATATTTTTAAAGTAGCTGGCACACATTTGTCAAGGTAAACTTTTAAACCAGTGCCTGGAACCTCAGCTAGATGTGACCAACCACAAGTGACTGACAAAAAAGGCAAATACAGTGTTAGAGCACACAGATTTTACAATAGCTTGATTATCCTTCTCTTTGGATGATTAGCAGGACAGGCAAAGGGCCATAGACTTTTTAGCCATACTTGTTTCCCCTTGCTATCAAAAGAAAGACAGTTTCAGCTGGGTCCTGGACTGCAGTCAATGTGGGAGTCTGAGCTTTTTCCTTCTCACCCTTTCACCCTTTATTGGGTTATGAGATTCAGCTAAAATCTTGCAATGAGGTATCTCAATTAGCATTGTTCTGAATGTAAAAGACAGTGTTGATAAAGAAAGGTCCTATGGTGAAGGAGTGGATATGGTTATCTTCATCTCTAAAGCACTTCCAGAAAAGAGAGACTGGGAGGGTGTACTGCAGATGTGCAGTTCAGAGCACCATCTGGACAGGAGCAGAAATCTGGAGAAAACTTCACACCCAGCTCGGAAAATTACCCAAGACTGGAAGTATCTGTTTTAACAAAAACTAAGCATAAGAGACTGTGTGTCTTTCATGGACTGTGATTGGCACTGCCATATTAGACAGACAACAATAGTGACTGCAAAATCATATAGATAGACTTGTACAGTATCTCTGGTTTCCTACTACAGGGCTTTTCTAATATTTTGATGCCTTTATTGTTCTCTCATAGCACTCCTCCATGAAGCAATATAGCCAGCTGCAGATACTTATCCGAGCTGCAAGCACAAACCTAGACAGGAATCAGCTTTTGATTTAAATAGCCCTAAATTAATTTGAATCACTCTAAGACTACACACACCTGTGCCCATGGATGCCTTTTGCTGTGTTCTGGCCCTGGAACTTTTGCAGTGATTTCTCAATGGCTCCGTGCAGCAGCAGCTCCAGAGTTATGGAAAGATCAGCATGTAAGTTTGTGTTCACCAGAACCAACTTGAGAGGTGTTTTAAGATTAATATTCCCATTATCACCACATAGCAAATATTAATGTAATAAACACTCATGCTTTTTTCAGTGTGCTTAAAATAATTTCTGATCAGCAGATTATTGAACATACTTGGAATTTAGTAAGCTAATTGCAAAGAAAAAAAGAAAATGGATAAACTAGATTTTGTGTAGGGCATGTTTTAATTTTTTTCCATTCAAAGACTGTCAGATTCTTCGACATATCTACAGGCTGGAATTTCTGTACACCTTAATATATATATACAGTATTTATAGATTTACAGTCACAAATTAACTCAATAACATACTTTACAATAATTAAGGTTAAATGTATTTTTATCTCTTTCACATAAATGCATCATTTCAAGCACACAAAAACACACCAGTTCATACACATGTGAAAATCTATAGTGATCTTTTATTTCACCCTACCTCGAGGTGGGCTGGACTTCTATCATTCACATTTTTATATATTCTGAACATGTTAAAACAAATCTGTCCATGTCAAAAAAGTGAATGCCATGGACTTTATCTTTCCAGATGAGAAAGCTGCTCTGAGGTCTGACTGGAGCTATCTGAAATGAAAACACTGTAGGTGTATCCCACATTAAATGTTCAGCTTGAAGCTAGCAGTTAAGCATGTCACATTATTACATGCATAATAATATGATGAGCTGAAATGACAGAATGCCAGCTTCCCACCAAAAATTAAAGCAACAAACACGGATTTCTTCCAAGGGTACCAATGATAACAGTGCACAGTGGCTTTGGGAAATGAAAGCATGTGCTGCACAGGCAAAAGGACGTACCAATGGAAATATTTGAGAACCCAGCTGTCTGGGGAATAGACCTGCTTCTCTGGTGTTCTGAAGTGCTACCAGGCCAAGCAAACTATCTGAAATACCATGTTATGGTTAAGGAACACACCAAGTTTTAAATGGTGCAGCAAGTAAAGTAAGAATGGCAAAGTCTGTTTAAAACAATCAGTTTTAGCTCCTTTCACTGAAATAAGATTTAGTGTACTCTTGACTGGGTCTTGATACCTGCTAAGGAAAAACCAGATATGCTTGGTGCATTAGAAGACAACCTTTCGGGGAATCTTAGCACCCATTCCTTCCATGGAATTTTGGATCTGTTTTACACTCGTGTAGGACCTCACAAGGTTGATCAAGTTTTAAAAAGATGCAATTTAATTAGGTTAATATTTTATTTATATTACAATTTCCCCCTAGTCATGTCTAACAGAGGTTCTGCTTACAATCTTGCCAAATACTAAAGAACAAATCAACAGAATCTAAATATACTTTTTAAGAAGATGTTATCTGGATAAAATTTACATTTGAAAGTCTAAATTTGCATTTCTCTCTATCCCCCCAAATATCAGCTTATTAAAAATAAAAGTTTCCAAGAGATCTTTTGGAAGCAAAACTTTTCTTTTATTTTTAGAATGATTTAAATACTTTTGCTGGTGTATGTTTTATATAATTTTGCTGCATTGCATCCTAATTTTAGTTATCATAGAACTGTAATTTTTTTTTCTTCTTGAAGTAGAAATAGGACATTGTTTGTAAACAAGCAATCCCAACAAAAGAAATATATTCTTACTAAAAGCTGAAAACAGCCAAATCTCATAAAAAAGGTTAGTCACCAATCAGAGGTCTTTCTGCATCACATACATGACTGTTAATTGGAGCAAAAAATCACCCCCAAAATTCACGTAAATCTACTCTAGTACACAGTTGTAGTACTTGGCGCTGATTCTCAAGTGTGAATCTCAGGTGTTCCAGTCCTGTCACGCTGCCACAGGACTTCATCCTGTGACTACTGGATGTAACACTTTCAGGAAAGGATTTGCTTTCCAGCAAAAGACAGAAAGTATTCCAGGGCCATTGAAATCTGAGTAAAAGAGGGTAGCAAAATGTTTTCTGTGTTCCTAAGAAACTAACACACATTGGCCCCTTTTTTCCATGTTGTCTATGTATCCATCACTTGTGCAAGTAATAAGGTAGGCATTGTTATAAAATAATGTATTACATTATAGTTTTGGCACTTTATTGGTCAAATATAAATGACAAAACAGTGTTTTATTTTACTCACAGCAAACAAAGAAAATGACATTTGATGTCTTGTGGTTTTGCAACAACTAAAATACACGGTAACCAAAATTCAACAAGAAGACCAAGTGGACAGCCCACATGCTTCTTTATTGCTCTCAGAACAGAGCTCTTTGATATGCCAAACTTCTTTGCTCTTTGTTGTGGGCCCCTAGCTGACCAGGATCCCGTTTTCATCTCACACATCCCTGACTTAAAGCAGTGAAAAACTGACATGTCTGGTTTCTGGCAAACCACAGGGAAAAGCGAGCTCCAACCTCAAGCATTTCCTTGGAAAATTCTATGCCAAAGATCAGTCTCTGTCAGCAGAAGCAGTGCAGCTTTCACTTTTTTTTTCTCTGGCACAGAACTGTTGTCATGTAGCAGAATCCTGCACTGTTCAGAAAGTTACGTGCCACAGTGCTCACCACAGGGCTCATGTCCCTGTTAGGTCATTCATAGATGTTGCCCATGAGGGTACCCCAGCCTGGGCACTGTGTGTACAACCACTGCACAGCCAAGTCCAGAAGTAAGCACAGTGCAAAGTGGCACCCTGAGGGGGGGTTTCCTAGCATAATACCAGATTTTTAGTCCTGGCCATGTTCTTTTACCACTCCTCCTTGTGACGCTGCTGTCTCCTCCTCTTTCTCCCTTTCTGTTCAAAGGACAATCATGGACAGTCACAGACTGCATGGAGGCTTCTCTGACAAGTACCTTCTTGAACATTTAATAGAACGAGACCAAGAGCAAGCCCTAGAACAAGACTTGCTGTCCTCCTCTAAAGGGATGAGTTGTTGTGAACACTGTGGTTGTCTCCAACCATGCCAGACAGGATACATGAGAGCACATTTTATCCAGAATACACCTGAAAGTAACACAGACACCAGTGCAAAACTTCCAGCATTCCCTTCCACCCTGCTGTACACTAAGGAGATACTCCAGAAGGATTGCCAAGGGAAAAAAGTTTTAACTGTTTGGTAAGCTGATTTCAGATCTGCTGCCAGAAGTACTGTAATGAGACAAATGGGCACAGCTATTTTATCCTCTCTGGCTAATTTTTTAATTTGTGGATTTTCAGATGGGTTGCTAATTTCTGCTCTGGTTTTCAGCTTCTAGGAGCTCTCTAGATACAGCATCATGCACACCTCTTTGCAATATCCTCATTTGTAATGTAATCAGAGCAAGGGTAACTGCAGTGCAGTTCACACATAACAGAAATGCCTGCACCTGTTCTAAATGCAAATGAAAAAAAATAGCTTGGTTGACAGGAAGCTACACATGACCCAGCAACGTGTGTTTGCAGCCCAGAAAGAAAACTGTGTCCTGGGCTGCATCCCAAGCAATGTGGCCAGCAGGACAAGGGAGGTGACTCTGTCCTTCTACTTTGCTCTGGTGAGACCCCACATGCAGTTCTGAGTCCTCAACATAGGAAGGACATGGACCTGTGAAGCAAGTCCAGAGATTAGACAAATCCAGAGATTAGAGGGATGGAGCACCTCTCCAGAGAAGAAAAGCTGAGTGAGTTGGGGTTGCTCATTCTGGAGAAGAGAAGGCTCTGGGGGAACCTTATAGCACTTTCCAGGTTACGAGAGAGCTGGACATGGACTTTGCATGAGTGTGTAGTGATAGGACAAGAGGGGATGGCTTTTACTGAAAGAGAGTAGGTTCAGACTAGAGGCAAGGAAGAAATTCTGTACCATGAGGATGGTGAGGCAATGGGACAGGTTTTTCAGAGAAGTTGTGAATGCCCCATCCCTGGGAGTGTTCAAGACCGTTCGGATGGGGCTTTGTAAGGCATTGGAATGAGATGATCTTTAAGGTCCCTTCCCACCGGAACCATTCTACGATTCTATGATTCTATTAACCTGACTGGGGTTGCTATGCAAATCAACAATTCCTGCCTGTGCTCAAGCAAGGCTTTCAAATCAGGAGTATTTCTTCTCATTTCATCCTTTCTGTATCTTAAGATATCATTTATTCTTTGTCTTTATGCATCAGGCTCTGGCTGAGATTTCTTCCTGAACTGTTCTAGCCATCCTCTTGAGCTTCTGCAGGTGTTTTGCAAGCCATGCTGATCTGTAGGGCTAAAGAGAGGGAAAATCTAACTACTTATGTCCTTCTGTCTATGTAAATAAGCCAGGACATACACTTTACCTTCCTTCTCCTATCCCTACCAATTTGCAATGTCTGGATTCTCCATTAAGTGTCTCACAATTTCCATATGGATAATATTATGCACAAATGAGTTTAGTACTGAAAAATTAAACTGTCACAAAGAAAAGATGAAATTGTGAAAGCAAAGTAGAAAAATAAACTCAGAGTTGTAAACTGTGATACTGTCTGGTCCCAAACATAGTGATAAAAAGGCAACTTATCTTTCCCTTCCTCAAGATATGAGATACATTGCTTCCAATTAAGTATGCAGCATATGTAGCAATCCAAATTATGGAGGTGACCAGGTGATTCCTCCCCTCACTCACTCCAACATAAATCTGGTTTTATGTCCTGGAAGGGACTGCTGTGAGTTTGTGCTGGAAAAACTAAGAATAGAGTTTGAACCACTGCCATAAGAAGAAGTAAAGAACCAAACAGAACATTATTAAAATGTCAGTGTTCGTTTCTGTTCTTAATAGCTATGTACAACACCCCTGCTCCTTCACAAAAAGGAGCTGGAAGGTCACTGTCATTTCTGGTCTTGAAGACATGTGTCACTCATTTCCAGCCTCTTCTGATATTTGACAGTATGGACCTGCCGGGAGCACAGCAAGAATAAAGGATGACACAGCTCACTGAGCAAAATTTCATTAACAATTTTCCTCCTACTCAAATAAGAGTTCACCCCTGACCCTAAAATGTAGAGTTTGCTACAGAGGAGGCACTTGCGAGGGCTTCAGTTAATGCAATCCAGCCTTTGAAAAAGCCAAATCTCTGTCTTGGAGGAATGCTTGAATTTATAACAATCTTTGATAAAATACTACATAATCTGTAAGAGAAGAAGTGGGCTGCTTCAGTAGAGTAGGTCATGTATTTCATTGTCTAGTCTGATCTAAGTTTATTGTACCAAGTGAAGCTAAAAGCATGGGTTTTAAGTGAAAACCACTGCATATCTTATCAACTATATTTGTGTGTTCATATTCAAGTCATAATTAATAGTTTACTCAAAATTTGCAGATTAGATTCTATGTTTCCTTTTGGTAAAAGGGGAAACTCCATTAACAGTTTAATTACTAGCTTGTCCAAGATATTCTGTGTTGCAGTAAAAACTGATACTTTTCTTTTTACTGTAGCATGACCTCTTCAAATGCTACAGTTGGTACCTGGCTTGACACGTGACACAGATTTTTCTTCATGACAAGCAATGTTGCTTGGGTCAAGCATCTTCTAGATTCATCAATATTGCTTGTATTTTAAGAACAACTATATATGACTGCCTATATAGCCTAATGCACAGTGCATTATCATAACATGACATGATAATTGAGGTTTGATATTTTTATTAAAGACATAGCATGAGGTTTCAGTTGGGTGAAATGATACTTGTCCAAACCCATAAATATTTGATTGCAACAACCTTACAACCAAGTCACTACTTGCAAAGGTATTCTATTCCATTTGCCCAGACACAAACTAAGATGATTTTAAAGCATTGATGTGACAAAGAATGTTGTACCAGCAGACAGTGCTCTTTTGTAAAGTAAAACATGTCCAGAAGACAAAGTCCTGTCACAATAAATTTAGAGTTTCTAATCTGTAAAAAAAGATTAATTTCTGTGATGGCCTAACCTGTTCTATAGAAGCATTTCATAGAATATAGAATATTCTGAGTTGGAATGGACCCATCAAGATTATCAAAGTCCAACTTCTGGCCCTGCACAGAATGATCCTCAAGAGTCACACCATGTATCTGCATTGTTCAAACATTTCTCGAACTCTGTAAGGCTTGGTGCTGTGACCACTTCCCTGGGGAGCCTGTTCCAGTGCCCAACCATCCCCTGGGTGAAGAGCCGTTCTCTAATATCCAACCTAAACCTCCCCTGACACAACTTCAGGCCATTCCCTCAGGTCCTGTCACTGATCACCACAGAGAAGAGATCAGTCCCTGCCCCTACTCTTCCCCGTACGAGGAAGTTGTAACTGTAATCAGTTTCCTCCAGAGAAGGAGGAAAGTGAAGAGACCAAGTGACCTCAACTGCTCCTCATACGGCTTCCCCTCGAGGCCCCTTACCCTCTTCGTTGCCCTCCTTTGGATGCTCTCTAACAGCTTTATGTCTTTCTTGTATTGTGGTACCCAAAACAGCCCCCAGCACTCAAGGTGAGGCTGCCCCAGAGCAGAGCAGAGCGGGACAATCCCCTCCCTTGCCTGGCTGGTGATGCTGTGCCTGATGCCCCCCAGGACACAGCTGGCCCTCCTGGCTGCCAGGGTGCTGCTGACTCATATCCAACTTTCCATCAACAAGGAACCCAGGTCCCTTTCCACAGCACTGGTCTCCAGCCTCTTGTTCCCCAGTCAGTACACACTTCCGTATGTACATATCCTAGGTGCAGAATCTGGCACTTACTTGTCTGTCAAACTTCATACAGTTCATGCAGCTGAAACTTAATACAATTGATGATTGCCCAGTCCTCTGATCTGTCGAAGTCTCTCTGCAGGGTCTCCATGTCTTTGAGGGAGTCAACAACTCCTCTCAATTTCGTAGCATCTGCAAACTTAGTGCACCTTTGAGTTCTGCTTCCAAGTCATTTATGAAGATGTTGAAAAGCACCGGGCTGATGATGAAGCCCTGTGAAAACCACCAGTGACAGGTCACCAATCTGATGTAGCCATTTATGCCCGACCTGTGAGCCAGCTGCTCACCATAACATGATGTATTTATGCAGCTGTGGGATGTGCATTTTGTCCAGAAGGATACAGTAAGAGACAGTATCGAAAGCTTTACTGAAATCTAAAAAAATTGTATCTACTGGCTTCTATTGATCAGACAGGTGAGTTACCTTGTCATAAAAGGAAATTAGGTTTGACAAGCAAGACTTTCCTCATGAAGCCGTGCTGGCTGTGAGCAATGACTGTGTTGTCCTTCAGATGTTTTTCAATAACTCACAGGTATTCCTCATGGCAGGAAGGGGTAATATCAACCATTTCTTGAGAGAAAAAGTAAAAGAAAGGTTAGTATTACTTTAATATTTGATTTGATTTAAAATACAGTCTAAAGATAGTTTTGGTGTGGGAGTGTGGTCATTTTAAGCAAGTACTGTCTTATGTTGTTCTTGTTTGTAACGTTCTTAGTAACTCAGAGGAGAGAGCTGTGACTGATAAATAATCAATATCTGCAAGACCCTATAAATAAAGCAGAATATTAAGATGAAAGAACTCAAGAATCAAAAGAGATTTTGATACAATTCCCAAGGAATTAGATATTTCCTTTGTTGACAGACCTTTTTTAAAAATCTATCATCATCATTCTAACCAATACTTACAGTTATTAAGAACTGCTCCAGCAGCAAGCAACTGAAAGAATCTGACACAAGGTTTGGTTTCTCTTATTTTTATTTCTAAATATTAGAGATGAGGATATTAGTTTAATTTTACATTTCTATTCTTTCAATAAACACTATATTAATGAAGACAGTGAATAGGAGTCTTAAAGCATGAGATAAGGCTGTATGGGGGAGATCTGTTCAATGTGGGCGACCTGTCTCCCAAATTCAGTTCTTATACTTCATCTTTTAATTTATTCAGAACGCCTTTGCAATTCACACCCTCTGATCTTCTCTTGTATAAATCACACTGGCCCTCCTTATTCCTTTGGTAACATCATACTGGTACCTACCATTAGGTGCCCAGAAATGAGACAATAGTGCATCTTCACATTTTATCACCTCAACGCACTGCACAAGATTTGCACTTTGGATTAAAACTTAGTCCAATGAGTGTAAAAGCCAACAGCTGCAGGGCTTATATTTCTCTTGCCCTAGTAAATAGGGCTTAGGAAAGCTTTGAACTCCACAGAGACAGATAAAGAATGTAAAGGAACACATTATGTAAAGCAGATCTCTAAAAAGTTACAAAAAAGGTATCAATACAGTTACACCAAGTCTCTTTTTCCTTAAACAATATTTGTAGAGAATATAGAACTCTTCACTTTCCCTCCATTTTTAACTAAAAAGGCTACAGTGTTAAAAATAGAAAATGCACATCTATAGTTTCTTTAACCTAGACGAAAAAATTAAATCTGCATCTCTGAATGTGAGTAAAATTCTTGACCACTTCCAAGTAAACAGTGGTTGTGTTCCTCTGGCTGCTGGTCACTTTTTGTTTCTGACCAGAAGGTTGATGAGCACTTCTCAGTGCCTGTCTACAGCCTCCAGTATAGATTTACTGCTCCATTACAGGCTATAACTTCAACATCCATAGCATTTAGGGAGACTGTTAAACTACAGAACTGGCCCTTAATTGCATTAGCTAGCAAAAGGGAGGTCTTTGGAAGAGCTGCTTACAAAGAATTTGGGTCCAGAACACTCTTATATAAGGACTCCATGCCTCCCATATTGTCCTCTGTGTCTTTTCTCCTATTTACTGTGCTTTTTAAAGCTTATTGTTTACCTGGGAAGAAAATTCAGTCAGAAACATGAAATACAAGTAATCATCAATGTTTGCCAATAACCAAAGGGTAGTAAACAAAGTATTAGCTGCAGAACATCAGTTACTAAATGCCTGGAGAGAGGCCTGTCTGGCTGTAAGTATGCATTCCTTTTCTCCCCTGCTGTCATTTATGTCAATCTTGAATAGATTCTGTTTTACTATGCAGTGGATTACACCCAGAGATTATGGATATGAATATGGGTTGCTTGATTTGCTCTCTCTGATCATGCTCCAGTGGTATTAACACTTGGGGTCAATCTGGATTATCCCATGTTTAAAAGATGGCAATTAAACACTTCAATTCTTAATTTCTGAGAATTTCTTCTTGCTTGTATGAGGAGCTAAAGGAATTGCTCATGCAGACTTACTTTGCCAATTTCTTCTTGCTGGTGGCCTGGGTAGTGGTAAGGGGAAAAAGAAAGATTGTTGCACAAGTATTCTCCCTTGGATCTGAACAAGTTCCAAGGAACCTTTTTAAAGGTTGAATGGGTGATTTCACTTTTCAGAGACATTTTCTCCTTCTGTGTTGAGACTCCACAGTCAAAATTAGATAAGATGCAAACCTAAAGCAAAGTCTGGAGTTCAAATTTTACCAGTTTTGTGTTTAGAAAAAAGCCTAGTTTGTCATCACAGGAGGTAAGGGTGACTGCATGTGAAACCGTCTGGGATACCACCAAGTGAGAAGGAACTTGGGACCCACTTCCAAGCTGGAAGAAAAATGCAAAGAAAAGCAGAAGGCTATCTTTAGCATGCCAAGTACATTAGATGCAAAGATGAGATCATCCAAAAGGTAAAGGAGACTTTCCTCTAAAATATATGTCTCTGATGTCATGAAGTAGCTGGTGTGAAAACTTGCTCGATATGTAGTAGCTCAGATATTTTTGCTCACTATTTATTTTTATCCTCAGTATGTTAACTAGGAAGACAGTGTCAGAACTACACAAAATGAAGACACTTTGAGTAAGAAAAAATATCTTGAAAAAGTATAGAAATTATTGTGAGAAAGACTTTATTTAAAATATTGTTCAATCCCCTTTCTAAATACACTGGTTTAGAACCCAAACAGGTCTAATTGGGACTGAATACAGCAGCTTCAAGGGACTTGACAAAGCGGGTGGAGGACAAATGAAAGCAAAATGCCTGCTTAGATTCACTGTGCATGACCTTTCCTAGGACCAGGCTATGAATTCCAGGTTTGACCATAGTTTTCTGTTCTTTTTTGAATGCTTTTTTTTATCTGTAGAAGGAACTTTATGATATAACTAAGTGGAATAGAGTACATATTTTCTCTGTATTAAGAACAACATAAATCAATGATTTTAAAGACTAAATTATTCTTTTCTCAAGTGGAAAAATGTGTGACCAGATAGCAGCTACATGTGAGTACCATTGTTAAATTTAGCTTTCCAAAATTTGTTTCCCAAAATCTCTGACAGTATGCAAGAAATACAAACTACCCAAGGTTGCAAATAGCCCACATAATCACAGAATTCCAAGAGGCCATAATGCCTACAAGTATCCTTAGCCATGAAGGTGCTAATCAGTGTATATACTGTCTCATCTGCATCTAAGGAGCTCTGCAATTAAAATTAGAACTTTTATGTCTGATCCCCAGCTTGCTGCTATTCAAAGCTCCTATCTGCATACACTGGGGATGGAAAAGGCCTTTTGAAAGTAAATAATTGGAAAAATTAGAGGGATTTTCGAAGATTGCAGAGCTTCCCTTTAGGACCAGTCCAGGAGCCCTGTCCTTCTGTCAAAGTACAAATTACCCCCATATGGTGATGTCCGTTCTCTCAACTGTAATTTATTCATTATGCAGAGTGCCGAATACCAAATGGTGAAAGCATGGCAGCAGAACAATGAAACAGGCTTGGGAAGCTAATAAGTGTCCAATCAATGAGAACCTAATGAACTATAACATGTAATACTTTATAAGGCATTCAAATTAAAAAGGGGAAAGAAATCAACAATGATGCAATATCAATTTGCTTATTCCAAGTCTAATCAAACGAAATAAGCATCATTCTCCAAAAATACAGTCATAACTGACATTTGGGGAGGGGAATGAGTGGAAGATAGGATCAAGCCAAAATTCCTTTAAGAACATAATTAGTACTAACCAACTGTCCCTATTTAATGTAAGCTCTTCGCAGCAAACTCTTCCGGTGAACTAGTAAAAAGTTGTAGGGATTTTTTCCAGTATACAACCTTTTCCCCTCTGTCCCAAAAGTCTTATTTTACTGTGAGTTCCATTACCACTTTTGGAAAAAAAAAAAAAAAAAAAAATTCAATATCCTGAATCAGATTCTGTAGAAATAATAGTAATTAATAGATCATGGACGAGTTAATCCCAGGAAGGTGTTCTGTCTTTCCTAAGCAGCCAATAGGCAGAATGTCTTCTGGATAGAGCTGTTTTCATTTAAATGCTGGCAAGGAAGCTATTAACTCCTTTCCCAAAATGAGGAGGTGACAGCAGAGATCCAGGTATCCTGTCTGACAGAGCACTTCACTGGTTTTTGTGTCTGCTGGGCTGCTCAGTCAAGAATCTCTGTTCTTCATTCTTCTTCCACTGAGACACCCACTTTTAAATGAGAAATTTCAATTAATGTGTCTCTGAGTTATTGTTTCTGTGTATTTTTTTTTTTTTAAAGCCTGTTGTGGGCTTCTTTGTGGTCCTTGTTGGTTTAGGTTTTTTTTGTATTTTAAGTACCCTTAATCCATTTTATATTGGCTTCTGTTGCCTTCCCTGGCAGAAAAGGTGCCAGCAAGATGGTTCATTCTTGACTCAGCCAGCTACACATATTAGCAATTCCCACAGCATTTGCCAAGTATAACTGTACATCCTCCTCTTTAAGAGTGGCTGTAGTTTTCTTTTCCCACAGCAGTTGACATTAAGTGTCTTCTGTGTTTCCTGCTGCTCCTGTTCACAAGCGATAGTGGTTAGTGTCAGCTTCACTATCTCTCCATTTCTTCTTCACTGTGAGTCTCTTGCCTCTTATAATTTTCTCTACTAAAAAGAATAAAATAAATCCCTATTTTCTTCTATAATTCTGCGCTTAAATTTGATGAAAGGCATCTTGGTCTCTGGGAATGTGCTACCAGCTCTACCACTGATATTGTGGCCTTTTGCACCAGTCACAAGAATGAAGTCTCTGGGTTGCGTTGCAGGAGCCTTGTCTGTGGCACAGTGCTGTTTATGAAAGCAAAACCCCAAATTTTGTGTGACTTCAAACACATGGTCATAAAAAGTTTTGATGCTGTCCATCCCCAGATGGGCAAACAAGCACTGTTCCTAATAGTCTTGCATTTCTGAGAGTTTTCTTATCCTGTGTTAGTACAAAACCAATAGCAAATGACCCCTGTGCAGTTCTCAGAGTTGCAATGTGTCTGTGTCTTTTCTTCAGGACCACATAACTGGAGTAGAAAACTTCTGGGAACTAGAAATAATCCTCTGTGTTGTAAGACAAACCTCTCTTTTATCAGTGAAAGGAGACAAAATATGGATATTGCCTGCATTCACCTGGACAGCCATTCAAATACAGGGTTCAAAGAAGGGTCTCAGCATATTAGGAACTCTGGACATCACTAAAACCTTCAGATTACTTAAAAGATTGGCTAGGGAGCTCACATCAGTGAAATGTCCAGCAGTCTAAGAAAAACTTTTGAGAAATCTAATCAAGTCTTTCAGTCTTTCTAAGTCTGTCTCATATTCATACAGAAGACAAAAGGATGCAAATGCATCAAATTGGACTCTGACTGTAAGAAGTAAGTTATTATTATTTTGATTCTTTGGGTGGTTTTATTTGTTTATTTTGGTTTTTTATATTTCTGTGTCATTTTTTGGCTCACAGATCTTTCTTTTTCTTTCTCACACCTCAAACTTTAGCAGGACAGTCTAAAAGCAGTTGCTACAAAGATTGTATTAACTCTAGTCGTTCAGCAATGCAGGTGCAGCAAAAAAAAAGAAAATGAAACTAACAAAATTCAGAAGAAAAAACCGAAAACATGACAGAACTGCTTTGTTTCCCTAATTACCATCACGCAGCACAGATATGGAAAAGCAATGAACAGCTATTGCAGTGCAGATAATACAGAAAAGCTCTGCTTAGAACAATGTAAGCAGTACTCCCATACTCAGAACATGAGCTGTCGGTGGGAATTAATGTCCATCAGATCTTCCTCATCGCCTGGTGTTTCACTACTGGCCTGACCCAGAAGGTGCACACATGAGGTCAAGGGGGAAGGCAAAGCACAGAAGATTGTAACACATCCAGTTTAAAGAGAGCATTATCAAAAGAAGTTGTCATTTTTAACTGCCCTTCAGGGACTGTAGTGTAATCTCACTCCCTTTTTAGTGAATGGAAGCTTTGCCTGTAACATTAAAAACAGAAGTACTTTTGACTGTTTGACTGGGCTCTTTTTTTTCTCTATTACTATTATTACTGTTTTAAAGTGTGCCACAGCATACAGGGTTAATGACATAAAATCTCTACATAATGCAAGAAAACTGATACTGAAATAGTGCCCCTTTCCTGTAGGAGGAATTTGCAATCAGGACTTCCAAGCACATGCAAAAAATAACTCTTGGATCAGTCTTCTTGTCTTCCAGTAGACTTGGCAAGAAAGACAAGCCATATGTGAAGCCAGCCATATATCAGTTATGTGGTCTTAGACATTTGCAATAAAACAAAGGACTTTGCTGTCAGCCCTCCTGATTTCATGAAGCCTTTACAGCTCACAGCAATGTCCTTTATCAAAAGCCACAAAGTTATCCTTAGACATGTGCATTTCTTAGCGAAAATATTCTCTGAAATAGCTATTTATGATTAATTCCATCAGGGAAAGGGGAAGACATGAAAGGACCTAATACAGTCAGTTTCAGCCATGCTGAATGCATCTAGATATAATGAGTGTAAAAACAATTAATAAGAAAAGCAGTAATACTGAGGGGCTGGGGGAGAGTGGAGGAATTAAAGTACACATGCACAAGACAGTAAGACCAAGAAGAAAATCTTTGTGACAGTGATGTGGATGCCCTGGTAAATTAAGTGGAACTAAGACTTCATCCCCGAATTCCTCCTGGCCATTTATTTAGACATTATTAACTGGCAGTTTCATACAGGGATTGTGTTAGGAGTGAGTTCAAAGAAAGAATTTTATAACAGTGCTTCTTTTCCCAGCTAATTCTGGGTGGACAGCCGGCACACGAGGAACCAAAAGGAAGGCTGGGGAATAGTTCAGGGTGAGCCATGAAGTGAGGTCAGGAGCTAATGAATAGCTCACACCCCAGACGTGCAAAACCACGTGGATGTGACTGGCCCTATGTGTGTGATTACTCGCATATGTGGAGTGTGTGCTCAGGCTCAGGAAGAGAACTAGTAGTTTTATTTGATGTAGTGGTAAAAGGAGTCAAGGAAGGGATTTTAAAGTTAAGTGAGGTGATTATAGCAGTGTTTTTCCAAACTAGCCTTAAAGAAAAGGCTTAAGGGAAAGGAATTGTTACAAAAATAAAAGGGTTTATTACACAAAGTTTGTGTGAATTTCAAGACTATAATGACAAATGCTGATTTTTTTAGTCAAGTATTATTAACTTTTACATTATAAACAACAGTGAAGCCCAAGTGGACAGTTTAACATTTCTGTTCACTTTGAATTACTTTTTCATAGTGTACTTTTTGTGCACACCCTAAATTTTTAAATTGCTTGAGCTTTCTAGGTCCAATTCAACGAGGCTGTTCAGCTTATTCTGTGATTTGTCTCACTGGAATTAGTGGCTTACAATGAAGTATGTCATGCAGGTTGGCTATTTTTTTTCTTTATAAAATCTGAGAAGGCAAAAGCCCTAAAATGGCCTCCCATCCCATCCTATTTTTTTTATCCCTCTGTATGATGTCTTTGAAAATAATCTCTTTAATCAGATTATGGATTCAAATACTGATGAGATATTTGGTTTACAATGAGTATCTCTTACTAATGTGCTGCTCAATATTATGCTGTTTCTGTGGACTCAGTGCATAAAACCTGAGGGCTCTTATTCAGGGATACTGCTATAGCTAAGTTTAAAATTTATATCTCTAGACAGGGTAACAAATTCTATTATACAAATATTTGAAGCTATCACAAGGAGAGGAATACTATAAATTAATCCTTCACTCAGAGGTTTCACTTGCAGCTCTTTTCAGTTAATTTTCATTATTTTACCACCGGGGAACAGTTTCAAGGAATTATTACACTAACCATAATATTAAAAATGAGCCCTTGAAGCCCACCCCCACCCCAATAAATATCATTTAACATTCATTGTTGTAAAAATATGTAACAGAAAAGACAAGAGTGTTTTTCTTTTTTATTTCTCATGAAGGTATGAAAATATTAGCAAATGTTCAGATCTCCGCTACTCAAAATATTATGGGTCAGATCCAAGCAGAGTGGAGAGGTCAGTGCTCCATCATCACAGCTTTAAATCATTACGGGCTGTAGGGCATAATAGCCTGTGAGGATGCTTGGTTAAAACATAGGAAGGAAACCTGGAAAAGGTTAATTATGGCACACACACCACTTGACAGTTCCTTTTCAATCTGATTCAGCTCAGCTGTGAATGCCGTTGTGTCCTCAGCACAAAAATCCTGCTCGCTGCCACACTACTTTACACCACCCCAAGGCTGGGGCATGGTTTGCCCACAAGAATGCATCCCAAATCCAAGTGCTGCGTGTTTTCCAAAGGGTGCACCTGTTTTGCTGTGGACCTGGTCCTTAGAGCTTCCTGTCTGAAAGCTTAACACCCAGCAACTTGTTTTGACAGCTTGAGTTGTGTTCGTTTGGAAGCCCAAGGACTTTTTTCTTGGCCGGGGGTGAGGTAGGATAGGGGAAGAAGCACAAACAAAACAAAAACTTCAGCCTGTGACTAATTGGCTGAAAGGATGTGAGCAATTCTGATCCACTTAACTGAATGTGGGCTCAAATTAAAAAGTAATTGCCTTCAAAACTTTGCATTGCAGATTGCTGGCCTCTTCTAAACATTAAGTGAAATTCTTCAAGCACATGTGTCAGTGGTGTTGCTTTCAGGAACTCAAATACCCTGTTGTATACATTTACATTCAGAGGACTTAATTCTAGAAGAGGTTAGTTTGCATTATACTGATGGTTTTATTTACAAGATGAATTTTCTTGAAAAAGGTGTCCTGATTCTGGCTGGAAATTTCAAATCATGACCATGCCTTCTAACTGCAGGCAGCTTTCCAAACATTTCCTGATCAGAAGACCTGAAAATAGTACTTTATTTTTTGATGTAAAAATAACTAGGTTTTGTATTTGAAGACAAGGCTGTATATTTTTACACAAATTTTCCACTTATTTTGGGAAGAGCTTTAGTCGAGCAAAGCCATACCTGCATTAAAAATGAATAACTAAGGAGTTGAGAGTCAAGGAATTCACCCATGAAAATACAGAGCTCAGTTATGAGGCCTTTTTTAATAAAAATCTTGAATTAACTTGTTTTGTCTACACACTGACATTGCCATTTATTCTTTATATCAAAGAAACATCCACAACTTCTAACCTCATTGTTCTATGCACAAAAACACAGAACAAAAGAATTGTCCTACCTCTCAAAATACTTTGCTGCAATAGCAACAAAGACCCTTTGTTTGCTATTTAAGCAAGATTGGTGGACATCATCTCTGAGCAGAAGCTCTGAGAATCAGCCTTTTCTATCCTTTTCATATTCTTTACATCAAAGAAACATCCACAACTTCTAACCTTATTGTTCTATGCACAAAAACACAGAACAAAAGAATTGTCCTACCTCTCAAAATACTTTGCTGCAATAGCAACAAAGACCCTTTGTTTGCTATTTAAGCAAGATTGGTGGACATCATCTCTGAGCAGAAGCTCTGAGAATCAGCCTTTTCTATCCTTTTCCAAATATGTAAATTGCAGTGGTTTGGTCCAAAATATTCATTACTGTTTACTTTCTGTGAGATAAGAATTAGGAGAAAAACAAAGCAGGCACTAAACTTGAAAGAATATAAAGAAGTTTATTAACAGACCTAAAAGAGGGAAAAAG
>NW_008237222.1:7675805-7697460 GCF_000691975.1 Corvus brachyrhynchos
GCCGCGCTGGCTGCCCACGGCAAGGCAGTGTGGAGGGGTTCCATGGCTGGAACAGGTCCATCGGCTCCAGGATGGCTGTGGCCCAGCCCGGCCTGGCCCAAGCAGGGCCTGGGCTGGACCTGCTGGCCCCAGCACGGGGCCCCCAGCCACCTGTCCCAGCACCGGAAACGAGAGAGAGCTCTGCCCGGAGTGTGTCTATTCTTAAGTGTGGACCACAGAGGCAGTCGCCATTTTAAGTGGCTTAAAAAATTGTCCATATTCAAACTGGCCAGCTGATAGGTTCTGTCAGGTCATAGAGGAGCTGTAAGAACCCCTTTGCAAGAACATCACTTCCAAGACTATGCTTTGCTAACCTATGACATAAATGCATATTTTCACTCGAGTCTGCTACAGCAAAAGGACTCTTAAAGAAAAGAATCAAGCAGATCAAAAGGAAAATATTACTTTATATTAATAACAAATGGAGTGCACAATGCATTCCACATACAAAGGTTACCCATTTGTGGAGCTGGAAGCCAAGGGCATTTTAAAACTTAAAGATCCCTTAAATAAACATATTGGTTTAAGTGCAAGGCAAATATTCTTAGCTCAGCAGGTAGTTGGTATCTAAATCACATTTAGACTTCACATAAATACACATGTCAAAGCATTTATCTAGTAATAAAAAAACAACTCTTAAGGAATGCAGTTCAGATAGGGAAGTGTCAGTTATTTTGCACATTTCCTATTTCCAGCTCATTAGTTTCAGCTTTTGACAGGGGTGGAGCTGAAAGAAATCCTGTAGAGGTTTTTCTCTCCTCCCAATTTCACATGAATAAACAGAGGGAGGGAGTCCCCTGCCTGTCTGCCAGGCTCTTATCTATCATATTTAGATGCTAGATGCTGTCAGATTTTAGATAGTGATGCCTGTAGGTATTGCCAGTTACTGGGAAATTAAATCTGGAATAGAAGGTAGTCCTTTCCTTTCCCGAACTGACTTTGCTTTAGGAGCAGGTTTGGACATCCTTCAAAAATGTTGATGTCCAGACAAAGGTGACAGGATTATATTTCTGTCATTCATTACTTGCACCTGATTTTCTGTTTCCTCACTCTGTCCTTGGTGTCTTAGCAGCACTCCATCTGCATATTTTCTTTCAGCAACATTACATTCCTCTCAAATCCAGATTCTCCCACTCCAGAAGCAGTAGGTGTAGATTTACACTGCTGATTTTTGTTTAAATTCTCCTCAAGTAAGATACCTCCTTGAGCATTAGAAATTCTTAGAAATTGTATGTTTTCATTATTAGACCAATTTTTCCTTCATTTCCCCCAAAATATATTTCAGAAAATGAAGGTGTTCCTCTAGGAACAAGAGGCAGTGAACATAGGAGAGATTTCTATACAATTCTAATTCTTAGAAACTATCCCTATGATAAGTAACAATCGGGTTAGCAATTATCGCCCTTGGGCTAGAAGTGACACCTCTGTAAGCTGACATAAAATAACAACGTGGACACACTTTTCCCTCCCAGAGGTAAAGCACACCCAGCCACCAGGAACTGCAAAATGGAAGTATGTGTGCACCCAGGTGCTGTGTTTCAGCTGAAGGTTGGTAGCTTCCATCTGATGGAGGTAACTCCTTAAGATAATCTGACTGCCATTACCCCAGCACACAGTCTAAACACTTTGGTGTAGTCTTTAAGTGATGTAGCTCAAAATCATACCCACCTGGTTTATTCTTCCTTTCCTAATCTTACCTGCATAGGTTCTGTCCTGATTTGTTTTTAATAGAATTCTTTAACAAAACCCCTAAAACTAAAATAAAATATATGTACATATTTATGTGTAGGCATCTGTGTGTTTGGGTTACAGATGGTAAAGACAAAATATGTTCAAAGATGTCCCTTTTAATCTGAGAGATCTCAAATGTTACTGTACACAAGTGAGAACATCCACACCTTTGGAAAAACCTGATGCAGATCTTGAGGCGCTTTTACTGCACTATACATGAAATACTGCAGCAAAAGGACTTTCATTTGAGGATCAGCTGGAGCTTCAGTTTAGTTCCTACTGCCTTCCAGACTTGTTCATGTAATTCTGCTCCTAAAGTTTGCACGTTTCTGAAAAGAAGATTTATGACTTCCTTTAAAACCACTCACCACATAGGGATATAGGTGTAACAAATTACATGTCACTAATTTGTAGGATGAGACTTCAGTCTGCATTACGTTGTAAAAAGCAGCAACAAAGGCGACAGCCTGCATCATTTTTCTATCAGGCTCAAATCTCAAATTTGTTGTGTGGCACCATCATAAAGGGGTGTAACTTCCAACCAGTTTTTTGAGCAATTAATAAGTATGGCAGCGGTGCAGATCTGGGGATGCTCTATGACTTGACTTTTTCACATACTCAGGAGATTGGGAGTCTGCCCATTGTGGCTGATGAGGCATTTTAGTGTGCATGAATGCAGAAATAGACCCAAAAGTAGATCTATTCTTAAGAAAGAAAAGTTATGGTGATGTAAATTTCTCTGTACTTTAGAGTAAAGCATAGACAGAAGCTCATCAGTCATACAAGATTATCATTAGGGACTTTTCACAAGGTCATGCAGTGATAGGACAAGGAGAAATGGCTTTGAACTGAAAGAGAGTAGATTTGGGTTAGATATAAGAAAGAAATCCTTCACCATGAGAGTGGTGAGGCAACAGCACAAGTTTCCCAGAGAAGCTGTGGATGTCCCATCTCCGGAAATGTTGAAGGCCAGCCAGGATGGGCCTTTGAGCAACCTGGGCTAGTGGAAGGTGTTCCTGTCTCTGGCATGGGAATTGGAATGAGATGATGAATACTAAAAGCAAAGTTGGATACTTAAATTATTTGGTGCCTTTCTCGTTTTGAGTTTTCAACTGTACTGCTCAGATTGGGAAACTAACAGAAGCTAATAGGAGAGTAAGTCACCCACACATGACTAAAATTTAGTTTAGAGCCCATGAGACGGCAAGATGAGCCATGTCTCTTAGGTGTTTGAATACTGAGCTGGATGAAGATGCTGACCTAACAGTAGTAGAAATATAATCCTGCCACTGTTGATCATTTTCACAAATTCCCAGTTGGTTATTTGACATTGAACTGGAAAGAATTATTGTTTTTCTCTATTTTTTTCCTTCTCTGTTAGCCAAAATAGTGAAACCATAGCATCAGTGTTGTTTGAAAATATATTTATGTTTGTTTTCCCTATAAACAGAGATAATAATGTTATGTTCCAATAATATTAAGTTGCAATGTTATTTGCAAGATTGCA
The DNA here is from genome assembly GCF_000691975.1 of Corvus brachyrhynchos. Taxonomy (NCBI): domain Eukaryota; kingdom Metazoa; phylum Chordata; class Aves; order Passeriformes; family Corvidae; genus Corvus; species Corvus brachyrhynchos. The sequence continues at coordinate 7,679,083 of NW_008237222.1, forward strand.
GAGCTTTTAATTTTCTGATTATTTCCACAGTGGGAGTTTCAGCTCAATTTCTACCAAGACACTTCTATCTGTTTCGGTTATTTTTTTATTACAGCTAGAAGCAACAATAATTGCCTTTAGTGTATGAAAACATGACTGAGGAGACAATTGTTGTCCCTAAAGAGTAAAATCATCAGCATACATTTTTGATGTAAAATTTTTGTAAATTAATTGCAAGATCCTATAAATATTATATTTACAAAAATTGTGTTGTCTGCTGTCTTCAAAGAAACAATCTTTTTTCTATTTTTTTTTTTTTTTTGGTAAGCTATGCTTCATACACAGTGCATTTCCTGAGGCAGAAAACAAAAACATGGAACAAAATATTAGTCTTCTACTTTTGTAATTTTACATTCTACTACTTTTCTTTTCCAGGTTTGGGGTTTTTTTCATATAATTCTGGAAGCATACAGGAAAAAAAAAATAACCTTCTCAGTAATCAAGCCCCATTTTCAATGTTTTACTATTCTATTACTTTATGGGGTGATAAAAAAACCCCATAAATATACATCTCAAATGTTAAGGCACTAGATTTGAATATAATTTGGTCATAAATCAAGAATATAATTCAAAGTATTGAACATTTTGTGGAATTTCTTTTCCACAATTTCTATTTTAAAATGATAACATGAAATCTTTTAGATTTTCTCTGAAAATTTGAAAAGAATTCAACCTGAAGTACTCCAATCCACATTTATATCTTGGAAAAATTGTCTATCAAGACTTCTAACAGAATTATCCTTTACAGCCACTCCATACAGGAACCTGACAGACTGTCCGAGAACAGGAACTACAGTTGTTAAAAGCCTCTGAAATAATTTGGATTGATGCCAATATTAATAAATGCAATTAAAATTACACTACTTTGTTTCCATTTTTCCTGTTAGAAAATTAAATGTCATCTTTTTGCTGTGGAAAAAAATCCAAAAAAACAAACAAAAAAAAAAAACCAGACAAGCAAACAAACAAAACCCCAAACAAACAGAAACAACTGGATTTTGGGTTTTAATCAGACTAGCATCTTTTCAGTTGTATTAGCTCTCAATGTGGTATATCCTGTATAACCCACATGTACAGAAATTTCACGATTTATGAGTATACAGGACAGCACTCAAGGCACACATATTATGTCCTTCTCCTGTTGCTGCATTTGAATGCAGGAGCCACAGGATATTTTGGATAAATAAGCTCAGAGGCTTTTTTGAAGAAGATGGGCAGTGTTACAACTAACATCAAGAACAGTGATCAGTTCCAATACATATTTCATCAGATTAACTCCAGTCAGAATGGTGGTATTTGCTTTTGAGCAGGCAGCCCATTGCACTTATATCAAATAGTGCTAGTAAATTTTCTGCTAGAAGAAGACGTAGAAAACCTAGGAAAAATCATTATTTGGAAATCATACTTTCATAAGAAGATCTGATCTCCAGAGATGATTAGGGATCAGATTGCACAAACAACCAGAAATATCTGAGGACATAATTTCATATGTCTTTGACAACTTCAGAGCATGTCAGCCTGTGATTATTTACTTATTTGTCTATTTTTGAAGCCACAATAGCAGAAGGTGCCTTTCTGATCTAGTGATAGCAACACATTTTCTTACACACCATGGAGATTGGTGTGATAGAAGGACTCCAGCTCACCTGCCAGCACCGGAGGGAAGGTGGGTGTCCTCTGGGGCATGGAAAATCATCTCCAAGTAATACAAACGAGTAACAGTGCTCTTCCCTGACACAATATCATTGCAAGCAAGCTCTCAACATATTTACCAATTCTATGGGATTAACCAAGAATATGCTGATTAGCCAATAAGTATTGAATCATCTTTTGCTTCAGAAAAAGATCATTGTATCCGACTTGGAAAATACTGCTGGCTTTCAACCACATCTGCCATAAACAAAGCATGGTACTCCAGTGCCGATAAAATCTGTATGGAATTTTAGCCCCAGAAGTAGTTCATATCTGTATCTGTGTCAGCTGTATCTATATATATATAGATCTATGAAAGTAACTAGGAATAGGAATAGTAATTGAACCTTACATGATTGCGCATCATCTGTCTGCATTGTTATTTCAGGATTTAAACATGTTTCACCATCAGGAGTATGAAAGGGTTAAACAGCAGCAGATTTGCTGTGCTAGATAACTCAATGAAAAACATTCAGGGTACTTTTTAAGAACAACAGACTCGTGCTGTTGGATGGCAATCTTTAGTATATTTTTTCTTTTCTTTTTTTTTGTTTTTCACAAGGAAAACATAGGCAACACAGACTTTGCTGTAATTCTTCCTAATTGCTCTAATGCATTTTATTTTATTTTATTTTATTTTAGTGTTCTCAGTTTATAAAAACAGTTAGCACCAGTTTGTTTCCAGTTCTAATGGAGATAAACTCATCCTTTTCCTCCTGAAAAACTTCACAATATGTTTGGAAATATCAGCAATAATTAGACAAAATGCTTGTGAAAACATAAAATAGAAACAATACATCTTTTTATAATGGAATCAGTTTGTCTGATTATCTCAAACAATGTACATTTCCAACTGCCCAGGAGAGTCATTAGAGCTTATGAAAATCAAACTCTCTTTTTTCTGCTTCATACATCATGGACAACAATATTGTCTCCAGGATCATTATATATTGCCTGGCTTTATAAATATACGTTAGGCTTTCTTGAGCTACAGTGAACCTGGAGCATGAAATGCATTCAAAAATAAAAACAACAGGGGGAAAGAGAAAAGAAAATCATGTTATTAACTAAATAACCGTTACATAGAAATTATAAAAGGAAAGATAACCTCACTGAACACAGTACTCAAGGGACCTTGGTTCAATTCTGTCTTCAGTCACAGGTTTTCAATATAACCTCAGGAAAGTCATTTCTACCCTATGCACAATGGGGGCTATTTGTCCTTTAAAGAAATGGTTGTGACAGCACTCCCTTCTGAGCTCCTGTCAAGGTGTGAAGCCTAATTCAGAAGTTTTTGTTATTCCTTTGAGATACACTCAGAGAATAGACAAGAGTATCACTTACCTTTTTTCCCATTCGTAGAAATGGGGCTAATACTCCCCTACCCTCACTGGAGATCTTATGGATGCAATTCATTAGTGTGTAAGAGGCATTCAGATATCATGGTGACAAGGGTCATTTAGTGAGTAAATATCTGGATGGAGTAGAAGGAATTAAGGTACTGTTACCATTTTACATCAAAAATAATTTAGTATGAAAAACAATGGAAGTCTGAAAAGTTTGCCATATGATAAATTATTATCCTGCACTCTAGGAAGCTGGAAAGCCATTTCAAAGATGACCTTTACACCTGTTTAGTTGGTTTTCCTGTAAAGTGTTGCAATATATTTGCTCTGCCCCGTTGTTTAAGCACCTTGCTTGTTCTCAGTGATCATGGGTTCTCAGTCTTCACTTGTCTCCTTCAGATTCAGCAACAATGTCACCCAGCAGGATGGAGTTCTAGGAATGATGCTGCTTTCTTTTGAACAGGGTCCCATTATATCAGCTGTCAAAGTTCCCAAGGGAAAACTGAAACTTACAGCAAAAGTGCAAAATCATGCAACACTTTATTAAAAATTTTATGTTAGAACCTTTTAATTTTTGAAGAGCTTTACCTATATCTGGAAAATGTGGTTAAAAAAGCAAAAGCATTAGAGGAGTAATCTGTTATAACCAAATCTAGCATTTCTCTTCTGTAGCAGTAGTGCACGTATGCTCTTGTAAATACAAGCAAATGCTTAGCAATAATGAACTCTGTATTGGCTGCAATGTTCTAGCCCAAAGTAGACATGAGGCTTAAAACTATTTTTGAATCACATGAAGGAATTAATAAATAAAACCCTTCTGGTACTTCAAATCTGCAATGAAGCAATTCCTTTCAGCCAAGACTTCAGTACAATACACTGAAGCACATTTTCATTACTGGTGAATGCAGCATATTTTCCCTGTCTCTCCTGGTATTCTGTTGCTGCTGGGGGTTAAATCTACCCTATCAGAGTAGGTTTATCAGAAGGAGGGGGAGGCTAAGGGACCAAGGTCTCTCCATCATGCTCACACTGACTACTGGCCTAGGCCTTCCATGGCATGAGAGAAGGAAGTAGCTGCTCAGCCTCCCAGTTGCAATATGGTCTCGTACACTCCAGAATAAAATGCTAAAGCTCCATCATCATCCTAAGACAAGGGGTTTGTTTTTAATTATTGGAAAACAAAGCAAAGAAACACTTCTAATATAGAATCAGAATCACAGAATTCTGGGAAGCCTGTTCTACAGCCCAGCCTTCTCTAGGTAAAGAACCTTTTTCTAATATGCAAATAAACCCTCCCCTGACACAACTTCAGGCCATTCCCTCGGGTCCTGTCACTGATCACCACAGTGAAGAGATCAGTGCCTGACCCTCCTCTTCCTCTCACAGGAAGTGGTAACTGCAATGTGGTTTCCCCCCATCCTTCTCTCCTCCAGGCTGAAGAGACCAAGTGGCCTCTGCCACTCCTCATATGGCTTCCCCTCAAGGCCCTTGCCCTCCTTTGGATACTCTCCAGTAGTTTAATGTCCTTCTTATATTGCGATGACCAAAACTGCACACAATATTCAAGGTGAAGCCATGAACATATTTATGTTTAGCTTCTTTTTTTTTTCATGTCATTTTTCCCCTCCAGAAATTGCTGAGGACTTCTTTTAGTCCAGTAATTCTTAGACAGTGACACAGCTCCATAAGGTCACAGGTCCAAACTTTATTTCACCTCTATGCTCATATATTTCTAATCCAGTGAAATGAAGATTCATTGCCAGAATAAGAACAGATTTTGCAGACTGGAACAGCAGAGAAGTCACACTTCTCTCTCTTATGTCTCCTACAACACAACACAGCACAGAAAGCAAAGCCCAGGGGAAAAAAAAGCAGACTGAGACCCAAAGGTTCTGTAAAAAGCAGTTGCAGACTTCATCCTCGAAATAAAGATCTGATAAATAATCAATCAACAGCTCAAATGCATCAGAAACAAAAGGCCAAAACTGGGCCAAGACACAGATCCACACATGAGGTTTCCACATGATAAATAGCCAATGTTTGCAGATGCATACAAGAGCAAATGTTGGAAAGAATATCAGCAGGGAGAGCTGGCCAGTTGTCATCGGTCTCTGGGACAGACTGAAAAAATAATGAATGACACAGAGAGATGGGAAATGAATTTTCACTTTGTGTTGGTACCACAGTGTAAAGGACATGTTATAAAATCCCGAGAAGCTGATTTTCCTCAGGCCCCTTCTGAAATCTCTAACTGCGTCAGCACTCCTTGGTCAGCGTTCTCTGCTATAAACACCAGCCTGTCTCAGCTCACCAGCCTGCTGCTCTGTATCTCTGTTTTTTGAGAGGGTGAACCTCAAGAAGCTCAACTGTAACACTTTCTCATCAGCCTAATTTTTCCATGTCATGTACTTGCTTTTGATATTTTCCCACTTATGTTATTTGCTTGCTGAAGCTTCTCTATTGATGGAGTTCAATAAATGGTGTTTGCCATCAGAGCAATTTGGTTCTAGTTCTAATTATAGCAACAAGCTGCTTCCTTAAAACATGTTATGGGTGTTTCATTATTTTAAATTGTTATCTTCCGTAATAATTACAGAAAGAGTTGATCTTTTCTGAGAAGCCAACAGCTGCAAATTCTCCCCTTTTCAAATGTCTCATTTTAATAGGTGAAACATCAGGTAAAAATCAGATCAAGTGGTAATATAATTCTCCAGAAGAAGATATGTAAGTTACAACACATTGCCTCCAGATTCCATAGGGTTACACTATTCAGAGGTACTGAACCATATCCTTTAGTATAGATCATAACAAGCTGTATGCTGCACAGCTCAATTGTGAACACAAAGCCCCTAAATAAATCACACAGCAATGGCAACATTACTAATAGGACTATCAGAATCAAAGGAAGCAGGGTGATGCATATGAGAAGAGCCTATATTATTATTCTGCATGATTTCTTTATGATATTGTTGGAGAGATTGTTTCTCCCTCCTCCTTTCCCTAGTCCCTCCAGATTAAGAACGGGAATGAAAAGGGCAGCAGAACTCCAGGAGCAGCCTGTACGCTGTAATCCTACAATCATAAGAAGTGGTGGTCTGGTACTCTCTGCAAGGCATTTCACTAAACTAACTCAGTCTTCATCTTTATTCTGACACAATTCAACATTTGAACTCCTTTCAGTTTTCTGCTGTCATGTATTTCTAGCCCCTCTTCACAGTGATCCCTGAATAGAACACAGCACAGCACACAGAGCAGTTACTAAGACTGCTAACACACATAGCATCATGCTTTTGGACATATTTGCTCAAAGACCTCTGCCTGTTTTAGGCAGTAATGGAAAATTACTCTTATTTATAAAATGCACAGAAGTGAGTGTTTCCAATAGGGGTTAAGACTTTTTCTCCCCACTAGAACAGTTGTAAAGAATCAAAGAGGAAAAATTTATGTTGGTGGTGACAAATATTTTATCAGCAATGGGAAGTTCCTTAGTGTTTCTATAATATTTAAAATTAGTTCAAAGAAAATATTAGGATTTTATTTATCTATTGATTTATTCCTTTATTTGGAAATAGTTCTCTAAGGATGGGAGATAAGTTGTATGACTTTGTGGATCTCTGCTGATCTAAACCACTGAAGTTTTGTCAAATCCTTTCCACTTTAAGGCAGATACATTTATCTTGTCTAAGCATGGAGCTAACTTTTTTAAACATGGAGTTACCTCTTTGCAGTGATGAGAACTTAGCCCAATATAATTTAGAAGATACTCAGATTCTCAAATAAATTATTGACTGCAGATTAAAACTTTTCTTTTTAAGAAATAAAAGCTAGACAACATTGAGCTACTTTTGAATAGGAGCTTTCAAAATCCCTTAATTGATCACATCAGCCAAATAAGACAGGGAAAAAAGAAAAGAAAAAAAAGAAGACGACAAAAGAAAAAGAAAAAAAAAATGCCTAAAAGAAGAGTGAGGAAAAAAAGGAAAAAAACCCCAAACTACAAACACCCAAAAGCTAAAACTCAACCAATCAATTCAACACTCTCCCCCAGGAACCAATGTATCAAGGGTAGTATAAATCAGGAGTTTATACTAAAACACTAATGCTCCTTTTCCAAAAAAAATCAATAGCAATCCTAAACACTTTTCAACCAATAAAGTAAGATTTTGCAATTATGAAAAGTTTAAAGTGTTGCTCAGATCAACCAGATAGTTACAACTGTGGTTTTCTATACACCTCTTTCATTTTCCCTTTCTTATATGTCCCTCCCATTTCGCATCAGACCAATTAATATCTTTCCTTCCCTAACAGCTCTCTAGATAATTCACAGAAACATTTGTCTGTGTGGCCTAGAATTAAAAAGAAACTATTAAACAGTCAACTCCTATCTCTTCTGTAGAATTAATGTCATTTTAACTCCTACCATGCCTTGTTGGTTTGTGGTATGTAAATGTAAATTCTTTAAGGTATCTTAAAGAATTTGTAAGGTTTTCCTCTCACACCCTCAGCACAGTCTTACGATTTTATCCAGGATGCAGTAAGCTTGTTTTAGTTACAATATGGGAACTCATCTTTAATCACTAATTTTAGCCTCAGTAATCTAAGTAGAAACCATAAGGAAAATCCAACACTCCTCATATTACAGCAACTGAGTTGAATTTTTGTTATTTTTGATACATGTACCACATTTTATGATTTGCTTTTAAAAACATGCATGAAAAAGACCTGAGGAAAAGTTAGCTGTGAAATGGAGGAGGACAGGATCAAACAGTGTGACTGAGGCTTTTGAGCATACTTTGGAGTAATGTCTTACTCCATCCTGTCAACATTACTAGAACAATGTGCTCTTATTCTTGGAGGCCTAAGCACATGAGCACTCACTCACCTCTCTAAGTAACCGTGTTCAGGGTCCTATTATATTCCATTATGATGATTAACAGCCTGCAATGCATTTGTACAAAAGCAGTCCAATGCATTGGGAACACTTTGATCATCATCAGCACACGGCTCATCTCCTGTGGTCACATTAACGACATGACTCCAGCTACCATGCAAAATTGCAGTGCTGGATCAGTGCAGATGTCATCAGGTCCCCGTTCATCTCAGGGACTTCATTTTCTCCCCAAAACACAGAGGTGACATCAGAAATGAGCCTTTTGACATTGCTTTATCAGACAGAGTCAACCTGCTAAGGGGGTCAGATGTGTCATCCCTCCTGAAGTGTCCCTCAAGCTGTGACCACACAGATGCGCGCTGCAACTTCAGCCATACTCAGAAACAAGATGCTTCAGCACCTCAACAGGACAAAGATGGGACAATGTTTAATTCCATTCTGGTCTGATCAGATTTTAAAGGACCATGGGATGTCAGAAGCTGTGTGTCACAGTGCTTGTGCAGTATCTATGCTGTAACACTAATACGGCTTCTCTTTTCCATCCCAGGGCACTAGGCTTTATACAACTCCCTTCTACAAAAATGTATGAATTTCTGCTCCCTCTCAGGCAATCAAATTAATACATCTACTGTGTGCAGAAGACCATGATTTCCTCTTCGTGTGCTACACTCCTTTTCCAGAGCTTCCTCTGGAAAAGATTAAGCATTTTCCACTTCTCTTCCCAAGACACAGCCAACACCTCTGTGGCCCATGGTGACCAAGCATGGTATAGGGTAGGCAGGAGTGAAAAGTGGAAGAGGGAAGATTCCTTTCAACTCAATCACTTCTAACTGCTGTTGTGTGTAGATAAAAGGTCAGCAGGGCATTTACCACTATTACTGGGTTCCCTGCCGGCTCTGTGGCTCACATGCATGATCGCACAGACACAGGGATGGCATCAGTAATATTAAGCCGACAGCAAGGAGTTGAGAAGGGTCCTTGCTTAGAGTTACACAGCAAGCAGTTTATTGCTACAACTTGTGAAAGTTTCCAGAGGCAAATGACTCTGAGCACATGACAGCTCAACCTTAAGTACAGGGCTGTGGCTAACACCAGGAGCCAGACGAGGAAGCAGAACTGGGGTACATTACCATAACCAAACAAGGCATCCTGGGAGAGGCTCCTTTCCCTCACCATAACCAAAGTCTTTGGCACCACAGACTGTCTCACTAAGAACTCGCTCTGTCTCTTGTACCACAGGTCAATCGGCCACCACATTCCACCCCACTGCTTTATGAGAAGAAAATCTGAGGTCCTTGTGCACAAGCTGTCTTTATAAAACAAGAAGGCAGGATGTAACTGTCCAAATAATCTGCTGATCTGGAGGATATCAACCTCTATCTGACAACGAACTTGGAGAAATACACAGCTCTCACATTACAGAAACACAGAATCAATTAGGCTGGAAAAGAGCTCTGAGATCATTGAGTCCAGCCCTTGACCGAACACCATCATGTAAAATAGACCATGGCACTATGTATCATGTCTGCAGTTTTCTTAAACACCTCCAGGAATGATGACTCCACCACCTTCCTGGGCAGTCCATTCCAATGTTTAACCACCCTTCTGTGAAGAAATTCTTCCTACTGTCCAGCCTGAACCTCCCCTGGGGCAGCTTGAGGCCATTTCCTCTCATCTTGTCGCTTGTTGCCTGGAAGAGACCAACCTCCAGCTGGCTACAATCTCCTTTTAGGCAGTTGTAGAGAATGATAAGGTCACTTCTGAGTCTTCTCCTGGATAAACAACCCCAGTTCCCTCAGCTGCTCCTCTTACGACTTACCCCCTAGACATTTCACCAGCTTTTTTGCCCTTCTCTGAACTCCCTCCAGCACTTCAATGTCCTTCCTCAACTGAGGGGCCCAGAACTGGGCCTAATTTTTTATCAAAGTCTTACTTGTGAGAGAATCAAAATTTGTCATCATTGTTCCACAGATAGTGAACCAGGACAGGAAAATAAAGCAGCTTGACAGAGACCAAAGATGGCATCACTGTCAGAGCCTAGATGAGAAGGATTCCGTTTTTTTGGTGCATAGTTTATTCCAAGCCTTTGTGCACTCTTATGCACGCCGTGAAGTCACTGAGCTGCGGGCAGCCAGATTGCAGGAAAGCGACCATGTATTCAAGCCTAGGGAGACAAGTTAGTGCCTCTCAAAAGCCATATTTTGCTGCAAAGAGCACAGAGAGCCAACAGCAGCCGTGGCGTCTTTTACTCTGGTAATAAATGAGCAGAACAAACCATGTAGAAGTTATCTGTTAGCACTGAAAGTTGTTAGAGACCATGTTACAGTCTGTAATGCATATAAAATTATTGACATCATATGTGTTTATATTTAGGTTAAACAACTATATTGCTTTTATAAGAGAAAACTGTTTCTGGAAACAATAGGCCAAATTGCTTTTCCTTGCTAAGAACAATGATGCAATGCTGCCAGTACCAACAGTTGTTATTACAGAATCAGCTAACTGAAAACACAAAGTCTTAAATGACTTGTATCTTACAAAGCACTCCAAGGCGTGCCGATGCTGTTTGGCTTTGTTTGCTAGTCAGGATGGGTAAAAGCAATTTGTAATTTGCATCTTGCTCATTATTGCAGTTTTCCCTGTGTATGTTTCCTCCTGTTTTCATTTCTCTTTCATGAAGGCAAGCATACAAAGCCCCAGTTCTTGTGAATTTTTCACTATCAGAACTAGTTGATGAAATCAGAGTCAGATGAACAGAGGAAGGCTACTCTTTCTAGGATATACAAGGGGTCCAAAGAAAAACAGAAGGGAAATGAGATGGAAAATACACCCCTGTCAACAGAAATAAGCTAGACTTCCCAAAAATTTGGAGATTACTCAGTCATGGTCACCACAGCAAACATATTCTGAACAGTGACTTGGAACATCCCATTAAAAAAATTTTAAATATACAACTGTAGTACAGTTTGCAGCAGATCTGCATATTTAAGATGTTTTTTGATAGTCACCATTATGATGATCACAATCAATTCATATATGCTGAAAGTGGCACTATAAAACAGAGCTAGACAAAGGAGCCTTGCCATTTGCTACTTAGATGCAATTAAAACAAAGTCTTCAACTTTTCATCATAGCTGAGAGGTTAGAGATTCACCAGATGTGGACAAGATGCAGCATACCGAGAGCATAAATTGATTTTATATTTAGGTTTAAAATGGATCTCATTGTCACTGAAATGTTAACCCCTCAATAGAAAAATCCACTGGATTTTACAAATGCAAATTTTAAGCTCCCATGCTTGGCACAATAATGAAATATACAGCATTCCTTGTTGTCCTTACCTTTGAACTGCAGGTAACTATACAGCAGTGTTACAGGACAAAGATACACTTGTGAAATATTCACAAGCTGATGTCTTTGCAGCCCCATGGGACCCGTGAAGAGCTCTTTTTTCCCCCACATCTCTCTCTCAGACTTTGAATAATGAGGAGCAGAAAAGGTATGAGACAACATATCTGTGTGTCTCCTTTGAAATCTTTTCTTACATTACCTTGTTATCTGTGCTCAAGAGCAGCAGGTATTCCAGCAGTTCAGAGTGTATCCACAGCAAAAACACCCAGCAAAATAGAGTGCCAGTAGACACAGCTTTCAGTTCCAGGTCCAGTCAGCAAAACACAAATAAAAAAAACAAAACAGATACATGGAGGGAGTGGTGGCACAACTGAGTGGGGAGATGTGTGTGTGAAGGGGTGGAAAGGCAGAATTTTGCCAAGCCAGTTAGTTAAGAAGATAGATATTTATTATCCATCCTGAAAAGCCATCTCTCTTTCCTAATCTGAGCTCACAAAGTACCATTGTACAGAAAGTTATTCAACTTCCTTTGTATTACAGCCTGGATCAAAGCCTGACCACTCCAGAAAGATAGGAGGGCTGGTCACTGGGCTGGTCACAAGGACTTGGATAATTCTTTTCAATTTAGTCCTCGTTGATAACTGCTCAGAAACGCTGGTACAGGTAAGGATTTGGAAGTTTTACTATAGTTTTTTATTGTGCATCAGGAAAGACCACTCTGAACTTGGTATGAGGTATGAGGGATTTCACTTGTTTCCATACATCTGAGTCTGTCTTGCGTATGTACAAGACCAAAGTCAGACAAGTTTTATCAAATGAATCCACCCTGGCATCCATGAATGCAAGTATCGTCCTTTTCCAGAAGAGGCATTGCTTTTTTAATTTCCAGTTCTCTAAGACTTCTAACTATTTTTTTATCCCCTCTGCATTTCAAAGATGCTTATATAACAGGTACTTTCCCACACTGGCCTTAAAAGCCCTTATTCTCTTTCTTTCATTATTTCAACAGACTAATAGTTGTTGCAACACAGGTGACGGTAAATCAAATCAAGTTGAAATGTGGGCCTGACTCATTCTCAGACGATATATGATTTGTTTGCATTACATTATCTTGGAAACCCATAAGCAATGTGCGCTAACTACATGTCCGCACATGGCAAGAAGATAAATGCTCTTAGTCAGTAATATAAAATCTAAATAAAATTACAATCAGGTTTGGATATTAGGATAGCTTTGCAACACCCTTGGGGCATTGCTCCTATCATTAGCATTATTTGCATTAGAGTAGTGTCCAGAGATCCTGCCTATGATCAGTTTCAAATTGTGCTAGGCTCCAGAAAACGTGGGAAGAGACAAAAGTTTTGAATGCTAAATAGATAATTACAGGCAAAGAGTGGGAGAAATAAAGGATTGTTATCACCGCTACATAGAGCTCTGAGGTGTGGAGATTAAATTTTTGTTATAGTCTAAGCACAGGCACAGAGCATTGTTGGAGTCCAAGTTCACCTTGCATCCAAAGATTTTGCACACAAGCCCATGTTTAGGTTCCCATTGGCTTTGTGGGAGCGCTGATAACAGTAGGAAAGATAGCTTGAGCTTGCCTTTCCCCAGCTACATCCCTACCTGCAGCACGGGCAGCTGGGAACAAGGTTGGCTTGGCTTTCTCGGCCTGAGGCAACCTCCACATATGCTGTCATGCTGTCCTGTGACACCTTCCTAGTGCTGATCCGGCAAGTTTCCCCAAGTCCTTCCCATACAGGATTATAGCCCTGCAGTGTAGGATGGATGGGCAGGTGAGCACAGGAATAGCAAGCTCAAACATCTGAATGACTGCTCAGACAACATGGGGGTGTTTTTTGTTCGGTTGATTTGTTTGTTTGGGGTTTTTTTGTTTGTTTGTGGGGTTTTATGTGGGTTTAGTTTTTCTCTCCTCTCTGGGAAGACTATGTCTTCCCTAAGGTCATCAGAAAGTCAGAGCGCAGCTAAAAACCAGACACCTGACTCCAGCATCCAGAAGTTCATCATTCAACTCTAAAGATCTACTGGAAATATAGAAGTAATCTGGTAAAAAAATAGGACAAGTGATCTTTCAATCAGTAGTGGAAGGACTCTGTTGACCTCCAGGAAGTTTCTTTTCAAGTAACATTTCAAGGAGTCCTCCATACACACTTACAAAATTTTTACAGCGATTACACAAACACCCATCACAATGCTGGGCTGATGAAAGAGGGGGTGGATGTTTATGTGCTGCTGTTTCACCCCATGTTGGCAGGGATAAGAAAATTGCAAAGTGATATGGAGAGATGCAGGTGGGAGGAGTAGACATGAATGCTTGACTATGTACTTAATTAAGCAACGCTGGCCACATCAAATTGTAATGAAATATGTGTCTATCTCCAGTATGTTTCTGGTCCCAGGCAGTACATTGGGTACCTGCCTCTGAATGGACTGTGAGGAAGATATTTTCAAACACAGAAATGTTGACTATCCAGAAGAGCGGGATGGTTACCTGGTTTTGCCTTTGAAGACTATATATGATCAGTTAAGATCACAATCTCACCAAGTGATCCAGTCACTCGCAGAAGTAATTGTGCTTAGATGAATGAGGCAGCAGGCAGGAGTAAGGCTTGTAGACCTAGACCTAAAATAAAACCCTTGGCACTCCAAGAGAGCAAGTTATTTCATCCTGTTTAAGTGCTTTAACAAGAATGTAAACATTTTTTTTTCTTAAACATGATAGGAACTTTAGTTATTATTTTTCAAAACTAATATTATTGTTTTTCTATAACTTCTATTTTTCTGTAATTCTAGGGGCTCATGTCTAATCCCATATGTAACGTTTATTAGATGTAATATTTTATCTCTTGGATTCAGTGTCTGACACTATCATTTTGTTCTTATTTCAATAAAAGTCTTTTCCTCCTCCTCACTTTGTCAGAATCTACCAGTTTTCTTTATCACAGTAGAAAGTTAGAAAGATTCCTCCCTAAAAGACAAAAATGGACCGTATGTGTCTTCTCCTTAATTCAATTTGTATCATAAAATCCAGACCAAATAAAGTAACTTCATAACTTCAAACTGCTAGAATTGAGCTGGGATTGTTTTGTTTGTTGCTTATTTTTAATATATGGGCATGAAGTCTCAGTAAATCTGTAGCTCATTGGCTTCTACCTTTAGCCTTGTGAACACAGAATGAACAATACCGAATGCTCATGTGATTTCTGGTTTTCTTTGGGAATTCACTGTCTGTGTACTTTAATCAAGTGGAAATACATAGAAACCATTCCAATTTTCAGCTGACAAAAGGACAGTATTAGTTATTTGGTGAGAACTCTATGGATAAAAATTCCACGTGGATTTTCCTGGGTTTTGTAAATTTATTAAAAAATAATATATTCTATACACAATTAGACCATGAAAGTTAAAAGAGCTAGTAAAGTACTTTATTGGGTATGTGAAATCATCTAGGAAATACAAGCATTTTCATATAATTTTAACTATTGTATAATATGTAAGACACTGAAGGCATCTGAAACCTTGGTAGCCAGACCCAGAAAAGGCTCCCCCTAGAAATGTGTTCCTTGCATACCATCATCTGAACAAAGGACTTCTTTACCTCCTTTATCATATTTGTGTAGCTTTTTGCTGAATGGTCAGTCATTGTCATATGGTCATATTGTCAAATATAGAGGTTGGAAAATTCTAATCTTCTTTCGTATTCATTTTCCACATCTTGTCAACATCTGCATAGCTCACCAGTGAAGCTGCTTTTCATGCAATCCACCCAAAGGTTACAACTTATAGGTCAGGGATGGGAATTCACTTTGAAATCACCAGGCAGCTGAGCCTACATACATTACTGAGGTGACAGGTATAGCACACAATGATGAACCTTCTGTCAGTCACGGAGAGGTCACATTGGTATCAGTTGCCAACATGTCTTTCTCCCATCTTTAAAAAAAAGGAAATTAAAAAAAGACTGTGTTTTTTATTTCTTGTGGCAAATGGAAACAGAGTTGATGCTGCTCACCATTGTCAAGTGGCTGAAGATTTAGGGCCCCAGAGCTCAGGAGGTCTCCTTTAACTGTTCTGGCTGTACTCTCAGCAACAACATAAATTGCTGCCTGAACTGAGCCCCTCATAAGCTATTCCAGGAGCAACAATGACAGCCACGTTAACGTGAACTGTACTGGAAACAAACATCTCCAGCCCGGTGTCAGGAAAGCCAAAATAAGAGCATGGTATTCTCCTGTTTCATACCTACTTTTTTCCATTATAAAACCTGTAAAACAGGTCTAGTTTAAAAATTATCACTTTAACAGACTGAAATATTTTTAGTTTTGTGAATGAGGTGCCTGACTGACATGCAAGAAAGAGTAAGTTGTAACAAGAATAAAAAGAAGTATCTGAGTTCGCTAAAGGTTCACCTACAACTCTAACTTTATCATTATCATGAACAGATCAGAATACCAAATCTAAGATCAGTACTCATATCTCATTATGCCTTCTTTGTCTACTGTGTTAAAGAAATGCCAGAGCTCATCAGATAACAACAGAATATTAATATTGCAGAGGTTAAAGAATCATGGTCTCTGCAGTTATCTCAAAGTGTTTGGGCTAGTTGCTGTAAAATCTTGTTTCAAGGTCCTTAGAGGTTAATAAGATCAGTACTCTCCAGTCTTTCTGTGAGACCCCAGAAGAATCTTCCTATATTCTTCCATTTTCTCAACCTACTGAGGTACTTGAATGTTCTATGTATTTGCTCTGAACAGACAAAGACCAGCTTTTCTAAACAAGGTGGTTTGGATGACATTTTTTTGGTGTCAAAATGAAGTCCTTCTTCCACTCAAGTAAACCCCCTCAGAACAAAACAAAAAAATCATCCCTAGCATAAAGCAGTGTTAATACACATAAAATAAATTGATTTTGCCAAGGCTAAATTTTTCCAGTGAAGCCTATACTTGAGAACATTCGAGTGCTCTCTTGAGTTATCTCATTGTATCAGTGTTTGCAGGACAGTACCTTGAATTTGTTTCTATCATACAAAATTGATATATAAGGAGACAGGATTTAATTGAAACAACTCTGAGGAATCTTCAATAAATCCTGTATATTTTATCAGAAAAAAAAAAAAGCATTTATAAAAGGAGAATCAAAGAGTAAAAGGAACCTTTAGGAGAGATTCTGGAATGAAATGCAACTGTAGTCTGTAATGAATATGGTTTCAGTCTATAATAAATGTTTTTTTTATTTTTGTATGTGAAGTTTTTAGAGGTAGAAGGACTGGCTCATTAAAAATATTTTTCTTTTACTTTGCATATTGGATTTTAGAAATCCATTCATACCACGGATTTGATGAAGACAAGCCATAAGTTTATGCAAAGTCTTTAGCTGCAGAAGACCCTGACCTTACAGAGGATCAACTCCTCCAGAGTGCTATTACCAAATTAATACACTTGCTTAAATAATGTAGGGCGTATGAACGCAAACTATGGAGATCTGCCTGAGGTTGTTAGCCTTCTCTCTATGTCCCCATCTCTCCTTCAATATATATGCAGCTGTCTTACTTGTCCCAGTATTTCAGCAGGGGAATGTATATAACAGGGATTGAATCCAAAGTTTCCATATAGAAAAGTCTGATGTTCAGGGTCTTCCCACCTAACTTGAGGTACTAAACTGAGAATTATCTATATTAATAATGGAAACACTGTTTAAAAACAGGGATATTCATGCTTTTGTACAGATAGACACTTTTTTTTGTTTTTAATGGAAGAGATTTAGAAATTCTAAGTGAATTAAACTCTTTCAGGTGCTGATAGTACCATGTTGCCTGAAAAGTTGTCTTTTATCTTCATGTAGTGGGAAGTCCAAGTAGCCAAGTTACTTTGGGTTATCACTGCCAGGAATGGGTGATTGAGAGTATGAATTCACCCCAACAGGCTAGAAAAAGTAACAATAAATAGGTTGTCCACATCCCCATTTCAGTGGTCCTTCCCTGGGTTGTAGAATTTTCTTTTACTGTGGGGAGGTGACTTCAGCACCCTTGTCATCGACAAAGGTGATAGACAAGGATGCACACAAGGGCATAACTGTCAATACCAGTTACAGTGATGTACATCAGGAACAACACCGTTAAAGTCAAAGGGGTATAGAGGTGTAATGCTGGGGAGAACAAGCCTGTAGTTAGATCTCAGTAGGTAGGACTGCAAAAATTACTCATGTTTTCAGACAGCTAATTCATCCGTCACGTGACAATAAAAATTGCATTTAGAAAAATGAAATATTACCTTTCCTTTGTTAATTGTTGAGAAAATGTAACTCAAGAAGCAAAGCTTTAAGCTTTTATTTCAAGCTCAGTGTCCAGTCCTGTGTTGCAGATTTTGCCATGATTAAATATGAATAAAGTCCATCATATCCTTAGAATTTAGCCTTATTAAACTGACTCTCTCCTCCCATCTCAGCATCCATTAAATTATTGTTTTTCTCCTCCTCCTCGTCAGTTCCCCTAAAGATGCTATTCATTAAAATGTAGAGAATAAAATCTCTATATGTGCATTTTTGCTTATTAGCTGTGCTCGCTGCCTCATCATTTGCCAAAATCATATTTCTTGGACAAGGAGGGCAGAAACAATGTGAAATCAATCTTTTTTGCTTGGCCAGATAAACATAAGACACAATGAGAGAAAGAAAGGCACAAAGAGAGACAGATAGGGAGAAAGAAAATAAAGCAAGAAAACAGCAACCCCATCCCAGTGGTGATGGATAACTGAAGTGAACGTGTCAGGATGGTATTATGTAAATTACCAAAGCAGCTGAGCAGTGCACTGATGATTACAGAGGATGTGAACAATGTTGTGGTCCCCAGGTGCCACCATGCCTTGTTATTTTTTCTTCCCTCCAACTACCCTTGGGGTAGATTCTTCCTGACCCGAGTCCTTGAAAAAAATCATCCAAGAAATATGCTCCTAAAAACAAAAGGTTAGAGGACATCTATGACATTTCTCTAAAGCAATAACTGCGCCCTGTGTTTTGCCAGTCTAACATTCTAAAAAGTGCCTT
>NW_008237222.1:7697718-7750308 GCF_000691975.1 Corvus brachyrhynchos
AAGGATTTGACTTATCAAACACCTTGATTACAGAATAAGTTCAAGGTCAAAATGATTTTAAACTGAAAAGGGAAACTGAAGGGTGAGGGACATGTATTCAACATGCATTATGCTATATTTTAAAGTTACTCTATTATTAGAAGAAACTTTTTTTCCCTCTCATTAAACATCCTGTGTATCTGTGTTTGAATTTACATGTCAATTTTTGTGTCTGTGGTTACTGGTGACTGCATTTTGTTTCTCCTTTTGGGGAGTGTTGATTTAAATAACTGTTGAGAAAGATTGCAAAGTGATAATTTGCTAATTAGCCCTCATTTGAAATGACTTTTTTAAGCTAAATGTGGGTCTGAAACTCAAAGTTACATAGTCCACTGATAAGCTCATAAATTATTGAGACAAACATCCAGACCCTCTGCAGATTTCTCAGGATTGGACCTTAGAAAATAACAAACTTCTGTTGGTTTAGGTCTTGCAAAACCCCTTGTCAACATGTCAAGGTTTTCACCCAAATGCTTCCTTGCAAACTCTATTAGAAATGAATAAAGCCTTAGAAAAATACAGAAAAATTATTCAGAAAGATTCTCATGGTCTTTAAATTATTTTGAACATGTTCCTAATTAATTTGCATTCTCTTTTCACAAATAAATGAAATTATATTTTCTTGTTAGCAACATGCATAGAACATATTTCTACTTGATTGAGGTTGATCTATATTGATTACACAAAGTGCTAGTTACAATAATCAAAGTCTCATGGAATTCAGGAAAACCTAGGCTAGTTCCTTCTGCAGAAGGAGGGTTCCTAAACACAGAAGAACCCTGTCACAGCAGCCTAGAATTCTTTGATTTGCAGATCAATTTAGATGACAAAAATTGTTTTATCTCTCCTTAAAATTTGTCAGAGCCATCCACCCCTGGTAGATCTTTATTTCTACACAGTATCTATTGTATCAGGTCCAGTCTCATGTCTGAATTCACTGGACTCTACAATACCAACAATAAAAGACTCATTAGCCATAATGCCTTCAATAAGTGTTTCTTGGAGTGAGTAATGCAATGTCTGCACAATAGCACAGTTTGCAACTGTGCTCTGGGCAGCCTCATGGGACTAACAGGGGAAATTGGTAACTGACACTTGTACAGGTTTAAATTTGAAATTGCATTTAATTTGTATATCATTATGTAATCGAGAACATGAACCTTTAAGGCAAATATAGCAGTAAATGGGCATCCTGCTAAAAATATTTGCAATACAATAATTAATTTAATGGAATTCATGTCTCTGGAGACTATTACAAGGTCTTTTTTGTGGCAGATTGCATTTGCTCTCTTAAGATGTGTCAAGGGGGGCATTCAGTGGGTGAGGGTACATGTGAGCTGGTAGATGTGCAGAAACATTCCCTTCTGGAGAGAAAATTCCCTTTCATGGGACAGGGACAGCAAGTGTACAGTCCGTCTCAGTTCAATGGTGCTTGAAGTGGTTTCCAAGGTGGAATTTATCAGTAAGGTCAGTATGACTTCTTTGGGATTCTTTCTTGACTCCTTTTTTTGGAGCCTCTGTAGGTGTCACTGAACATGTCGTTTTGTTTAAATTCATGATGAGAAAAATAAACAAACTTGGGAGAAAAAAAGCTAGACCAACCACATAGAGAAACTTTATCATGCCAAACTTACCTCTGTTTTTTTTGTTAATATGCAGTGGTTTGGTACCCCAAGATGTCTTAAGAATGCCAGAACATAGGAATACATTTTTAATGGAAAAATTGCTTGGGAAACTTGTATCAGTTTGGATTTGAATAGATTGCTGAGCCTGATGTCTGGCTAGGCTCCTTTTACATTCCTGAATTCAATGATGTATAGTAAAATAAGCTATGACAAAACAATTGCTTCTTTCTTGGTTCTCTACTATATTTAATTCAGAATTTTTTATGCAACTTTAAAAATAGCTCCTATAGAAAGGATATAGAAAGTCTCCTTCATGTGACTTTGCCATTGCTCTATTGTGTAAGATGTCCAAAAACCCTTAAGAGCACAAGTCTTGCTAATTGTTAATTGGGACATTCAATGGGACTTGAGCACCCACTTCACTTAATTGCTTTTGAGCAGCCAACACAGCTCTGAGAAGTGGCAGACATTTGTGACCAGATTTGCTCCTATATCCTGGGTCCAATTTGTCAAGAGCAAAAACATCACTTACAAAATGCCATTGACTGTCAATTGTTCAGCTTTTCTGCAGGACCCAGACTACCTATTGCAGGAGTTCTTTTGTTCCACTTGGCTTTTCCTTAGAGAAGAAAATAGATATGGAATTTTTATAATGTTCTATTTCCTTTGTTTTAAAGCACATATTTTAATGTGATTTTTCACTCACAAAAAAAAGGATATTTCTGGCAATGTAATAATAACTTGCATTTGTATTGTACCTTTCATCTCAAGTGATCCCAAAGCACTTTACTAACTTAACAAGCTGAAACACACTATATTAAATACTACACATAGGGATCACTTCACCCACCACTGAAACAACCACTTATGTGGTGAAATGAACCAACTGTTTAAAGGCTCGGTTCTGCAAGGTGTTGAGCTCTATTAGCCTGATACAATGCCCACTGAAGTCAATATAAAGACTCCTAAAGATTTCATTGGGCTCTGAATTAGAATTTATTACAATCTTCCAACAAAGCATTTAGGAACATGCTTAACTTAAGCACCTGAGCAGTTCCATTGACATTAATAGAGCCTGAGATTGCTTAAAGTTGAGCTTGTGAGTTTTGAAGTAGGGCCAGGTGTCTGACTGCTGTGCAGCAGAGATTGCAATGAGTGCATTGACACAGCAGAGAAGCAGAAAACAAGATCTGAAGAACATCCTAACTCATTAAATTCACTGCTGAAATTAGGTAGCACAATTTAAACACCCTTACCGAACACATGATCAAGATAACATGAAAGAAAAATTTTTAGTCCACTCCTCGAAACGTTTTTGCATTCGCTACATGCTAGTAAGTTTATATTATTGCCTGTGTTTTATTACCAGTGCTTTGTTATTTAGAGATCATAAAATTATGAATATTTTTTTGTTTGCAAATCATAGATTCCTCTTAATGTAATCCAGTAATTCATTACTTTTCTTCCTGCACTGTTAGCTGGATTAATAAGCATGTCCTACATTAGTTTATTAATTAAGAAATGGTAGAAAAGAGTAGGCCTATAAGCTAGAGCAAAGCATCTGGAAAGAACTATAGCAAAGCAAGTGGAGGAAAAAAATGTGGCTGCTCTGTTTAGCATTAGGCAGCTCCAAGGATGCTACTTCTCACTCCCAAAGATAGTAAGGCTTTGTGATACTAGAAAAGATAGTAAGTCCAGGTCAGAGCTGGGACAGTAATAACCCTTCTTCATAACCTGACTGCACCCTTCCATGTTAACATACTGTGAACTGAGCACAAGTGACAAAACCAATCCATCACTGCACCGCCAACACAAAGAAGAATAGAGAGGTTAACAGAAATTGATGACATCCCTGCTCGAATTTTACACTGATTCGGCCAGCTTTACGATTGAAACAGACAAAGATTTATAGTCCAAGCTAGGACGCTGGCTCTCCTTGATTGCCTTGATTTTTTTTTTATGCGCTTCTGCATATTTATTTCCAAGCTCATCACAGGCTTGTATCATTAGAATGCTGATTTGATTTTACATTCCAAGAGGAGTAGACATTATGCAGCCATTTGCATGATGTGAGAGAAATCACCATAACGGTTTGTGATATCGGCGACCAAAATGATCGGTAATGTTCACCTGCATAAGCAGGATTGTGTAATATTTTTTTTGAAATTCAGATTTTTTCCTTTTGCTTCTCCCTCTGTGAAAAAAAAAAATAAAAAGAAGGAATTATTCCATATCCTGTGGATGAGAAATTGTGTTTTGTCATGCCTCCGAGGGTTACAGTGGTATTGAGCTTTTATGAATTCGTTTGATATCAGGGCTGAGCGTTACGAGTTCCAACACAAATTTTTTTCCCCATGACATTATTACTGAAAGCTTTTATCAGTTCATTGTGACAAAAAATTGATTATTATCCTTGACACTTGATGGATAGCTTTCATAAAAGTACTTTTTTTTTCTTTAGGTTCTTTTTCTTGTGTGTGTGTGTACACCTGTAAAGTTTTCTTAGGAAGGTTCTATTTTCTGGAGAGGAAAAAAAACAAACCAAGCAACAACCACTTACTCTGTGGAGTATTCTTGAAACACTGCTATCCATGAAAAAGTTAGAAGTGAAGTGGAAATTCTGCTTCCTTACAGCTTTTTCTGCTTAAACACTAGGAAAATGTACATTCACTCATCTTAGAGATAAATTTGGATTAGTAATATAACTGTTCTATAGCCACCTGAAAAAGAGATTTTGAAGTAGTTGAGACTGAGAAATTGATAGACACTCTATAGTTAAGGTTAATTTGGGCCGCTGTCTTTGCCAGATTCTAATACCTCTTTGCAGTTGTTATATTTTATACAAATGTTATAAAAATTTTCAGCAGGTGTCTGACAGAAGAACAAAGCTGCCTTTAAAGAGTTTAACTCTTGTTTATTGTGTTCTAGCAACAAGAAGCAATAGGACTTGACTCATTCTGAACAACGCCAGAAGCTGCAGCTAATGGTGATTCAATTACGGTCTCTCACAAATGGGAATATTCACCTCTGTGTGTGCATTAGTGTTGATGGGAGTTCTGTGCTTGTCTTGGGAGGAGAATATACTTTAAGAGAATGTGGAAGAACTGTTTTCTTCTGGTGGAAATGTCTGCTCTCCCTGCTTGCCATTCTCAATGATGGATTCGTAGGAGTCTTCCCAGGGACCCTCACTGAAACAAAAGGTGGGAGGATAGTGAATTTTAGAGAAATTTGTGAAGACAGAAAGTCAGCCAGAGGCCAGACCAGCCATTTGCTAGAGAAAAGGAGCTTTAGAGAAGATAAGATTAGTTATAGGAACAGATTTTAACCTTTTGAAGCAAATGCTGTTAAGTGTCATATCACTTAAGAAAAAAAAGTAGAGTTTTCTGAACAGTTTCAGACATTTGGTGGTTCTTGAGTTCAGGGAAGTCATCAGTAAACAGAAAAAAAGATTATTTAGCCTTACTGTTACTATTGCATAGATGCAAAATTGTTTCTTTTTGATGGACTGGTGTAGGGACAGTTGCCACATGTGTGAAAGAAAGGAAGAGATTACAAGAAGCCTTGGTCCAATGTATAACCCCCAGTATGTGCCTTGTCCTGAGAGAAGTGATGGAGTGGCTGCAGTCTTCTTAATTCCTTCCCCCAGACTTTCCACTTCTCTCTACTCCATAGTCTGTCCTGGGGGCAGGTTCTGGGCCAAGTTTACCAAATTGGGGCAATATAAATGTCAGTAACACTGTAGGAAAGGAAGAATTCTCCAGTGTATACTTTGCATCTGTTCTTAGAAAGAAGGATGATGTTTACAACAACAACAACAACAAAACAGGTTTTCTTACAGTAGCAATGAGAGGAAAGGAACAGCGTAATAGAAAAAAAAAGTTTAATTTAACTATGATGAACTACTTCACACATGTTAAGTTCAAGGGAATAGCAGACTGATGAATTAATCTTGGAAGACTGAAAAAACTCTGGGATTCCAGAAAAAAAATTGTTCTTGTGCCACTGCTTAAGAAGGACAAATACTTCAGCAAACTGTCGTCTCATTAAATGGATATAGGGCAACTAAGTCAAGGTGACAGGAGATTAAATCAATGAAGAATTAAAATAATGGCACACTGTCAATCAACACAGCGTAATGAAAAAATTATCAAGTAAACTTGCTCTTTTTTGATTGAGTTTATGATTTCACTGGCAAAGATTTCTGAAGAGTATTTGATTTCTTTAGGATTTAAAAATACTACAGGTAGAGAATTCACTAAAAGTTTTCTAACTGATAGTTTTTGAAAAAGAATTCTAATGAAAAAATAATCCATTTGGTTTTTCCTATTGGATTCCATCTTTCTGTTGTGATTCAAGTCATGACCTGAGCAGCACTGTGCAAAATGACACACAATCAATCTTGTTAAGATTTATACACATAAAAAAAACATGTATGGTAAATAATGAGAAAGACAACTCTGACAAACAGCCTAGATATTACAATGATCTGGACTTGCTGCAATAAGATTTATTTTGACTTTTCAAACTGCAATATTACATACCTAGCAGTGACTGCAAGTCACAATTCCCTTCTGAAGGAGAAACTAATTTTGAAAAGGAGCATCATAAGGAGTTAGAAATTACCAGGAGTCATATGATATAGAAAAGGATATGATCAGGAAGTTAAGAGAGCAAATAATCAGTCCTCAGTTCTATGGCCAGAAAGAGTAAGTTGATGATTAACCAATGGAATAATTTATTTAAGGATCTCATGGCTCCTCCAGTTTTTGGTGTTTTAAAAACTGAAAAGCTTTGAAAAGGTATGTTCTGTCTTACCAGCAGGCCTGGTGCAAAAGATAGGGTCATGCTGCTCCCTCCACTGCTGAGTTTAAATTATCTCGGAATTGTCAGCTTCATCAAGGTAAAATTAAAAATATGTAACTGTGAGTTTAATAAACAAAAAGATTGTGTAAACTGAGATGCCCAAATTAGGCACTGAAAGCACACAAAAGGTACTATTAGAGTACCTAAATGCCAGTTTCAGGGCCAAAGGCAAATGTTTGCAAGGTCTTCTGAGTATTCTGGTATGTAATGTTGTCACTTCCCAGTTGTATTTCAAAGAACTTTAGTTGTTTATTTTTTTCTCCTGGTACAATATTAGGATTTTATCTGCAGCTTTCAAAGGGGAGAAAAAAGCATGTTTTCTACTACTTTTTCAAGCTTAAAATAATTTTCAGACTCTGAAAACTGGAAGGTACTGCTGTTGAGCATGAAATCTTGGCTCAATTTGCCAGTGCACTCACTACATGTGATTTTTTTTCCACTGTCTGGATTGCCTTTACCTGGTGGGTTAGACCTGGCAAACAGCCAGGCTTCCACCAGCGACTCTCTCCTTCCTTCCCTCTGTTTAGAAGGACCGGGGGAGAAAATAGGATAAGAAACTTCATGTGTTGATTGAGACAGTGAGATTTCTTACCAGTTACTGTCACTGGCAAAACATATTCAACCTGAGGACAATTAATTTACTTTTCCTTTTTTTCCTAACTAAGATAGATTTTGTTAGTGAGAAACAAAAGACAAACATTAGAACACCACCTTTCCTCCCCCAGCTCTGACCACAGAGGCCATGCCCTGCAGAACCCCTACTGCCAAAGCCTTGCCCCAGAGACCCCAAACAACATAATATAAAAAAAAGTAAGCCTAACAAGCGGTTTGAAATAATGAAAGGACGACATCTAAGTTGCATGTGGATACTGCTTTTATATTTTCTGTTAATACTGTAGGAGGTACTTAAGCTAATTTTCTGCAGAAGAATGCCCTTTTAATCAAACTTGATGAGCATGATTCTCCCTCTATTTATATAGTAACTTTACAAACTTAGTTTTAAAAGGCTGATTTTAGTTTTGTAAAATCAAAATTTGTTTGGATTGTTCATTTGATTAATTTTAACCCTCTTCTAACGCAATGAAAGATCATGGTTTATTTAAATTTTATTGCAATTACTGCATTTGCAGTGAAACTGATAAAACAAACCTTTGTTTTGGTTATAGATAACATTTTATTTGAACTGAAAAGTTATTGCGGTATATATTCAAGTAAATATCATAGAGCATAATATAAGGTTCTTGTCTGGATCTTACTGTCAACAATCTATTAGTTGTAATGAATCTACTAAGAAACTATTGTACTCTCCATATTAGAAATGCGTGGAGGCTGGAATATCTGCCATATAAGGGTTTTTCAGGAATTTTAAAATTTGTCTGCCAGCAAGAGTTATTTCACAGAAAAGAAAATGATGGTAGAGCAAAGGAGGGGAAGTTTGGGTCATTCAGATATCTTGCTTCAGAAAATTAGAAGGATTTGTTTTGATTTCAATGCTTGAGTCTTTGTTCTATTAGAGCACTTGTCATTCTGTTATGATTATAATTTGGCAAATTATTTCTAATTGAAAAGTCAGCTTCCATGAAGAAATGAAATTTCTAAAATAACCTAAAACCCAGGCATTTTAAAACTGTCAGAAATTTTTTTTATATTTGCAAGTGAAATCCTAGAAAAATCAATCCCATTTCACAAAGCACTTCTGGTAGCAATATTTTCCAATGAACTGTAAATCAATCAACTTTTCTCTTAATGCTTCTAGTCTTACTCTCACAAATTTCTCTATTTTGCCTTATCAGTTGCCAGTTTGGTTCATTTTGCAGACAAAGCACTAAGTTTAAGAAGTAGGTTTTAGATTTAGGCATAAATATAGAACTGAACACAATATTTAAATTATTTACAAATTCAAGTGGGCTTTTAAATTCAAAGGCAGTTAAACAAGGATTTGGGAGAAATTAGCTAGTAGGATAAATGTAAGTCATGGATTGACAAAATGATGTTACTTTACACTTATTCTGATTTCTGTTCAGATCAAAAGCAGGCACATATAGGAAGATACCAACAGCCTGAAATATTTGTAGTACTTTCTATGAGAGGAATAATTATTTTTTTCTCATGAATAAAAGTAAATCAAGTTTAAACTGTGAAGTTGGAGACTATCTGGAGAGAAAGAATAATAAACTAAAAATAAATTGCTCTCCATTGTTGTGAGTGAATTATGCACATTACTCCAAACAGATTTTGTTGAGGTGATTTAGCCATAATCCACTTGTTTTGTGCTTGCATGCCTAAATTTTATGTATCATTTGTACAAAGATGAATAAAAGCCTGTTTCAGAGATATAAATATGCATATGCAAAGCCAAGTACAGTAAGATTGAATCATCTCCATATATTCTGTAACAGGAAAATAAAAAAGATGACAGGGAGCATCAAATTACCTTATTTTACTAGCTTTTTCCTCAAACACATTTTTAAAAGTACAAAACAATATAATTTGTTGTGGCATGCTGCTCCCTCTGTTGCTATTAAGCTATCCAGGTGATGCTCTCTTGGGAATCCACTCTGAACAGAGGCCTAATTCAAGACTAGATCACAACATCTGCACCAGATAGAATTTGTCATCTTCTGTCTTCAAACCCATTGGCTGTTGCTTAGCAACTGGTCAATCTCACAGAGTATTTGCCATGACAAATTAGTAGTGTTGTTACCATGACAACCAGCTTTGTTACTTAATTAAATTGATTTGAATCAGAATTGGCTTTCGGGGAAACAAGTGTGTTGTGTGAAGTAGTAAACATGAGCTTGCAGCTAAACCATTCATGCTTTGATGTAGTAGTCCCTAAAATCAACACCATCAGGATGAAATCCACAATCAAATCCTGAAATCACTGTGGACAGACTTACTTAAGATTTTAATTTTCTTTTCCAGATTTTTTTAGAGCATTCTGGATATATTTAGCAACGGTCAAAAAAAAAAAAGAACCCAAAACCCAGGCTGCTCCAATTTCTTGATTAATGCTTGACAGTGTAAGTAGGGAAGTTACTGCTCTTTAGCAACTGATTGTGGAGCCATGTTTCATGTGTCACTGGAAATTCCACAGCTTCGCACACAGAAAAGGAAAAGAAATCAGATTATGTGGGGTAAAGAGCTAGGAATGGAATTTCTTGACATTCTTTCTATTTCTTCTCCAGTGGCGTCTTGGCTTCTACTTTGAAAGTCTCAGTTTTCACCATAATATGGGACTCTGACTGGCTTGAGGAAGTGAGGGAAATCCCTTCTTTTGATACTTAGGGTCCAGGCAGCACAAAATTAAAATAAGGCAAGCTAGAAATTCAGATTTCACACTACTGGCAAATTTCTTTTAACAGAAACACCTACACACTTTTTAATTATGTTTTCTACCCTTCTTATCCTCTTTGCAGACTGACAGAGGCACAGGATTAGCATATTTATGTCATACATATATTTAATGAATGAAACCTACACTTTAAGTATGAGCACATCTGTTGCAGGCTTCAGATATGCAATCTCACGTTTTTTCAGTTTATCTCTATTTTATCACCTGCAATGTATGGGTGCCTGCTTTTGCTGTCCTTCCTGATCTTCTTGCAAATTTAACTGCACAACTCAAGTTGCATTTTCCTTATAAAATATTAAATTAACTGCTTGGAATGATTTGAAATTTCTCATTATGTGTGACTGATTTAAAACTCGAATGTGCTGTTTTGCATGGATGTTCCAAAGCTTAAGCCTATGTAAACAATAAATGGGAAACATCAACCAAGTGGTGACTCACAAGGGAAACTGCAAAATGTTGACAAATTCTAAATTGCAAGGTGCTGTGTGGCCTTGCTACATCGCTTGTGTGCTATCTGTATTTCACACTGCTATCATTAGAATATGCAGACTGCGTACTGAATTTCTCTGAAGTAGATTTTTTATTTCTTTAGACATTATTAGCAGAGTCTCACTTTTCTAATGCACTTGTTTTGAGAATTTGTCTTTGTTCAGAAGCTTCTGGAAAAATAAATCATTTACAAGAAAGAAGAAGCATTTACATACGTACCACTAGCAAAACCGTCTATCTTTCACACCTCTGAATGAATTCATACAAAGCATTTTTCTCCTTTAGATTGTTTTCACAAAACTTAGTAATTGCAACACCTGATTTACAGCAGTTTAGATATAAGTTTCAAATATTTAAATGTCTTCTCCTTGTAAATATTATACATTATATGTGTTACCCTGATACAGAGATTTCATCTTCAAAAATCCTGTAGAAATGTTATATGGTTCTTCTCATACTTAAAGCAGAATTAATAATAGGAATTGACATCTTTATTACACAGAGAGGGAAAATTCAGAGGAAAAAAATAAGTCATTGTCAAAAGTTCAGAACTCAGAATCACTGTTCACACATCTGTAACACACGTCAATGTTAGGCTTCAAGTTTTGACCAGCTAAAATTTTTATACAATAAAGTAACTCTAAAAGCTGATTTATAAGTTTGAGGTTTTTTATTACAGGTCCCTTTATAATTTTTGTGGGGTTCTAACTGAAAGGAAAAATTGACTATTAGAAGAAAAATAAATTCTAATATATGTTTTTTGATAGATTTCATTTGTATTTATCTAGTTCTGACTATTGAAACAATGTCAGAAACAAGTTATTTTCTGAAAAACGCTTATCAATGTTAATAAGAGAAAAATCTAAAGAACTAAAGTGGAGAGAAAACGTGGAGTAAAATTTTGCTCAAAGGATAGATGCAAGTGTGAAACAGGGTGGTATTTCAGACTATCCACAGTTTGTGCAGTTAATTGAGAGAAGCTGAAAAGTCATGCGTAAGTCAGGAACAGAACAGTTTAGGAAAAAGAAAGAGAAAAGGTATTATCTTTTTTCATGCATCAGTGAGCAGAGGGGTAATATCTCATCTGTTCCATGGTTTACTACTCATTTTGGTGACCAACTGGTGACCAATCTTCTAATTAAGGTATAGTTTTTAGAAATGGAATTCATTTCTCTCCAGATGAGATGAAAAGACATGTCGGCAGTTTTTATCCATTTAAAAGAAAAAAGATAGCAGTGATGTAAATACTTGGATTCCTTCCTAAGCATACTCAGCCTTCAGAGATCATGAACTAGACAAGTATTGGGTCTTTAGCAAAGGCACAAATTTAGTAGTTGAGGAACCTGTACAAATATCATTCACAACTGCATAGGGGTTATGGGCACAGGTATAGAGTGGAAAATGACATGGGCTTTAAACATATCATTTCATTGATGTAGCTCCTCCTACCAAATAAACAGAAGAGTATTTGCACCACAGCCCTGTTGCATTGTGACAGTGTGGTCCCAGAAGCAGGCCTTCTGGTTGTGAAAAGCAGCTATTCAATGGCTCAGCCATGGCTGAAACTGAGTCCTTGGCTTCCATGGCCACTTCACAAGGAGAGGGGTTAGGTCAGTCCCAGGGCATCTCAGGCAGACAAACCATCTGACCACCAAGCCTGATGAATTATGCTGCTTGCCCTTGGGCAGAGAAGGCAGATACTTACCAGGCACTGTCCATTCCTATTTTAGTGGGCTTAAACAGACAGTAAAAATGCTGTAACTAGGCTTAGCCACAGATAATGGATGTCACAGTCTTATAATATTCTACTTTTTGATGAAATGTTTGAGGGATAAGCCAAAGTAGGAATTTATAAGTATGGCAAACAGCTTTCAGTAGTTTGTCATCACTTATTAGTCTTCTCAGTCCCTCCAAAAGAGTAAAAGGTTGGGGGCATATTTTTCTTTTCAAGGTTATTGAGTGTTTTTATATTGAAGATGAATACTTCAAAATCCTTCTATAATGATGAGCTTCACACTCCAAGAAAGAAAAATTTCTCTTTCACAAATGTTTTAATATTCTGTAGCTTACTATCCTCCTCTGATTCACTCTAGGAAATTATGGGTTAGTGATATTCTTCCTACCCACGCCTTAAGAGTAAAGGTACAATTGAGCAATTGAAAGCTTGTCCATTCTCTCCTCCATGAACAGTGACAGACCAGAACCATGCAAATATAAACAGATGCAGCAGGACTAATTCTGATTATTCTTAAAGCTGGATAGCTCTTGTAAAATTTCAGGGAATTAACTCTATGGAGCTTTGAGATTTTTATCATGAACACAAACTGCTATTTTACAGGCACTGTATAATATAGGCACTGTACAAACAAGAGTAAAATGTTGTACAGACTTACAAGATGAAGATAAGGATATTGGTTCTGTAAGAAACGGGAATACAAGAAAACAAAGAAACATGAGAAGTCAATGTGCTATGCTTCAGTCATAGAATCATAGAACAAACTGGATTGGAAGGGACCCATCAAGATCATTTACTCCAACTCCTGACCCTGTGCAGGACACCCCAAGAGTCCCACAATATGGCTGAAAGCCTTGTCCAAACTCTGTCAGGCTTGGTGCTGTGACCACTTCCTTGGGGGGTCTGTTCCAGTGCTCAGCCACCCTTTGTGTGAAAAACCTTTTCCTGATATCTACCCTAAGCCTCCCACGACTCAGCTTCATGCTGTTTTCTCAAGTTGTTTCAGTTTCACATGATTAATATGAAATATCCTTCCTAAACATTGGTAAATGTCACTAAAAGCAAATGAGGGATACTAAATAAGTAGGAACAAGTTTGCAGGTAAGGGTATCATGGTTTAAGTTCTGGGCTAAAAAAATGCACATTTTAACAAATTGTAGAATCCCACTTGTAGAAATTGGGATATGATATTGTGAAAGCTGACAGTACCTTTAACTGTGGATGGCTAAAACAGGTTGTGTCTCATAAATTATGCAGACAGTATTTGGATGCAAGGACTAAGAAACTGTCAGAGTTGAGCCAGGTTACAAGCCCTAGTGACATGCAAGATGGTCATGAATTTGATCAAAAAGAAGAAGTAATAAAGAATTTCTTTCTTTTAGGTCTATGAAGAAAAAGAAACCCAAGATGATAGTTACATCAGTCGAAATGAATGAAGTGACCAAGACCTGTGGTTTAGAGGAAAAGAAGAATATCGAAGAGAAAGATAAGGATACCACCATAATAAGATGAAAATACCTGAAATAATAGAGCAGAGAAGAGATGAAAGGGAGGATTAGAGGAAACAGGAAAACAGGTAAGAAAAAGAGTTAAGAAAGGAGGAGGAAGACAAGATTTTAAGTGTGCAATTGATTATGCTGATGAGACAAACATGATTTTTAAATCTGATCTTTGACTAAGAACTCTTAACATCTTTGCTGAGAAGAAGATTTTCCAGTGAAGTCAGACGTAGAGATGAGTACAGGAGAATTCCAGACACATGCTGTATTTCTTTAAAAATTTGAGATGAGAAGAAAAGAATAAAAAACCTAAATTAACACCTAGGGCATTAGTGGAAAACAAGAAGATCTTAAATTTCTAAGGTAAGGAAAACAAAGACATATTTGTACACTAAGAGAGAAAACATAGGGAGTAGTGACAGAAAGTCATGGAGAATATGACAAAGTAGATGAGGAGATTCTCTAAGAAAAATTATCATTAAAACTCATAAGAGAAGGAAGTAAAAGATCAGTATGGGAAAATCATATAGTTACTCCAATATTAAATTGGAGCATAATGGAAAGATTATTGCCTGATAAGTAATCTTAGATGGTATTTTTAATTGCTTTTCAGTTTTCTACATTGTATATAGAAAATTATACTAGCTTCATAAATACCTGTGTGCCTGGGAAAAGCTTGCTAGAAATTTTTAGTGGTATAATTCAGATCATAATTTACCAAGTATTTATTAGAACAAGTTTATGAAGAAGATATAACGGTGTAAGAGAAAGCTCATCTTGGAACAGCCCTATGTCTTGACTGGAGAATCAGCAAGAACCTGGAAAAGTGATTATTTTTTCTTGTGAGACTTTACATATTAAGGATGTAAGTTAATTCTACTGATCTTCCTACTATCCTCTAACATGAAAAAAAAAAAAGCCAATATCAAAATGACACAATGCTAGGTTACAAATTCCACTTCCTACTCGCATTTCCTATTTGCAATATAAAGTGATACAGATACAAATACATATATGTAAATACATATGCATGTATGTACACACATACGATACTATAAAGATACCTTGCAAAATCTAAGAGTAGTTATCATATTTACAAAGGAAGTAAATATAACCAAGGTGACCTATTATCTTATTTTTATTTTTTATAAAATAAAATATTTTTTATATGGAGAAAAAACTTTGTAGGTTTTTTCTCCCCCATGCCCACCATGCCATAAAAATGTATAGAAATTTGTAATTTCTTAATGAACTTCAAAATTTTGCATCTTTTCCTCATTCTTAACAAAGCACTTAATATTGCATTAGATCATGACAGTACATCTGAAAGCATACCTCCTTAATAGAGCAAAACAAAGGACAAAGTTAAGGTTGAATGCATTGCACTGAAAGGAAATGGTGTTGAGTGATGACAGATTCTATTGCAGTTAGGAGGGGATGTATGTTTTCATTCACAGAATCACAAGGCTGAAAATGACCTCAAGAGGTCAGTTAGTCCATCCCTCTGCCCTAAGGCAAAACCAGCTCTACCTATGTTATCCCTGACAGTTGCTTGTCTAATCCTGCTCTTAAAGGCCTCTAATGATGGAGATCCCACACTGTCTTTTTTGAATACTTCCCTGAGCTTTCTGTTAGAAGGCATTTCATAACATTTTTATGGACTATTCTTTGCCTCAGTTAAGCCTATTGCATCTTAGTCTGGTCAGAGGGGGATCTATTAATTTCCATATATTTTTTTAATTTTTCGTCTTTGGGAATTTATTTAAGGATAAATGTGATATGGGGTGCTAATTTTATGCCAAGCAGGACAGAGAAGATCCCTTAAAATATTTTGTGTCTTCACAGTTATTTTAAGAAATTATTTGGAGTCAGGAGCCTAGAGGTGAAAAGAAGGACTGATTTATAGCACTTTTTTTTCCTTTACATTCATTGAAATAAACATCTGATGAGTTGTAGGAACATAGTTAATGTACGTTAAGAGGGGAAATAATGCAGACAATATATCTTTATGTGAAATGAAACATTTGTAAACATCAAGGAAGAGGACATTGTTGAGTACTGAGTTTTGTATCCATGTCTCCAGCTGAAATCACTGCCCACTGGCAACCACAGAGAGTAGAGAGTGAAGAGCACCCAGAGGAAGGGTTATCCTTCACTGCCACACTCAACCTAAAGTGTACCAGTCGTGACCTCATACTTGATTTTTAGGTTCCTGTGGCTGTAATTATATTACAGAACCTTTCCCGTAGCACATAGCTTCTGAGCAAAGGCTTTGGAAATACTGATTTATCTAACACAATGACTTTGTAAATAGCTACTCTAAATAAGAAAGTGCTGAAGTAGCCTAAACACATTTTATTTTCCTTTCCCTTTTTTTCTAGACTCCATCACCAGTCTAAGTTCTTCATCTCATTCTTGACAATTCATTG
This sequence comes from Corvus brachyrhynchos, assembly GCF_000691975.1. Classification (NCBI taxonomy): domain Eukaryota; kingdom Metazoa; phylum Chordata; class Aves; order Passeriformes; family Corvidae; genus Corvus; species Corvus brachyrhynchos. The sequence goes on from NW_008237222.1 coordinate 7,713,753, forward strand.
ACCACAAGAAAAATTGGCTCAAGAAGCTTCAGAAGTCACATCGTTAGCAAGAAATTACACAAAATATGACTGTACTAGCAACAGAAACTACATAAAATAAAAATGTTAAAAGTTAATGTATTTCTGGCAAATATTTCTCTCTTCTATTAAAGCAAGAAAAACCATTCCTCAAGAAAAAAATCTTTTTCCAACCATCTCTAATCAAATAATTGTGAGGAAGTTATTTACCTATTCTCTTTGGAACTGGCTGACCTGACCTTGACCAAAGGTTTTCAGTAGGGTTTTATAAAATTCTTGCATATTTACTTGTTTTGATCTTCTTTCAACTCAGACACCCCTAGATGCAAAACTCTGTATATTCCATGCACTCATGTGTTTGCACCATTTATCAAAGAGTTTGCAAAACTCTTATATTTTTTTTTCCAGATTAACACCTCTGCTTTGCAGCCACTTTCTTCAGTTACTTTTTACTCTAAATTATTTTGATTTATACAGAAATAATGAAATACAGTGAATCCCTATAAAAATGTTTCATTTAATAAAAAATTAGGAGGCAGCTCCAATTTGATGATCTCTCATTTAAAAGAAACAGACTGTAGCACCTCTGTGTAAGTAGAAGAGGAAGAGAAAGGGACAGTCTCAGAAAACTACAGTGTGTCTGGGGACTGGGATGCTTTAGATAGTGACACTAATGTTCATTCTCCAAACAAGCTGGGGGACTACTGAGTTGAGAAAGAGCACTGTTTTCCCACAGCCCAGGGGCCCCACAAACTAGCCTGATTTTTTTTCCTGCACAATCTATATACCACAATCTAATCTTGTATAGCCAACAAGATTTACTGTCATGTTTAGGACGTGTTTTAAATAGTGATTTGCCATCTCTTAAATAAATGTTGTTTGTAGCAGACAGTCTCTGGTTTAGCTTTGTTTTCCCTATCTGCCATGAGGATCCTATTTTCCCGTTAGTATGCTGACAACACAACTTCGTTAAGGCTGGTTGGTTCCATTTGCATTGGACATCTCTTCTGCATATAGATTGATGAGTTTAATCAGCGAATCAGGAGAAAGACTTGGACATCAATCAGTGTCAGTTTTCCTTCTTTCTAATTTCTGATTTGCTACTTCTAGTTATCAATGCAATAAAATGATGCCAATTTGAGATAAAGGCTAGGAAATAATGCAAAGTTAGTGTAAAATTGTCAACAGGCCCAGGAGCCCTAGTGCATTGTGATCACTGATATTTTGAAAAAGAGACACCGTATTTAACAGCCAGGAGCGATGATGACTTCATTGTTCAGAGTTCAGTAAAGAAAACATTTAGTAGTCTACTGATTAAACTATACCATAATGTCTTTTGTCTTATTAGTAGAACAAAAGTATTCCTATGGATTTCCATGGACTGCTAATGAACCAAAAGGACAGTTTGTGCCTCAAAACCCAGCCTCATCTATCTTTAGAAGTAACATACTCTGTATTGTTTCATACTGCCAGTGTACCTGGAACATCTCAAAGTATTGTTTAGTGTATCTATTTTCACAGCAAACTGAAGGAGTAGGAAATTTTTTTCTTCATTATGGACAGAGTGGTCAATTAAGGCATAATTAGACTGAATCTATACCCTCAAGATCTGAATGTTCATATTGTTCTTTAGGAAGATAATTCTGAACATTAAGAAACTAATTCTTATCAATTTGAATATAAACAAGGTTTCCAAATTCCTCTAAGTATCCGGGTCTAACTGACTTCTCAGATCCTGTGAAGGCGATGAATCAAACTACACCCCCAGGCTGATTCCAAGCATTGCACTATTCTTCCCCAATGGAAAACACCATCCAGATACACACCTTTGCCAACAGCAGATTGTTTTCCTGACTGTGGGGGGAATGGAGCAGTGTTTCCTTATTGCTAGACCACCTTTATTGTCACACTCTAGGATGAAGAGAAGTGTATAGAGCACTCCTCCCATACCTACAGGTTAGAGATGGAGAGATAAGGGAACTGGCAGAGACATCACTGCTCCTCATGCCCTAGCATGGCCATGTAGTTTTGGTCCACAGTGTGGGCCTAATTAAGGAATTAGACTAGCATCCTTTTTTACAGGGCTGTAGATTGAAAAACATTATAGTTAGGCCAATTATGCCTATACCTCATAAAATGCTAAAAAAATTCAGCTCAAAAGCCAGCCACCCAAGAAGATAAAATGTCTCATATAATTACACACCTTGAAGTATGTTTCTGCTTTTATAAATGCTACTACATGTTCATGGAGATTTTTCTTTAGTTTACATGCTAGAAGTCTGTGGTTTTGAAGCAGTAGGTCCTGAGATTTCTCCCTCAGTATTGAATGCTTCTGATTCAGCTATTTACAGCATTTTCATTACAAGTGGAAACCACACACCTATTTGTTACATCTAGTTTGTTTTATTTTTTTAAAACCTATGGCCAAACATTGTTGCCAGAAAAATCTGAGGAAATATCCATTCAATTTTAATTTATATGCAGGCAATCACAGAATCACAGAATAGAATCACAGAATCACAGAATCACAGAATAGAATCACAGAATCCTGTGGTCAGATATGCTTAAAATGGAAACCACTTGCCTCACATATTAATTCATTCTGCAGTCTGCAATGTGGCACTGACTAAACATATACCATCTTTTTTGCTTCATACTTTGTAAAATAATTTTTCAATTTTAACTTTTTTTTTTTAAATTCTGAATGGTACATCTATTGAGAATAGTAAATCTATGATTATGGAATAATAAGGATGATGAGATGATACAACTATCTGCCAAAGCTGTATGTACTACAAGGTAGATTTCTTGTATATTTGTATGTTTGTATTTATATACAAATATAAAAATATGGATAGGTAGATGTATGTATATGTATTTACATGAGAGTATAAAAATGCACATATATATGTATGCATATCTGAATATAAGTCTATACAGAACAGTCTCGGTACTTCATGTATTTCAATACATATATTTCAGAGAGAGTGGGAGAAGATCCAACTGGGCCTTATTTAAGAGTTATATGATCGTCCTAGTCTGGAAAGAAAATGGTATGATTTTACAAAACAAAGAAACAAAAACAGAAGAATAAAGGCAACCCATCTCAAATATCAGAAAGTAAGCTATTTACTCATAGTGATAATGGTGACTGGTGATAATGGTGTCCTTTCCTGCCTATCCCAATGGCAGTAGCGAGACTTTGGTATAACAATACCTGGTATGAATAGAAGGCCTGCAGGGTTCAGAGGATTTTGTCCTCCCAGAAGAGGTTTGAAAACATGCTGAGGTGTAGGTCCATAAGACCAATGCTATCTAAACTGGAAGATTTCCACAAGTGTCCACTGCATTCCATATGCATTTATTAACCATCTCTGTAGCCACAGGAGAGTAAAATTGGAAGTTGCAGATGCATAATGATTAGACAGTTATTTTAAAATATATTCAGCATGCCAATATCACACCACCTAACAGAGCAGCAGTTCTCCAGATGCTCTGAATTCTATGTCCCAACAGCCATCAACGTTGGGTGATGGCTTTCAAGCCACCAAATTATATCTCCTATATATTCAGACTGTGCTTTGCTATCTTCTCTTAGTGCTTTTCTCATAGAAACAAAGCCAGATAGATGCTTAGGGCTCACTTCTAGAGGCACTGAGCATTGCAAAGGCACTTAGTGTCATCTGAGATGCCCTAAAACATTCCCGCCCAGCCTCAGCTGCCACTTCAGAAAGATACAGGTCTGCGGTAGGTGCGGCATCGCATCTGACAGCCGTATGTGGATGCCTTAGGGTGTGTCAAGCAATGCTTGATGACAATGCATAGAGAACTAAATCAAACCCTCCTGGAGAATGCTGCAATAACAAGTCTTGCCACCCTAGGCAGGTACCTCAGGCAGCCAAGTCCAAAAATTTGCCCCTAGAGAGGTGAGGCAGACATTGCTGGATCCTGCTGAGTCTGTGCTGCCAGGGCTCCCATCCCCATGGATGGGGGTGGAGGGTGAGAAGCAGATGAAGACAGGCTGTCTGGATCTGCCATCTCTGTGTTGAGCCCCCAGACTGCTGCTGTAGGCCTTGTGTTGCAGTAGCCTTTTCTGACTGTCTTTGCAGTCAATGCACTGCTCAAGGGAAAAATTTTCCTTTTTCTCTTATAGCCTGCTGTGGAGACACTTATCACCCAGGCTATTCAAACTGGCTCAGGGGTCCTGTTTAAAAGCACTCAACTGCATAACATATGGGGCTGGCTGCCCTTATACCAATGCCTAATTTTAGAAAGGAAAGAGGCAGGGATTCAGAAGAGCCTATGCTTTTACTGCAGGGCAAGCTCATATTCAGCAAGCAGGATCCAAAGTCCTTGACTTGTAGAGTTGTATTTACAATTAGCTCTAATAACTGAGAAAAGACAGTTGTCCTGGAACTGACTCTGTGGGAACACCTGATCATGCAAACACAGAAGCTGAAGAAACCTCAAGGTATCTACACACACTTTTCACACCTCCCCGATTAGTGACTGGAGCCAGGCCCTTTTGCTTGTGATAGATTAATCAGACCTTCCCTCAGCCACTAACTGGATGACAATCAGGTTTTCAGGGTATGCTGAATGGAGGAAAAAATTCTCCTTCCCTACATTTTATATGTCTTTCATTTCTGGCCTAACTGTCTTTTTTTTTTCTTTCCCCTTTTTTTTTTTTTTTTTATAAAAAAAAAAAGCCATATCTGTTCTAGATATCACACATACAAATTTAAATTGTCTTGAAGCCTGGAGTCTTACCTTTTTTTTTTTTTTTAATGTGATTCATTTACTTTGTTACAGTTTCTTCTCCTTTAAATGAGCTGCATATTTTCACCCAGCATTACTAACTTCCATCAGTTTTCCACTGAAGACACAACCTTTTCGTCTTATTATAACAGCACAGCTTGCAAAGTGATAGCTAGGAATCAGATTGTGTCAGCACTCCCATTACAACCCCCCGTTTTCAGGGAGTCATTTTTAGTGTGGCCACAGAAATATACTCAGGACTTACTGCTGCTATCTAGGTTTTGTTCAAAGAGTGGATTTCCTTTTCCTCCATGCAGATGAAAACATTTGACCACTTTTAAACTCCAGGAATATAAACAAACCAGTACAGGGGAGAATGTGTCAAGTTCATGAGGCCAAGGTTACATCAGCAGTTGTCTGCTCTATCCCTTTTCTGCCCCAGCACTTTACCCTTCCTCATAGCGGCTGTGTGTCTAGTCAAGAGAACTGGATAACATTCTCACTGAATGAATATACAAGGAGCCACTGAGATCATTTGCTCCACAGAAGAATTTCAGCTCTTGAATGTTTTTCCAAACTTTCTAGGGATATCCATTTAACTTCTCCACCTAGTTCACCAATGTCAGGTGAAGATGAAAGGATCCTAAGATTCCATTTCCTGGACTTTGTTCAAGGATTTGAATTTAATGTTGGGGTTGGGTTTTGGTTTTGGCTTGGTTTTTGAAAGCTTGTTTCTTTTGTTTGGTTGATCTTGTATTGTTACTGGATTTTTTTTCCATTGACTTATAATGATTTGAATCTGAATTGATATGGTCACCTGAATTCAATAAGAATATGTTTTCATTTTCCTTCAATAATTTTTTTATAAACCCTCAAATTATCTATCTCTCTCATGAACTGATTTTTAATAAATATCAGCACTCTTGATTCAAGAGGAAACAAAATAAAAATATTTCCAGAATTATTTAACTGCACTAAAAGTAGTTGTAACTGCACTGAACAAACTTGCTGAATGAATATGATTTCATAGTCATGCAAAATCACTTCTACCAACTTTCACATTCTATTACAGCTGAGCAAAAATTATGAAGAGAAAGTGTCTCTGATTGTATGCATTACTTATTTTGTCCTAGGCTTGGGGAAACTGAGGTATGTAGACTGTGGTGCCCCTGACAATTTGAGCCTGTCTGTAAAGAATCTATCTGTAATAGACTATTCTAGGTCCTGTGCCAAACTCAGAAATTTTCTCTCTCCAGTGAGCCAACATTACTCCAGTGGAAGCCCCGTGTACCAGCTTCTGACATGTGAGTTAATACCATGCTCACGCTGTCTCTCTCACCTAGTGGTCTACCTAAGTCAACTCCATCCTTTGAATCAAATTCTCTTTTCTCCTCAACACCACTTTAAATGTAAACATCATGCCCTTGTCTATAAGGCTTCACCTAACCAAGCTCCTCTTTTTTTTTGACTAGCCTTTTAAGGTTATTTTCATACTGATGCTTTATATATACATGTGTTTCTGCACAACTACAAAGGAAAATCATCAAGCACCTTGTTTCCAACTTTGAACTCATTTTCAGTTACATAACTCTGGACTGGTTCTTTCTAGAATTTCCCAGCTAACAAGTAAACTGCAGTGATCAATTGACTCCTGATTACCTCCCACAAATCCCTCCATAAATACACAAGTCTTCCATAAGCTTGCTGTGAAAGAACCCTGATATGCCATTACAAATGATGCCCTGGGAAGATCAAATTCTTCACCCTATTTTTCGGCTCCACTTATACATTTCACCAATGAATGAGGTCATTTTCTTTACTCAGTCTGTGACATCATTTCAACTGTGTGTATTCAAATCCATGTGAGAGCCCATTTCTTTTTGCTACCTGCAAGCACTAGCTAGTAATTGCTTATGTGGCAATCATGCTATATGAAAATAGATTGACAAACTAACTGTGTTATTAAAACTTAAAATTCAACAAGTATATTAATTATCCTGACCACTATGGCTGTACGGTGAACTCCTCTAGACCTCTTCAGTTATTTAGACTGTTGCTTCTGTGAGACAAGGATCTTTCTTTTGGATGTGGTGAGAATATATCCAGAAGGCTGTAAATCATAGTTTACAAAACCTTAATTATCATAGCTCATCTTGGTAATAAAAGGGAAATTGCCCTAAACTAAGTTCTTATTTTCAGCAACCCAGTAATTCATTTTATCTGAACATCAGAGTAAGGTTTTTTGGGGTTTTTTTTTGCTTTATATCTAGTACTTTTCACTTAAGAACTCTCTTCTAAAACAAACAAATAAAAATTAATTTGTGCTTCCCAATTTTTATTTTCCAGTTAAGCTTTTAAAAGTCGTACATATAATGCGGTTTGCTGATTTCAGCTCAATGCCTAAATACACCTGGATTTATTACTAACATTCTTTACAACACTGTTCAAGTGCCTTTAGCAATTGTTGTTATTTTGTTCCTTGTGGATAAAACTCTATTTTAAACCAAAATTTGGAGTCTGCTTTCTAGCCTACTTTTTGAGATTATTCAACTGCAGAGTTATGGAAAGTAAGTAACAAAGTTGAGAGACAGAAAGATAAACGCACTAATGTAAATTTAGGCCTCTTCAGGTCCCAGACATTTCCCACAGAATGCAGTGTGTTACTACAGCTTTACTGCAGCATGCATAAGAGCAGATTTAAGAGGTGATGCTTATAAGCTGAATTGTTTGGGGAAATGATGATGGATTTTTGGCCATGAAATAAAATCTGAGAGTACTGTAGCTGAAACTATAGAAGTATTCATTCTTCCCTTAGTAGGGGCTATTGGATAGAAAGGTGTCCTTTTCCAGAAAAGATGACCACTGAGAAGCTGTTCATTGAGATGATCCACATTAGAGTGGTCAGAGAAGCCTTTTACATATAGATGGTTAAAAGAATGAATGACCAGTTTCTGGTCCTCTGAGATGCCATAGGTCGACTTCCTCTGCTGTTTTGTTTGCATAATACCATCTTTAACTCAGAATTATCTAAAGGCATGATTTGACTTCACACTCCCACATTCCCAGGTGTAGCCTTCAGGGTATTTGCCATAGGTTATCCTCATATTATATTTCTTTGCTTCTGAAGTTGACCTTTTAGTCAATTTTCACTCCATCTTCCCAAGCAGCTTTGGACGTCTATGACACCTTTCCTCCAAAGGTCTCAAAGTGCCTTATAGACACCAATAAAATAAAGGTGAGATTTTCAAGGGTGCAAAGGGCACTTAGATTCCTCTTCCTGGTTTTCAGGGAGACCTGAGCATCTGTCTTTCCCTGTGGCATCTTTGGATATTTCTCTTTAACACACCCCACAAGGATGTGAAGAGGCTAAGTGTAGCTTGTTCCATTTTACGGAAGGGGAAACTGAGGCATAGTTGCAGATAACAGGCTATGTAAGGCTCACAGCTGCACTTTCCTGGAAGGGCATCTAAGAGATTCAAGTTCTGGGCTGCTATCTTAATTATTAGAGTGCCCTTACAGGCAAACCTTCACATTTCCTTTTGCTACCTTAATTCAGATTACATCTGTGACGTGAGAAGAAAGGACCCTTCTTTAAAGCTGTTCCAGCTTCTTCAAGTCCATTCTAGAATATTTTAAAGCAAACTCCATGGAATGTACCCCCAGAGCCTGGAGCAAGCTTTTTCTCAGCTGTTCTGGTCTATTGGGTTCATATGTATTCAGGACTTCAGGCATTTTATGTAGCTAGTTGATTAAATATATATTTAGAATTTTTCCATATGCATATTAATTACCCAATAGACCAGAATGACTATTTAGGAGAAATTTCTGTCCATTGTGTAGAAGCATTATAAAAATACTATGAAAAATAGCAACTGTACATGCTTAAATTCTTCAATTCTTTCTGTGCTGGACCCCTCTTATGCTCCCTAACATACCAGAACCCAGCTGCATCATACCTTGGAATAATCACCGGACGAATTTGCATTATTGCATTACATGGATGCAAAATCTCACCTGAAACTGAATTTTTTTCCTCCCTAGACCACGAACTGATAAATATCCCTAAGTGCAGATTGCTACAGGATCGGGACCCTTACAAAGTACCAGAGAGCAAATCCATCATCATTATTGTTGTTAGTGTTCTAATATTTTTTAAAATAAAGGAAATTATTGGGAGGGGGAGGTGGGGGGTGAGGGGGTGAGGAATAATGAACAAGTGCATTGTCCTATGCTATATGTCAGTTTGAATCTGGTTTGTGCTCCCATATTCATGGGTGGGGGTGAGAGGGAATGAGAAGCAGCAGAACTGTACTAGAGGTACCAGTAAAACCACAGGAATATCCAGATGAGAATAGCCAGGCAGAATGTGTGTGGGTGTGTATGTTGTCCAAGGAACTGGACTAAGGAAAACTTTGTGCTATCTTCTTGCCCTAGTCCTCTCACTCCTTCCCAAGAGCTCTGGGTTTAATGGTAAATGTCCCTACATCACCTGCCACATGCATGGTTGTATGTGCAGCCCTTCCTGTCTAACTCCAGGAATACTCTTCTGATGCACCCTTCCTGATTATACATCCCAAATACTGAAATCCTCTTTCTCAGGCTACTCCTAGTAACCCTGCAAGTATGTGTTTGAAGATGTGTGCCCATGTTTTGGAGACAGTGTTTTACAAACTGAGAACCACAAGATGAGAAAAGAAGGCCGGTTGCAGAAGAGCAACATAGGATCACCTAGATACTTGCAGACACATTTCTATTCTGTTAAATTACTGGAGACCCAATAATCAACGGAATCATCTCATCCCAGTCTCTCTCCGCCTGCTTAAAAATCCATCATATGTGGACCATAATGCAGCATGGCTGATTGAGGACTCACTCCATTTCCTAGGTTACATGAGGAAGGTCCCAGCACTTCATACCAGGGTTTTTAGATCTAGTTCCCTAAGTATGTATTTTTGTATATGAAGGCGGATTGCTTTGATGAGATGTAAATGACACTGAGCCACTTACAGCTATGAAATGAGGTGCTGCATAGCTCATCTTGGAAACAAAGCCTGATAGGTTTAAGTCTCAAAATAGTCTCCTGAAGTTCAAGAGTTAAATTCTGCATGCTGGTTTACACAAATTTATAGCAATTCCTCAACTGACTGATCTGTTGGAAAAGTTTCAAAGTGAATCCTGTGTTGTTTTAAGGCTCTCCTGGCTCTTTCCTGAGGGCAATGGGCAGAGTAGCACACCATTCCCTAATACTGGCTGTAAAAGCTGCACCCCAGCAAGTCAAGTATCAAGGAAGATAAATGCTCTGTCAACCTGCTCTGCTGTTATTAAAGGAACACAGCTGAAGTGTGTGCTGATGGACCATGAAATCTGAGGAGAGCCACAAGTCACTCAAGGTGAGAAATATGTTCTAGGAGGTCACACAGTATCTTTGATGTTTCTGTGAAATTATCACACCATAAACTGACAGACTAAAATATTAAATTTTGACCTTTTAAGTCAATCATATAACCTTTTATCTCAAAGATCTTTCATTTGCAACTTGGTCACATATCAGAAAGTTTAACGTCCTTTTCGTGGTAAAAAACATTGTACTCTTGCCACACTATCTCACTTCAAATGTGGTATATAGGTGTAAAGTTAAAGCATAAATAACACCACTTGCACATCTGCCTGAAAAACTCAGGGAAGGCAGCACACACTGTGCTTTTCGCATTTCACAGGCATGTTTGGGTTTGAAGTGCAAACGTAAGCCCATAATGAAAGAAGCTGAATCCTCAATAAACAATTGCCAACATGAATTCTCAAATAAACATGAAATCCAGTAAGACACTAAAATGAGTATGGAGTAAGAGTAGGCAAATATATTACCTTTGATGTGCCTGGATCCCAGTTGCACTCACTGCTTGGAAAATACTGGAAATTCTATTTAACACTTCACTTTTTCTTTGACTAAACTGAATAGTTTTGAGACTGACTTTAAAGGACAATAACTGAAAAGAGTCTTCAGCATGAAAAATTGAGATGTGTAGGACTGGTACCATCGTCAACATACTGGTCTAAGGTTACAAACAAAACATAAAATATTCTCTAAGTTCACATATTTCACAGGAGAAATGAATAAGCTCATTGCATTATATGAGATAAAATCACTAGATTTACTGAAATAAGGTCAGATAAACAGAAATTTCGTTAAGGAAATGGAGTGCCTGTCATTATTATCATGTCTTATATGAAATGGCTGGTTTCTTTTCCTACAAATATCCAGAAGTAGGAGGACAATCAGCAGGTGGTGAAACGCATAATAAAAATGATACCTCTGTACACCCATTACCTCAGTCACTGATCTGCTCCATAACTCTCACCAGCTTTTTTTCCCTGCTCGTTGACAGAGTAAAGTTGTAAGGCTTCAACTGCTGTACAATAGAAATTTTTTGATCATGAAACCAGCCAGAGCTCAGTGACTTAGAATTCACTTATTCTATGATGAGTCAGTGACTCTATGGACAAGGAACATTTATCTCAAAGAAAACCTGGTATTCACAATCTGTATTGTCATGCTATGATGCGATGTTCAGGTAAAAAGAACGACGCTGTTCATGCTATAATTTTTCTCAGATATCATATCATTTTAAGGACACTTTAGCCTCTGAATTAAATGGGAAATTACACGATTTCAGACTTTGAATAAAATATTTGATTTGGAGTGAAATAAAAGAAAATTATTTTATGTTGTTTTGAATAGCTAAAAATGAAAGTTTTATAATATAAATTTCATTTATAGCATGGATTTGACAGTTACAACATCATTAAAAATACTCAAAAGTAAAATGAGAAGTAGAGGACAGGAGAAGCCAAGTGAATTGAAGATAACAGATCTTATGATAGCTAACATAGGCCTGATTTCTTTTTATAGCAGGACAGTGGTTTTCTGATTAATATTATGTCTCAGATAAAACTTCAGGTCAGCTTTACTGCAGGTAGAAAAAACCACATGTTTTTTACTTTAGTTGTAGAAAAGAATAGCCATCCCAGATGTTAGTTTTCATTCAGGAGTGAGAAGAAGCCATATGTTGATAGTTCCATCAGTGTTGGGTAGAATGGCGTACAGGAACCGCAAGAAATAATAGTTAATGGAACCAGCGTTCACTGTGTTTTTCCTCCCATAGGAATTAGAGATGTGTGTAACAGGTGGGAATTCTACAGCACTGCCCGAAACTACAAATTAGTCCAGGATCTGCAAAGAGGGCCTTTGGCTAGGTTTGAGATTAGCATCTTTGTACATACTATGTAAGTTTGTGAGCTAAATAGCTGTGTCCATGTCATTCTAAAACAAATTGAATGGCCCATTCTCTGATTGGCTGCTCAATAGCCACTGTTCATTATTCTTTCTTTCTCTCTCTAGTTTAAGTCTCCTCCAGTTTCTGTGGCTTACAGGTTAAAAAAAAAACAAGCAACAAAACAAAAAACAAACAAGCAAGACAAACACAACATTAAGACAAATACTTGGTTTTCATAAGTTTCACAAAAAAGGTCCCTTCCCATCCTCATTTTAATTTTTCCTCACATCTTACTGAATAAAATGCCTGCTTGGACAGATATGATTCATAGCTGCTCGTAGGACAGTCCTGAGCTTTCCCTGTGTTGTGGGACTCTGTGACAACAAGAAGCAGTAGAATCAATGCATCTGCAGGTCTCTCTCAGCAGCAGCACATCTGTTGGTCACTCAGGGATGGATGAATGTTTGCTGTTATGGAGAAAAAGGCAGTGAGAATGCAGGGAAATGCACTGCTGGGATAGACACGCAGGAAAAGCTCTTGCATGGCAAATGCAGAGAGCCAAGTGTGGGGAGCAGCTAAATATCGAGAAGCCACGGAATGAGGAGGGACCAAGTTAGGCACAGGAAAAAAAATAACCAGAATGCAGGAAGGTGGAAGAGATGAGATAAAGGTGAAAAGGGGAATCACAGCCACCAGATATTTTAGGTCATTTAAAGAAACTGACAGAGAGATGACCAAAATGCTTGCTTTTTTAGGTCAAAATAAAGTTTAGGGTGGCCTTGTTGGTTTCTAAGTTCAGAAGAGACATGCATTATGGAATGATCTCCGTTTAAGGCAGATAAATTTGTCTATGCAAGTATTACATAAGATGCTCAGAGGCACTCACTACTTTGAAAACTGTGTCCAGTCTAGTCCTTGCTGTTTTCTATCAGGCTCGACATTGAGGAAAGACCTGTGGGAGGGTAGCCAGCTATGATGTCCCCATGTGTGGAGCATGCACAGAATTTGTCACTATGACTCATAACAGGATAATCGTTGTCACAAGCAAGGGTGTTGGATCTTCTTCTCATCTGCACAAGCCCCAGTGTGAAATGAATAATGCTACTTTTTCACTTTGAGGCAGCAGACCCTAAGTATGGCCCAACTACATTGGCTACGAAAACATTTATCCAGACCTTGCTGGTAGAAAGAAAAAAAATTCAGAGAAGAAAGAATCAGACTTCACTAACAATTTCCTTCTAGTAGATTAAAAGAAAATTAATTTTCTCTCCCTAATCGCAGGTATTGCATGGTTAGAAATAAAGACTTTAATGGTTGATGGCATTGCACTGTCCACCTGATGTGAGCTCAGGGACAGGGACAACAAGTGTGAGGCCCTTTTATTTTGAGTTTGCTTTTACATCAAGAATAGGTTCTTAGGTGCTGCAGCCATAGATCCTTGGAAATAAAGCTAGTGATGAAGAGACCTGAAAGCCCATCTGTTACATACAGATGTCACATATTGTACAGAGATGAGAGGCTTTGCAGGGTGTACTTTTTTCCTTTAAACTAGTGGGAGGAGTCTCTTATAATTGAGAACAGATGGGAAAGAAGAAGGGAAAAGCACCCAAATCATCCCCCTTACTGTCATGCTTCAAGAAACATGGTTTCTTTTTTTGCACATTATTCATGTACCTGGGTCTCTACCTGACAGTATGTTGTCCACTGTTTAATTACAACAGATTTTTGCACAAACTTCTTATTTTAAGAGATGTGAGAAACTACAAATATGCTGTGTAAGGTACATGAACATGGTTGCACAGGAAGTCAGGTCTAGCACAAATTAAGCAGTGACTGATCCACTCCAAGCTAGAAAACCTTAAAAACTACTCATGTTTTTTTTAAGCAAAACTAGATGGACTAGCCTTAGCCTCACAGAAGTGGTCTTAGCTTGGTGCAGTGGACAATGAAAATGGAATCAAGTTTAGGAGAGAATATCTTGGGTGTTCAGTCTGTTTTCTGGTGGAATTCTGTCCCCATTGTGAAACCTCAAAAGCTGCAATTTCATTTAAGAAATACTTGTCATTGCACCTATGTCTGGTTTCTCAGACATTGTTGCAGAGATAGAAGAGCAACTTCTGCCTGTAATCTCAGACATCCCTTCTGTTCAAGCATTTGAGTTTCAGCAAAACTAGCCTGATTTATCTTGTGCTACATCAGGCCCAAGAGCTGTCATTCTGGAGTGCTGGAATAGGTATCTGTGTTCAGAAAAAAATGCATCAGGCTCAAAGGTTGAATGAACAGATAGGCGAGATAGTAAGTGTGCAGTAGTACAGGAATGTGCAAAGTTAAGGCAATTATTTCTCCCTCTCTTTTTCATTGGGTTTGGGGTGGGTTGTTTTTTTTTGGTTTTTTTTTTTGTTGGGGGGAGAGTTGTTTGGGTTTTTTAAGCTCAATTTTCTGCTCTTTTGAATGTTAAATAGCCAAAGCAAATCTATGCTGTCCAAGCAAAATCTGCATGCAAAAAGTGGAAAATTAAGTAGTTTTCCAACAGATCAGCTGCATGACCAGACTGAGGTACACGCACACACACAAGAGGTTACAAGCTCATGACTGCATTGTACAGTCGTCTTATGGAAGGTGGGACACTGGAATGAACTATTGCCATCTGCTCTGCCATCAGTCCCACCTTCCCTAGCTGCGCTGGGGGCCAAGGCACGCATGGCTCCTCATGTTTCAAGGCATCCTGGTGTGCATTGGCAAGCAAAGAGAGCAGCCCATTGCAGCCATACCACAAGGAGCCGTGCTAGACTTGCTGCTGGATGTTTCCCTTCACACTGCTTACATCAGCTGAAAATAATCATCTTTAATCCAAACAGGAAATGGTTTGCTCACACCACCACAGCCAGCATGCAGGGCAGGGCGTTCCTGTTAGAACAGAGCTCAACAACAAGGTTCAAAATAGAGATAGAGGAAAAGATATGGTGCATCACCTCAGGTGCAGATATATTTGTGAAAAGAAAGCAAATGATGACACTAGTTAATCAGAAAATCTGTCACTCGTGGAAATGTGGCAATACCCACTTCATGCTCTTTTGTTCATCTGTTTCAAATCAAGTTTGAAGCTTTCCAGCCTGTGTGCTCTGCTTCTGAAAGAGTGCCCATTCTCTTGCAGTAGGGCTTTGGATGGGGAAGACCAGTTAGTAACCATTTACAAGGTGACAAGACCTGATTAACTATTAGCAAATGACCCTTAAACTGTATTTCTAGGAGTAGAGATGGATGGATCCAGAAATTTCCAATGCTTATCCAAGTTTCCTGAATAGCCTTCAGGGTTCAATAACTGCATCCATTTCTCAGGATGCCTATAGCACACTACTAAACTTGCCTTATACAAATGTGTCTCTGTCATGACACAGGCTGACTGGGAAAAAGAAGGTCCTAAAGTTTAGCTCATTCTCATTTTGGTGTGATCAGGTGCTCTGTTATTCCAGGGCTGTATGCATATAATGATTGAAACATTCTAGTAATGTGCACATATTTTTTGAGAAACAGAGACACTTAAGTACCTGTGCAGGTAGAGGCCTATCAAAATTGTTAGTGTGAGCTTTAGGATCTTTAATTACTTTTCTACTTCATAAGTCCTACTGAACACCTGTGCATTTTAACACCAAAGAACCTTTAAAAATTTCTGTATCAGCTACCTCAGAATTCATGAGATCATAACAGCCTGAATATACAAACTCTCAAGCTCTGAGGTACTTGAGAACTTTTACTTCCTCTCAAAATGATATCTGTTCTGAAAGGCCAAACATCTCTGCTTGCCACTAGGTACCAGAAAAATAGTTAGCATCCCTTACTAAGAAACTTTTCTTTCTATTAATAAAAACCTGACTCAAAGCTTCCTTGTGTCATGCTGTCTTGACCACATTCATTGTCATTTATATTCCTGGAAAAAGGGTCTTCAACTGCACATTTGGAGTGTAGAACATAACTGCAATAATTCACTGCATCATCAAAACACTTCAGCAAGCTTTAAAGACAAACAAGGATACAGCCCTCTGTTTTGATACACTATATTTGGGATCCCTGTTTTAGTGATCTTCATTAATTCCTTGTTAAGAATGTAAAGCATCTTCTAGTTCTATAGGAAATACTCATGTTTATATTTCATTGAGTTCTAACCTGTTTTTTTTTTTATTTCTACTCTAGCTTTGGAGTCTTCTTTATCTCCAGAAATACTGATAACAATAGTCTGGAGTTAAATTTTAATAGTAAATGGATCTGTATTTCTTCTTCCAGCTCTAACACTTTGGTTTAGAGGGAAAACTGCCCTTACATAACAATTTTGGCATTTGTCATTTCATGTCTTCTTTTTCCCTATAAGATTTTTTCTTGTCAAAGACGTTTAAAACTCTCCTTTCTGTAACTGGGGTGAACATGCAGATCTTTGTGTGTGAAAGGAAGAGAATAAAGCAAAATATTTGAGAAGATACTTAATAACACTCAAATTATGCAGACAACAACCAATGCTTTTTCCAGCATTCATTTGAAATAATTCTTATTTCAGTTTTACAGGCTGGCTTGAAATTCTGTGGTCTTTGCAGACAATATGCTTGCATGTTTTTCTTGTCTATGATTCAAGTGAATCTTATTTCTTGGAATTTTCATTCATTCTGGAAATTCTAATCCTCCTCTAATAATTTATCCTCTTCTATATCCCAGTTAAGACTTCCCCCAAAACTATTGAATCTCTGCATGAATATTGGTGAACATTAAACAAAGTGCAAAATACAGTTTTATTTACAGTGGTAAATTTTTTATAGTTGGATCTTTTATTATTATTACTTTATTGGCTTCCTCATTGAATAGTTTGAGCTAATTTAATTGCTGTTTTGTTTAATTATCAGTTGTATGGGGTATCATTCTAAGGAGGAATTTAATATTAGTTTAATCATATTTAATGATGGAATGTGGATATCTGGATGGCAATGTTGGTGTAAGTATATTTACTAAATGTCAATGGTGCATAATTATGATGACTATAAATGAATAATTTGGCAATGTGAAAATATTTTTCTTTATTTCTTGTTTTAAAGGTAGAAACAGCAATTCTACATGTTTGCTGGGGTTTTTTTAATGATGTAAGGATGTCTTGAAAATATCACAGAAGATTGAAGTTTAAATGATTTTTGTATTCTAAATGGAATTTTAAATAAACAAATATAGTTGCAGAGTGGCTGAGTTGTTGAAAATAACAAATATTTTTTGTCACTTTTTCCAAAAATTAATCTTATACTTTTCTTCTACATTGGAATTCCAATTACACTTTCAGAACATTTTCAAATTTTGGAAAACTTCAATAATCTTTTGTGTCAGTTTACATTAAAAATTAAGTTGAATTCTCTTAGCTTTTGATTCTATGCCACTATTCTGTACATATGAATATGTAAAATATATATTTTTAAAATATGTCTTGGAATAACCATCTTTTTAATATAGTATTTTTAAATGTTTAGCTATTCTTTTTAGTAACAGTACATGTCTCAGAAAGCATGATTTTTGATGTTTATCCAGAACTGTAAGGTCCTTACGTTAAATCCAAAACTATGAAGCATTTGGGCAAATCTTACCTGAGCTTCTAACATCTTTCAAGTCAAAAAAGAAACATCCTGTAGTAACGTCACTTGCAGTATTTTTTTCTGAACTCAGTGAATTACATTTTACACATTTTGCTGCAGACCATTCACCCAGTGAATATTCTTTGTCAGAATATTCTCTTCTCTGTATATACACGGATTTTCTCAGAGGTGACTACTGTTTAAGTGTGGAACACCAAATGCAGTGGAATTTAGAGCCCAGTAAAACTTTGAACAGGATAAGACTGAGCATTTTGTGATGCAATAAGCACAGGCACAAAAACTACACATTATCTGTGTAATTTTCAGACATGGGCAAATTAGTTTCTTTTTCACTTCCCACATCTTCTGAGCCAGAGGTTGGTTTTGCTGGAGCAACAATGTCCTATCTTTGCACATCTGTGGTCATAGGGTGCTGGAGACCAAGGGATAGGCAGAGCAGAATTTCATGCTGGAAAAGGTGGAAAGCAATTAACTGAAAGGGAGTGAAGGATGTTGGAGAGAAGGCTTGCAGACTCACACAGCTATGTAGCTGTGAGGGGTGAAGAGAGGAACAGAAAAGAGACCAATCAGGATCCCATGCCCTGAAAGATGGGAAGGGTGCTAAGGGACCAGAATCTGAAGGAAATGAAGAGAAAGAAGGAAAAAGACCCCTGCTGGCACAAACACAACTCCAAAATTTCAATAGACCTCTGCAGTCTGTTGGCCCATTTCAACCTTTATTAAAACTCTACTCAGGTATCAAAACAGAATTAATTCCAAGGTCTCAACAGGAAGAAAATGTGCTCTTTTGTCTCAGTCTTTGGTACAACAGACCCCAGTTTAGCCTGGATTGTGAGCAACCTGGAAAAACTTGCTATGTTTCAGTACCTTCTTTCTGAGCCTACACCTGGAGCACGCACAGAAGCAAAACATTACATATTGAGCAAGGAAGAGCTCAGGAAGAAAAATAACTGCTAGATGACTTTGTGAGCGAACAACCTTCAATCCTCCAGCAGATATTCTGTCTGATTTTCTGTGTGGGAACACTGTTTCACCTAAATTGTTCATATTCCCACCTAACTGCGCAAGATCTCACCCATGAATTTTAAGATACAGGTGTTTATGTCAGTCTGTCCAAAAAAGGAATTTTCTCTGACACAATGATAGATCCAGAAGTAGTTTCAGAACACAATTTTATAAGATTGATATAAGACTATTCACAGCTAGATGAGGCAGTGAAGCATTGAACAAGACAATCAAATAATTATAGAAGTCCACGTAGATTGAGACTAAGTGAAAAGCAGAGGATAGTAATTCGAGATTCCTGTTTTCCCTCTACTCACAGCAGAAGGATAAAAAGAATAAGGTAGAGATTATGTGAATGAAACCGCCAAGCAAAGGCTCAGCTTACTCATATTAAACCATCTGTGATTAAAAAAGAAAAAAGCCTATTGAATAGTAAATTACATTGTAATTACTTTCAGTTCTGTGTAATTGCCTTTGTTTTAATGCTCAAAAAGGTATGTCTATCTGGATGAATAACTGGCAAACAAACTTCTGCTATGTTTGTGTTTATTGAATCAAATGTGATTTTGCAGCAACATATCCAATAGCAATTTTAGAAATGAAGAAGATTTTTAGGCTAAAATATTTTTACCAGAACTTTCTATTTAGTTTAGCAAATGATCTCATAAGTGTGAGAAGTTTCTTGATCAGGGATCTTAACTGTTTCAGTTGTGCCTTGGAAAGCAGAGATATTTGTACTTTAGATTATCAGAAGAGCTATAGATTTAAGGGTAAGTAAAATTTCATGAGTACCAAAGAACTTGGGAGTTTGTACATTCAGGGGATTATGATTGTCTAAATTCCAGAGTAGCTGAGAGAGATGTTTTTCAATAGAGCACATGCGAATTGAAAATCAAGGGGACCTGGAGAATAGGAATACATAAATGGTTATAAAACACAAATTTTCACCTTGATTGATTTTTTTACATAAAGTCTGAACAGTGGTAAAAGATACATGAAGCTGAAGTTAAAACTGAGATTCCCTTGCATTTGCACAAATGCTCTGCCTGAATCTAGCTGGGACAAGCAGTGTGCAATTGTGTTATCACCAGTTTGGCTAACATGTCTTACTTAAAACAGGAAAAAGTGTGAAAGGACTTCATTTTGCCACTCCTTAACAGTGATGCCGAGTTTAGCTCTCTCAGTTGAAGAAGATACTCCAATAAAACAGGATTAGCAAAAAGAAATCAACTTTTTTTTTCCGATTAGTACTTTGCACTTTTGGTTAGACTGAAATAAACAGCCAATCTATTTTCTAGCTGTACATATCTGGTGTTCAAGGCTTTGAAACCAACCATATCAGTTTAAAAATTCAACATTGTGTCAAGTATACCCATAAAAAAAAGACTGGTGAAAAAGAAAGGTCAAACTAAAAAACATCAAACTTTCCCATCAGCCTGAGGTGAAGACAACGGACAAAGTAAGCTGGTAGAAGTAGCTTGATTACTCTCTTACAGCCAGCTGTTATCAGACATGGGTCTGATAATAATTATGAGATTTATCAAAGAGCAGACTGACATCCTAACAGTCATTATTTTCATTTCATGTCCAGCTGGAAGCCTCTGGAATACACATTGTTAATCTTTTTTCCCATTATCTCTCTCAACTCCATCCTCAAATTATTCAGACCCTATGTATGCTTTTGTGGGAAAATCTTAGCCTCATCTGTATGGCAGATGATACAGACAATTCTTTTGTGCCTTTTCTTTTTTTTTCAACTGGTTTTAATTCAAACAAATCACGATGTTATTATCTATGATCAGCATTTGGGATAGCAGCTCAGAGGAAAGATGAGTACTGTAGGTTCTTGCTACTTCGCAAAGTTGAGTAACGGTGTAAAGTTCACCTCATGATGAAAATAAATGTACTTTTTCTCTTCTGCATAACAGTAAGCACTGTGCCTCTTCCTGAAATACTGCAAAACATAACACCAAGTGTGGGCTTGACAGAGACTGTATCACTTTTCCCCTGGGCCTCAGGTGGTTGAAATTAATTTGGATTGTTTACCAGAATACAGTGTTTTTACAGGTACAGGAACATCTACATTCTCAAGTACATCCCCGGTGTTGGTTGAAAGGCAATATGGATTGTCTCTCCCTTTGCTATTTTTTTCACTAGTACTGAGTTTTACAGATAATTCTTTGTGGTCCACAGTAGAAAATATTTATTGATATAAGCCTCAAGTAACTGCTCCAAGATATCAGGTCTTTATTTTCTCCAAGATGACCATTATTTTTTCAATCATGGGCTGATTTTATCTTAAGACTAAGTTAAAATAACACATGATACTATTTGCAAGAGGGCAGGGAACTTTGCATTTGGGACAAAAGAGTATTTAACCATTGTTCAAGGCTTAAAATCCTTCTACCAAAATGACCTGTGGTCTTTCTGCTTCTGTAAAATAAATTTTTATCTGGTAAAGAATGTGATTCCTTTAAAATTTAAATTAGGAGTTGTTGTGAAGCCTGGGACTTAGTTTTATGAGCATTCACTGAGGTTTACAAACCCATTCAGCAAAACTCAGGGCTGGTGAGTGAAACTGTGCCACTCAGAGCTTCAACCCACTGCTGAGACATGAAGAGCTCTTTGAGGCACACAGAAGCATTTAGTAGAAATGTTGCTGGCATTAATTACTACAAGAAAAGCAACTTGCATTTTTTAGGTTAGATCATAAACCCTCCAGCTGCTGAACACATCTATAGGTATCTTCCTGCTGCATTTATTTGCCTCCTAGAGTAGCACAATGCTGAGAAAATGGCAAGAATTAAAATGAACTAAAGTAATTTCTTGCATCTGGACGGCAACTGAAAGTCCAGATAAATAAAGTCGTGAGGAGTTTTTTAAAGATTCAGCTTCTGCGGTTGTTTGTTCAGCAGCAGTTTAGGCACCAGGCAAACTAATTGTTTCTCTCTAATGCCTTAAATTACACTACAGACATCACTGACCTCAGGGTAAGGAAGAGACTTTTACCAAACTCACAGACTCCAGAAGTGAAAAGAATTCCTTAATGCTGCTGTGAAGGAAGCTTTATGCCAGGGTGTTACACTCAACAGGAGTTTCATGAGCAAAGGAGAAGGAAAAAAACACAACACCATTGCTTCTAATTAGTGGTTAATTCTTGCTTATTGGAATCAGGTTCAAACCAAAAAGAAAAGAAGGGAAAAAAAAACAAAAAAGAAAACCAAAGGACAAAAAGAGAGAGAGTTGTTCAAGGACTCTAAATTTGCTAGAGATCCAGATCTGTGCTTTGACCCCCCTGCACTGACTATTTTAGCTTTTCCACCTAGCTTTTAAAGCAATACAAATGAAAAATCTCTCCGTTTCCACAAAGCAAAGCTGTCTTTTTGTATCCCTGAGTTACAGCTGATATATGTAGTAAATGATACCAGAAACCCTGCAACTCAGTGAGGGGTAGAGTTTTTTAGACTCCCTAGTGTGTCCCCATCCTCCTCCAAAAACGCAGGAACGGCTGAGCAGGATCTGCTGCCTTTTTGTGAGTTAAGCCAAACATCTGCTTCAACCAGTCAGTTTCCTGTGCAGTCTTGAAAGAGTTCTGTAAAAGACCCCAGAAAGGGAGTTGGGCCTGAATTTTTAAATTCTCTAGATGCAAGATAAGGAGCTTAGATAACAGCATAACCTCCTCATTTCTGCAACCCACTGGGTGATCTTACATAATGTTGATCGTCTCATTTAGTAGTAACGAAAATTTCATCAACAAAATTTGGTTTTGCTCTGCCAAGTCATGACAACCTCAATTACAGCTGAGCTGGAGAGTCACTGGGTGATTACATCAGTCCAATTGGATGTCCTCTTCTCCCTGTGATGGCTCTTTCTATGCCATTCTCTGGGTATTTGATCTTTCCATCCGGATTCGGGCGGCTGAGCAGTGAGATGAAATAAAGAGTAGCTAAAACAACTTGGAAGAATCTGCCCACAACCGTGGTTTTCCTTCTTCATTAATTTTTTAAAGCTGTAAGTTAAACGTGCTCTAAACAACAAGGCAAGCCAGATCCAATTTTGCTAGGTCTTTTCGGAAAATGTGATAGTTCTGATGAATGCAACAATGAAAATACATTTTATAAGGCCTATCTTCCTCAAGAAGGTCTATATTGATGGTCAAGTGATCTTACTTATCATTTATCAAATCCACTGTGAACAGCACTTCCTTAATCTTCTTCAGTGCTTAGATACTATGTTTTAGTAGTTCATTTCAGAAATTTCATTCCACAGAGCATTTAAAAATACAGAATATTTAGCTTTTAGTGGACTCTGAATACTGGTGTCTGGAAAAATACCGACAATCCAGAAAAGGAAGTAACAGAAGGATTTCACCCTTTTAGATTTCTTTCTCATAAAAAACTCAGAGAAATAATTTTTATTATTTAAAAATTTAAATAAAATAATAAATAAATAAATAAAATTTTAAAATAAATAAAATTTAAAGAAAATTTAAAATTTAGTAATTTTTATTATTTAAAATTATTTAAAATAGTTTTAATGATTTCTAATGATAATTGTACAAAGTGCTAGTTGTGAGGCAACATATACTAAAATTTTAATTTCATGTTCGTCTTGAAAATTGAAATTATCTTAAAAGATTGAGCCTCAAACTCAAGTAAAGGTGAAATGGTGAATGAAAGAAAGTGAAAGAGATAAGCTAAAGGGATTTGCTTTAGGTTTCTTTGCATTATTCTTCCTTTATTTCTCCCTTTAGGGCTGCTATCTGAAGGAGATGTGACCAAGATGACCAGCCTCTCTGTCATTTCCTGCACAATAACCTTTCCTTAGTCATAAAAAATTCAAACCAATGTCATAGCGGAGGTAAAACTTGAAGGGTATTTAACTTTCTATAACTTTTGTGAAATTTGATAAATAACTAGGGGAAACACATACAAAAAGTGCCTCCACCAAAGAAGAGATGGGCAGAAGAGACCTCAGCTACACATTTTGTCATCAACAGTCAGACAGTCGAGGAAAAGGTAAAAACCAGTGAGTCCATGAGGGCATGCCTGCTCATGCTGTTGCATTTATTTCATAGTTGCAACAGTACACAGATGCATTTATTGCAGCTAGTGCTGGAAAAATCTTCTGAGTGCAGAAGACATGAATTTGTAGGAAAACAGACTTCAGTAGTTAAGCTGCTCACAAAGTCAGTCTTCTGTATTTCCAGCAGCACGCCTGAACATTCTTCTATGTTGATAGAAATTGGATTTTTCTTTTACCCCAGCACTTAGGTTTCCATTTGGGCTTCTCTGAAGACAAGGCCAATTTGCAAACTTGCACCCCCAAATCTGAGTTTCTGTCCTTTCTGGGACATGTCGTTTTCTTGACTTTGATTGTGATGCTTGAGTAGCTTTTATAAGGAAATTACAAAGCCAAATTAATAAGGGCTGTGTCTTACAAATCATTTGTCATTGTGGACATCTGGATGAGGAAAACAAAATCTACTTCTATAACCACATTTTCAGAAAATATTTTCCTCAGGCAACTCTTTTTTGGAGCTCAGATCTGTCCAATTCAGACAAAGTACAGTAGAAACTTGTAACCTCTCTTAAGCTCTGCAGCTTGATGGGCTTATATATAGTTATCTTACATAGTTTCTTGAAATAGCCATTGTCAGGGCTAGGTGACTAATTACGTTCATTTTAGATAAGTTGGAGGCATTCAGTGCAAAGCTGAAGTAACGGTTAAAGTATTTAAAGAATAGGTCTTACAGTGAAAGGTTCAAGAAGCTCAATCTGTTCCATTTATAAAAGTGTAAAGGGCCATTTGTTCACAACCAGTCATCCCCTTATAGTGGGAAAAAATAATAGCAAATTAATCTAAAAAAGAAATTCAAAAGATATAAAATGATCTAAAGACCGATCTATATACTTAGACTATTCAGGCCATAAAACACAGTTTTAAAACTCTTAGAGAGTCATTTTACCAAAGATTATGACTGAGGCACCAGATTCTGACCTGCATCCAAATTAACAGAACTTCCTGGCAGCCAGAACCCCTAAACTCCTGCAGTAAAACCACTACAGGTTTAGCATCACTTTATCAACAAGCCCAGGAGTATTGTATGTCCTGAATTTAATATTGCCATTTTTTTCAGGGTGTCCACAGGAA
This sequence comes from Corvus brachyrhynchos, assembly GCF_000691975.1. Lineage (NCBI taxonomy): Eukaryota > Metazoa > Chordata > Aves > Passeriformes > Corvidae > Corvus > Corvus brachyrhynchos. Next base: position 7,738,582 of record NW_008237222.1, read on the forward strand.
TATTTTTACATTCATTTCAGCTCCACCCATTACAAAAGATACATGGCTGTTCATCTAAAAGCTTTACCTTTACTTGCTTCTGCCCAACATATAGTCACCAATTTATTTCCCCCACTTGTTTTCTCAGCTTTCATCCTAGCAGTAGCAGAAGAGTACTTCAATGGACTAGGAACTTCATGCTTTGTAGGTGAACTGCTGCTACTGAAATTTAATTTCCTATCTTCATGAACAAAAGGTATAACTATCTTACAAACACTGGTTGGCTGAGACATAAAACCCCAAAGGTGTGTCCACCTTGTAATACATTCAATGGGGTTTTTTCAAGCAGTGACAACCCCAGGTCAGACAATGAAAAACCCAGCCATCTGCTATTGCTTATGGAAATTCACCTTCAGGAGGCAAAATAAAAACTGGAATTAATGTGTTTGTTGCCTACATACCTGGTCTCCTCTGAAAAGGTCTTGAGTTGATTAGTTACCCCTTCCAGACAAAATGTTTTCTTCTCATCCTAACCCCTGAGGTATTCCATTATTTAGGAATAAATGCTGCTTGGCGAAGCATGGGTCCAGCACAGAAAGAAAACAAAAAAAGAACAGAAGCACCCACTTGTCTTCCTGAAGCTAAATTAATCTAAGTAGTAGATTTTAAGGGCAAGGAATAGGTCATAGCTAATGTTGCTAGTGGCTTCTCCCAGTCCAAATGAGCTTGTTAGTGGAGTGAGATTCTAGTTATAGGAAGCAGTTCCTAAATTTTTAGACAGCATATATTTATTTTGCCATCATCATCCTTTTTATGACCACTCCTGACTGTACCTGCCAGAGACATGTATCTGCAAGAACATTTCTGCTTCAGGTATAAACATTTTGGCCTGCAATCCCTTAAGCTTTTATCATATACCACCATTCCCTGAGATGATGCAGAACAGCATTGCAGTTATGCTCCTGCCACAAGCAGGATTAGGAACAGGACACAATTTTTCCCTAAAGGTTATTAATCATCCTACAGTATGGTTTATTTTTTACTTCTCTGAAGCTGCCATCACCAGATAAGCAGAAGCAGCAGCTCCCATTTGCACTGAAATTCTGCTCCTCTGTAGCTGTGCAGTAGCAAAAGCAAGAGAAAGGTTCTGCAAGGCCCATTGTGTGTATGTGTGGCTGCCATCTCTCTTCAAACATAATCTTCCATTTCCCCACTAAGGGAAACCTGTGTGTCCTGAAGCCAACATAACCTGTAAAGCAGCTTTCTTTCAAGTTTGAAATCCAGAATGCAAACCAGCTCTCATTTGCAGTGTCTCTGTTATGCAGAACTATTACACTAAACCAGAGAATTGCACTGTTTTGTTGAGCCATTATGACTGTGTTATCACTGGCAACACAGTATTGGGACATCCTAATGTAGAGCTACAAGATTTTCCTGAGAAAAAGAAGCAGACTTCTTTCTGCCCTCTACTTGCCAAGCCACTTACTTACCTGGTAAAACCAACCCGTTTTATAATGTCTAATATTCTCTGACCCCAGATCTCCTGCAGATTAAAGGTCCTATACCTGTAAAATTGCTAACCACCACCCTTCCTGATAAGAATCCCCAACCAGATGCTTGCCAGATGTCAGGCTCACTGTGCAATAAAAAGTACCCTGACTTGCTCTGCTTTCATTCTGTTTCATGAGCAAGAGACCAAAAAGAAAAGTGTTTTATAGGTATGGAAGTCCAGCTGCGAGGAAGCGGCTCTCAGACTCCCACAATGTTGTTCAGGTGGAAATGCTGGCTCCCCTGTACTACCAGGATAAGAAGGACTGTCCAAGGGAGAAATATTCCTCAATATGGTAGTGCTGTGGAATGTGATGAGACAGCACAGAGAGAGAATGACACTCCCAGACACCCAGAAAGGGTACAGGTGCTCATTAACACACAGAAGCCATTGCTACAATTTTTAGCCTTGCAATTAGAAATTAGTCCCTATGGAAATATTTCAAAATAGAACTGAAACTAGTTTTAGAACTATAAATAACGTGTCTTTGCAGGCCCCTGAAGAAAGATTTCTCCGTTTGTTTTTCTCCTTCTTAACGTAAAGTTACAAGTTTAGATACATTCTTTCCCATTTTATGATCCCTGAAGATCTCAGGAGACCTAATTTAAACCCTACACTGCATTACAGATCCCTCTGTAGCCCATGACTTCGGAGGGTCTGACCCCAAGAGGTTCCAATGCATTTTTTCTTTCACATCCTAAGAAATCTCACTAAAGCTGCTCTGGCTGCACAAGTATTGTCATGCTGGAAGGTTTGATATGTTTGATATGTTTTCCCAAATAGTAAGTATGCATGATGTACTATGGATCCTGGTAGTAAACTGTGTGTTGTGTCATCTCTTTCAATGTTTTTCAGGTCAGATTTTTCTTCTATTATATGTATCTCAAAGGCTATAACAAGAAAGTCTGCATCTCATTTAAAACAATCCTACCTTACCATCGGATGAGCAGATCAGAGAATTATCAAATGGTCTCAGTTTGAAGGGACCTTAAAGATTACTGAGTTTCAAACCCTCTGCCAGATGAAGATGAATTTATGACCAAACAAAATTTCATTGTGTTCAAATTTTGAACACTAATACTGATAACATCCTTCAGATCATTCTATTAACTGTTTGTAAAAGTTAGTATATATTAAAACTGTCCTTCTATAATCTGTTCATTATCTTCTGAAAGTCACATTGTATAAAAGAGAGTAGGTTTGTTTCTTATCAGTTCTACACCTATTTAAAGAAAACTGACATCTGAGTTTCTGGATGATTACAAGAATGATTTTCATTGCATTAATAAAGTAATTTTTAAAGCATAGGCTTCATAAAGTATTTTCCATTTAAAATACATTTTGTCCAATGGTAAATACAAATCAGGAAGGATTCTATATTTGTAGTTTTCTCAGAAATTTAACTAATGTGGCAAGGTAACGGTATAAAGCTTAGAAAATGCTTAATAGTGTCATGGATTTACTGCTCTGCTTACAGTTTGGCTTCAGTCATGTACCCTTCTTCAAGGTCTTCTTCCGTGAGTGTTAGTACAAAGAGCAGACATGCTCTGTTCAACTCCAGCAAGGCTTCTGCAGAGATAAAGCTACCATTAGACATCCTAAAACACCCAGTTTAAGTCACACAACCAAAAAACACAGATCAGCACAACTGTGTAAACTGATGTCCTTTATTAAAATACAGACATGGGAAGACTCTGGAATGGGTAAAGACTAAATTATTCTTCTTGCCAGATGAGTGATCCTTTTAAGTCTAGGTTTAAGTTCACCTGTGCAGCGATGGGAGCGAGCCATGCCTGTACAGTACCTCATCTAAAGACAGATAAATCTTCAGAGCTCTGCAGGGAGCCTAAGTGCCATGGTATATTTTATCATCACTCTATAAACCATGCTCTGCCTCCATGCCTTTATAATGAGCACAAGGACATGAAGACGAAGAGCCTTGCTGCTTATGCATCATGTAAATCTATCAATTTCATTGTTAAATTTGAGCAATTCTGCTAAGGTCAGTCTGTGTAGCAGCATCTCTTTCTTTCTATTTGTTTAAAGAGATTGAAAATTAGCTTTTTGTAGTATTTTGGGAAATAGAGTGTATTCAAAAAAGCTTTTATTTTCTGCTATGTAACTTGCATTCAACACAAAAAGTGAGAGGGTTCTTCCTTTTTATTCTTTCTCTTTTTTCTCTTTTTTCTTTATCTTTCTTTCTCTTTCTGCCTTTTTCCCTCTCTACCTGTCTCCTTCTCTCCCTCTCTCCCTGTCTTTTTCTTCCTTCCTTCCTTCCTTCCTTCCTTCCTTCCTTCCTTCCTTCCTTCCTTCCTTCCTTCCTTCCTTCCTTCCTTCCTTCCTTCCTTCCTTCCTTCCTTCCCTCCTTTTACTAATAGAAAACATTACATACTCTGTGTGAATATAAAATATCTAAATATCTCCTGAACCTGAATATTTCCTCAGCCTTTTCTCTCCTTTATATGGAGCGACCACAAATGTGATTCTAGACTGATCAGAGTGAGAAATAGAGGAACAGCTTAAAAAGCTGAGGCATTAACAAAAAGATACCAGGGAGGATGAGTTAACAAGTCAGTCTAATCTGAGAGGGAAACTTTGTAGTGAAGAAGATACTGTGCCTTTCTGAGATGTGTCACACAGCCTCTCGCGTTGCCGCACTCCGCGCCCAGTGCTCTGACACCACCTCCGGCTGCCACTGACAGCCCTAGTGTCAAAAATTTTTTTAGACTGCATGTGGAAAGCAGTTCATAATTTGAGTCTCTATGAAACTGAAGCTAAAAAAAAACAAACCTCAAAAAAAAAACCTTGCAAGCAACATTGTTGTCAGGATTTTTGCTATCACTTTGTCTTTAAATGATTAATATTAGTGCTATGATTTGTATGACAGAATTTACCACAGCTTCCAATTACGGCAGGTCAAAAAGCAGCATTTCATTTCATAGGAGACATAACAGTTATTGATACATGCAGAGATAGATAGATAGATAGATAGATAGATAGATGGATGATAGATAATCTCTCTTCCCCAGCTGCTAGGATTTATTTTCATTCCGTATTTGGCAAAAAATGTTCCATTTAAAAATCTGCCATGAAAATCTCATGGCTGGAGGTCCACTCTGGGGTGTGCAGTGGCTTTACTTACAGCACCATGGTCACATTCCACGCAGGGTGTGGAGGCAGGGGTGCAGAGCCAACTATGTGCCCATCACCCCCAGTCCAGGCTGGTGCCTCTGCAGCTCTTTCCTGAGCCCTGTCAAGTTTGAGTCATTGTTCAAAGAGCTGTGACATCTCTGCACCCAGAATTTAGATGCCTGCCCTAGACTCCTAAATCTAAATTCAACATAAATACTTTTCAGAATGTACACATTTTTTTTTAAGGTGTGTGCAGATGCTTCTATTACAGGTTTCATTTAATGAGCTAGGTGAACACCAGAGGCCTCAGTAGAAACATTCTCCTCAGGGTATCAAGAAATCTTCCACTGAAGCTACATTGTATTTTATTATCAGACACAGAATTTTAATTTATTTTACTGTTGCTTAAGTGCCCAGGGTCCCACTCTCAAGGGATTTACTTATTTATTCTAGTTAAGGATAACTGAATACTTTCATGATATCTTTGCCCTCTGCCTCTTCAGTTAAGTCAAGGTGTTTGCTTTTTATGCTTGCTTGTGTATCAGTTGAACACTTTTAAATCTCCATCATCTTAGGTATTTTTGCCCAAATCTTCCTGAAGAATCAATATCCTGTGGTCTCTGTTAGGAAATAATGGCTACAAGGCCATGCAGGGTAGCTATTTTGAGAGACTGGTAAGTGCTGGACACCAGTGTAAGAGTAAAGCTGGCTGCAGGAAAATCTGAGAACAGGGAAGTGATCGTTCCTCACCCCGGATTTAAGGGGTCAACCTCAGTCGGAGTGGAAGCTGGTAAGACAGGATAGAGAAGTCAAAGGGATTTGGGGGGAGAAAAGAACAGTATTTGGATACCATCTGAGAGCTGAGTGGAACCAAAGCACATGACTGGAGCCCCTTTGCTTTATCTGAAGTGGCACAATGAGACACAGCCTTGAAAATAAGGAATAGCTTTGAGTAGGTGACAGCCTGAGTTAAGATCCGTTTGCTGATTATAATGATCCTGTGAAGTACACCTAAAAGAGCTTTGAGTGTACTTCTTAGTTATATTGGCTCTCTGCAGTGATTATCTGTTTGTCATCTGTGTCTATTTTGGAAAATTATATTTTAGTTACTGCGAGTTAGTCAGCAGCTTGCACAATAAACAGCTAGTCACAATGAGAGTGTCAGGCTCCTACTGGGTCCAGCTACAGAGATGTTTCCACCAACAGGATTTATAAATGAAGCACACAAAATTCCAGCCTCTTAAACACAGGGCTGTGGTAAGGCTGTTTGGCGCAGCAGCAGTGGGAGGAATTGCTTGGAAAAGGCTCGTCAGAGAGTCGAACTGAACTGGGCTTTTCTCACAACAGTTTGAATTCTCTAAGTCTGGGGGAAGCAGGATCACCGGTTCAGAAACATGAAGGATTAGCTCTACATCACACAGCTCAAGGGAAAGACGACAGCAAAATGTCAGGGAGATGGCAACTTGACCCAGCAGTTTCCAGGGAAGGCAAGGCCTGTATTGCTGCTCCATGTGTTCCCAGTAGCTAACACCAACACAGTTTTAATCCATGAAACACTCTTTTCACAATGGCTGCAGTAAAAATTAATCACAGTGATCTAGTCTGGAAAAATATATCAACACAATACCTGTATTTTTATGGTTATTTCCTTATTTGGGCCTGCTTTGGAAGTGATTCATCTGCACCAGAAGCCAGTGCCGCTAGTTTAAGGAGGAAGCTGTTTTCCAAGGACTATGGGGGAGAGGGGAAGGAAGGCTATTTATATATGTGGTTGCATCCTTTGGACTGAGCAGAAGAGTCCTCCTAAAAATGAGTGACATTAGGTAATTTTCAAGCAGTCATTTTGTTATTTAACATCCCTCAAAAGTACAAGGTCTTTCTTATAGATTTTGTCTGTGCCACATCCTGTGAATAGCAATCTCATTACCACAATGGTAACAGTCACTTGATGCTCATTTAACAGAAATCTTTCAAAACAACAGTATTGCATTTTCACAGTTGGCTCCATATGATACAGGTTAGCAGCTTCTTAACTCTGCTTTCTTAGCACAATTACATAATTTAGAATTAGTCAGTCATGTTGACCTTTAAATGGAAACAAACATTGAATTTAGATAGTTCTTTTGTCATTAGCAAACAGTGAGCAGCTGAGAAAATTTTCGCCATTGGCTGACAATATCTTTGTGAACATGTTCAAGTCCAGGCAAAGTGCAACATCTGTATTAATTATGCCTGTCCTTTGATTTGGGTCTGGATTCTCATCAGTCATCACAACAGTTAAGGTCCAGTCTCACCTTCTTGAAAGAAGTATCTTTCATCCTTTTATCAGAGGCAGGCTCAGCATGTCTACAAAAACAATAACTCTGACATACAGAAGATGAAGGGATAAATTCTGCCCTGGAATACTTCTCATCAGTTCTTACAGCTACAGTTTGTACATATGGAGGATGGTAAATCCGAGCCTTGAACATTCTTTCATTTAATATTTTATCTCAAATGTTTTTCACAGGCAGAAATCACTCTGACCACCAAGAAAGTTGCCCCACATCTGGTATAGGATTCAGCAGCTGTTTGCATTTTTTTGCTTCGTTACCTGGCTGCACCCTCTTGGAAATCAAAAAGTTGTGCTGGGGTAACAGAAAGTGAAATGTTGCCTGTAGCTTTTAGCTGCTCCAATCCTCTGCGCATATATCCCACACACGGTGGTTTGAGAAAAACAGGAAGAAGCAAGATAAGCCAAAGCCCCAGTGACTACAAAATATAGCTTACTAAGTCCCTAACTGATACTGCCTCTTATCAGATGAAATGCCTTAGTATTAATTCCTTTTAATTAAATTCATATTTGATTCTCCAGTGATCTTTGGTGCGTATTTATAGTCACTCTTCACTGCGGCATGATGAAGTTCATGATGATTCTAAGTTACAGAACTGTTCAGAGTGTTTAGATGAGCATTGAAATATGTGTTACAAGAACACAGATAAGGTCTATATATTTCTGTTTACAAATACACACATAAACAGAATCACAGAATCTTTAGAGTTGGAAGGGACCTCTAGAGATCATCTAGTCCAACCCCTCTGCCAAGGCAGGATCACCTAGAGCGGGTTACACATCCAAGGTGGGTTCTGAATGTCTCCAGACAGGGAGACTTCCATGACCTCCCTGGGCACCTGTTCCAGTCTCAGCCACCCTCAATGTATAGAAGTTCATCCTCATGTTAATGTGAAACTTCTTGTGTTTCAGTTTATGGCCACTGCTCCTCATGCTGTCACTGGGCACCACTGAAAACATTTGTGCACACACAAACATGTCAGCAGCATAAACGATACAAGACTAGACATTGAGTAGATTTACTGACTGCTAATTTTACTCTCTCAGGACACTTTCTTCCTTTTATAGAGTTTAATGTGCTCTTTTATGGACGAGGTCAAATTGTATAATAGTCTGCTGATAAATTGTAAGGTGCCTGTGGGGCAGACAATCTTTACTAATAATTATCAACTTCTGACACACAGCAAACATTAATAAAATACCATGAGGCTAAGGAACAACATGAAAATGCTGAAGGAGTCATGGCAAATACTAAGACACATACAAAAGGTTGAATACTTTTTTTAAATTTAAAATGTCATGCAATAAGTTTTTATGAAACTTTGCCGTTTTCTCTCTCTCTTCCAGTCAAAATATAACTTTTTATACTGTTTTAAAAGAAAAAGATGATAAGGAAATAGAGGAAAATTGCTTGAAGGTGTATCTTCTACCTGCTTTCAATGAATCAAAATATTTCTATTAATATGCCATATATTTTTCACACTGAGAAGTAATAATGAATAATAACAAAAAAAAATTATCCAAAATCAAAATATGTGTAACAGTGCAATGAGTGTTTTCTTTTGGTTACTTAAGCAGGTGAGTAGTAAAATTATATTTTATTCACCCTTGCCTTACCAAGGTACAGTCTGTTCACTAGATGGACTACCAGTCCTGCCAAACTCTCAGAGAACTATCACTTCTAGACCAGCCTTTCTCAATATACCATCTCCTGCTACAAGTAGAAAAGTCCTGTTCCACACATAACAGAAAAGAAGTAAATAAGTATTCCTGAGCAGCTATATGATAAACCAAGGAATGACAATTCTAAAAGTCTTGACAAGTCAGTGTTACATAGAAAGGTTGATCATGGTTAAGAACTACTACACTGTGGCCAGAAGACCATACTTATCCCCATAATTTGTGGCTGATTTTGAAAGGGACTCTATGATAGGCCTGGCTAAAGCCTTATCATCGTGGTTTGTGGTCAGATGGGCCAGCTGAAGCACCAAGTAGAATGTATTTACTTACTCAAAAGCAATTTCTGGTGAGATATCCTTAAAAACAACCGTTAAACCAGCTATTAAAGAAGCAAATGGTTTCTAAGGTCAAAACCAATATTTGTGAAAAGAACACTGTCCTTGTTTGGGGATAGGAGCAGTCTGGATTCATCAATATGAAAAACATGAAAATATGATCCAACTTCACTACTCCTTAGCACACTATCAGTTCCTGTGGCAAAGGAATAAATTAAAAATAGAAAATTGGAAATGTGCAACCAACCTATAGACTTCTAGGTGGTTTTTTTTTTTGGCCAAAATACTTTTTTAATGGAAAATGCCAATTTACAAAACTCAGAACTTCTCAGTAGTTTATCAAGTTTAGTGGACATTTCACGAAAAAAAAAAGTTTTGTAGGATCAAAAATGAAACTGTAAAACCTAAGTGAAATTAGATATTTACCCTTGTGTATTGGAGACATGGTTTTGAATTCCAAATCAATTAATATATAAACTCTTCTGCTGAGGATCTTCTGCATCTTGAGTATGTGCCCTATGCAGTGATCCTTTGCTATTACAGATGCAGATGGAAGGTGAAATTATTATTTCTGAAAAATCCCTCAAACATTTTAAGTTTTTATTCTAATGAAGTAGAAAACCAAATTAAATTTTGCCAACTTGAGACTCCAGTTTCTATCTTTATCATATATCTCCCCATAGAGATTTGTATTAAGGTTAAATTAGTCTTTTTGAGGACCAGTCCACATAAGGGAGAATAGTTTGCTTTTTCTCTGCAAAAGGAATCGGGTCTACACCTTAAAACCTGAAATTCAGCTTTCTCCAGGAATTTGTCATCTGTGGTAGCTCTTATCTAGCTGGATGTTTTAATTTAATTTGAGCTCTTAAATTTGTCTGACTCATATTTAGGTGAATACATGTTGCAAAATAAATAAATATATAAATAAATGAATCTTGTCATCCTGGCTTAGTGCTGTTTATTTTACCACATGAACTTTCTTTGTGTGTGAATGTGCTGGAGATCCAGATTTTTGAGAAATCAGGGCAATTTCTACCTGTGAGAAAATTAGCTCACACATTTTAGGTACTATTGAGGCTCGTTCTGGGGAATTTCTGGCATAAATCAAGGCTCTCTGTAAGTCCATCAAAAAAAACTGGAGGAGATCTTTTTGAATGCCTATGCTCAACACAGGGCAGTCAAAGGGGTTTTAGGCAGAAGTGTATTCCCAGAGGCCGCAGCAGTTAAGAGAAACCAAGCCTTGCTGCCAGCATGCCCCAGTTGGCTTATTAGCAAGCACATAGTCTGCTTTTGTGCTTCTACCATTTCATCTCAGTGTGTTTTCTAGAGTGCTGGTCAGTGTTTACCTGCACACTATGGCACTTGGATAGCATTTCTTTAGCAAGGAGATAATTGTCTATAAATCCCAACTAAATAGTAGACAAAGAGATTTCTGATAATCACCTTACAAATTATTTAAGGGATTCCTAGGATCAAGTTTAAAAATTCAAAGAGTAGTGTCAGTATATGTGTTTCACATGGACAGATGCAGTTTGGCATAATAATGCAACTTTGAGAATCTCTTTATTTGCCTGACAGAATTCAATCTAACTCTGTAAGTATTATGATTATTATTTACAGAACACTGCGGGCACATATGCCATATTCATATATGTCTGTGAGCAAGTGCAGCATGCCCATACCTCATTGAAACTGCATTCTGTGAAGGAGAGAGCTTTTTGTTTCAGCCTTGTGTAAGGGCTGGCATGTAGCAGCAGCACTCTAGGAGAAGCCCCAGAGGAACAGTGATGGGACAGTGAGTCAGAGAATTCCCATCTCCTCTCAGTCTCCTAAGGGAGTCATTTGTTTTAGCTCCTTACTGATTGCAGTTAATTTGCCTCCTCCACCCACTTCCCACCAGCTTGCCTGCCCAGTGCACAGATATCAGAGGGCTGGGCTCCCAATCTATTCCCAGTGCCTGCTTCTTACCTGTGGATTCCTCACATACATTCCTGGCATTCCCTATGGGAAATAACAGCAAATGATGGTGAAGAGGCTACCAGTAGAACCAGGGGAGAAAATGGAGATACTAATGGCAAGAAAGGATATATTTTGTATTTAAAGGATCAGCACTCTGAGTGCTCATGACAGCTCAAGAAGAAACACTCACAGGGGGCATCCTTTCATTCAAGGATAAGAATGTGCCCTTATAGCAATTTTACAGATGCAGTTCAGCTGCCTGGACTTTCGAGAAGCCTGAAGTTAAATGCAAAAACGCACAGGTAACAGCTCTTTTTATCCTCTCCTTGGTTGGAAAGGCAGGTACAATGGATGTAAATTGGAGGTGTGGTAAATGCTGTCCCATTGTTCTTGATAGGTTACATTTCAAAAAGCTGTCCAAGGATGTAAAAACAAAGTCAAAGCTACAGATAATATTAGGTCCAGGAAATCTTGCTCCCAGTCCCCCTAATATTAACTATTACCTAATACTCCCTCTTGTGTTCATTCATATGTTGGTTATGGCTATGTAGGAGGGATGCTCTTCCTCTCTATCTTTTAAACATTTACATTTTAATATACTCCCAGGGGGTCAGTTAGTTATTAGATAGAGTAAAATGACCCAGCCCCAAACTCTTTGGTTAGCTTTATAATCATGGGAAAGTCAGTAACAGGGGTAGTTCCCTACTCCTGAGCACAGCTAAGGAGACAAGTCATACAGTATTGACTCAGGGTTCAGTGTA
>NW_008237222.1:7750385-7780251 GCF_000691975.1 Corvus brachyrhynchos
AAGGTATCCAAAACTTGAAAATATATGAATGACAGCACAGGAAGGGGATACTGTTTGAAAGGCTAACTTTAATTCTCTAAATTAGCACAGTAAAGGCTATGGAAGAGAAAGAGAATCCAGTATTTTGGGAAATTATTTATGAAATGTAGATGGGCCTTCAATTGGGAATAGGGCTGGGCAAAATGTTAGTGGTTCTTTGTTCTTGCAGCTGGCCTGTCAAATTACACAGAGCCAGCACAGTAAATAATACTACTATTGTCTGCCTGTGTCAGAGACAGACAGAAGGTACATTTGGACTTGGTCCAAACACCACAAGGGCCACTCATAGCCACAGTGTCCAATTACTGCTTGCTTGACTATAAAATGCACTTTTTTTGCAGAGCTAATTTAAGAATGGCAGCTTTTAACGGGGTTTGTATTAAAAGGGGACTGCTGCTCTGGCTTTTGCCTGCAGAAAAAGTTCTACACTGTACAGGAAGCAACAAAAACATACACAGTGAAAATAATCAGTGTATGATAACATTAGCGCAGCAATAACAACAATGATAGCAAAGTCAATGCTTTGCAAAGGAAAAAAAGATCAAGCCCTTCTGGAAACAGCCCTGTGCAAAACATGCAAAAAAACAACTAGATTATCTCAAATGATGAAACAAGTGCATCCACTCAGTCTCTGCAGATGTGCACATGTTGCAAAACTTCTCTCAGTCTTTCAAAGAATCATTGACCACAGTTTTCCCACTCTGCACAGGTACTTTTCTTAAATTTCAGTGGCACTTATTTTCACTCTTACTGTCAAATGCTTTGGAGAGCAGCAAACTCTATGATCCTTCTTGCAAATGGTCAAAATTCATTTTTATTAGAAACTGCCTTTTTTAAAAAAAAGTGTTTGTAGAAGATTATTCATACAGAAGGAAGATCCCATGGGATTAGGGATGCAGAAGCTCTCCCCTCTACAGTAAGTGCATATCAGGGCTTTCAGGGCTTTGATTTTCTTTGCTTATCTATTAGCTAGAGATAAATTTAGGTCTCCTGTTTAGAGCAATCTGCCTACAGTGCACAAGAGATCAGTAGTTGTCAATGATCTATGAAGACTTACTGTGTTTCTCTCCTCTGCCATGCTGACAAGGTGTTAATTTCTTTCTTGGAATAGCAAGCAAAAAAGCCCCAGCAAACTGATAAATTTAGGCGAAACTCATGCAAGGACCACATCGCTTTTTAAGGCTCCCTGCTACCACCATTCCATCATAGAAGTCTTATAAGTCTTGCATAACAATAATCAATAACAGAATGTGTCTATTCTCTAACCTTAAATCTTGTTCTGTTCTGCAGTTTTTATACACACACATGCACACACTAGGAGTGTTCACAAAAGTATTTGTACTCACGGTTGTAGAAGGGCTTTAAAAAATGTGCCATAGGTACAGAAACACTATCAATCAAATGTTAAAGCCTTCATAAGCTCTATGTAGGTGAGTTCATTCTCCTTCTTTTTTATCTTTGGATGTCTTGCAGAGTGCTTCGTTTGGAGAAAGACCTAAAAGCCACATTGGGTAACTAGAAGGGATAAAAGGGTAAACCTGTCTGTTCATATTTGCCAGCCTTCAACATGCAGAACACAGCAAGCATTCTGTCAAGGAAAATGAGGATATTCTTTTTGCTTCTTTGAATCCTCAAAAGATGCATCTTCTTTGTAACAGAAAAGAAGTATCTCAATACTTAAGTCAAAATAGCAAACTTTTCAAAGGCCAGAAACTTGAAGCTGGTCATGCGACTAGTGAATTGCATATTGTAAGATTGTTTGATAAGGCATAAAACAGAGAGAACCTGAAAAATTTTGTCTTCAAAATGATGGATATGGACAGTCCTTTTCCACAAAGCAACCTTCAATTATTAACAGCAGGACTTGTGCTCAGCAGAGTAAAAAAAGTCTTCCCACTATCTGGAGTGAAGCTCCCTCCAACAGTCATGGTTGATTCTCTTATCTTATACAGAGACATTAATTCTCCAGCACACATAAAACTATTCACATAGAGAGAACTCTTCACCTACAGAGGAATATTCACATACACACTGTTAAAGTCAGGTTAAGGATGTCACTTACCCAGACACACACAAAAAAAGAGAAATATTCAGTGTTAAAGCACCTGCTTGTTCCTTAATTCATGCTTTTGCAGGAAAACATATTGGTCTGTGGGTTACATAAGCTAACATATAACACCAAGACATTTGTGATGCTGTGAGTGAGTACAAAGACTAAGGATAGTATCCCCATAAATGAGGCTAAAGGGATTACTCTCAGGCAACTATCTGAAAATCCAGACTTCAGGATTGATTACATAAGAAGTCATTTTCTCCTCATATTTTGTGTTTTTATGGGTTTTAGAAATAAGAGAGGATATTTTGTGTAAACTTTCTTAATTAAAACTCAAGTGAAGCTTCTTTTGTTTTTAAGATGTAATATTCAACAATTCCTGTGTATGGACTCTGGTAATGTAAATGCCACTCAGTATGTACCAAGTCCATGCTCTGTAATGTCAAGGACTATGGTACCATAGGGGCTCCTTAGTATGCAAATTATTGACACAATAGAACATAGCAACTCTTTTGAAATCATTATGTTTTACTGTGTCAGGGTCTCATTGAGGACTCTTTAATCTAAGGATTCTTGAGAAGATAAAATCTAATAGTTCCTCTGGAGCTATAAAGTTCTCTGATGTCATAGGCTATTTGGACACTCCTTATTACAGTATGAGGATTATTAATACACTGACTGTAATGATTTTGTGACTCCTTTGTGGTCTGTTATGACTATCTAGAATTTTATAAGGTTGGTCATCACCATGGGCATGTGAGTCTCCGCCACAAAAAAATTATCTTTCTTTTTGTTTCCTTCTGCCATCCTCTCTGTAACGATATACCAACTAATTGCTGATCTTTAGAGGGGAAAAAAAACCCCAACTCACAACACACTGTAAATGAAGAATCCAGTGCTTTGAAACACTTTACAAGACTTTGAGTCCGACACCCTCACTTTGCATTTAGTTTAGAGAAATTGTGGCGGCCAAACATATTTCATCTCGTGATGTCAGTGGAAATTTGCCCAGTGTAACACTCTTCACAGGCAAAGAAATTTCATTCCCTAATTCTTTTTATGGAAATTACTTGCAGTGTTGTCCGGGTGTCCATGTCTGTGCATGTCAACATTAATGTTTTACTCCTATTAGCTGCAAATTTCCTCCCAGAGCAGACACTGAAAAGACAAATAGCTAAAACAGAAAACCAAATACAGCAATTTACATTTTAGACTGATGATCTGCCTCAAAACCGGAAGCTCTGAACTCTGTTCCATCTCATAAGCTCCAGGAGTCCTTGCTGCGTTTCCCCAGTGAATCTGGAATTTGCATAGCTATGGACTCAGAACCCTTGGCTTACCCTATCCTAAATCTCTTTGGGACTGATACTCAGCTGAGAGCCAGGATTACTAGGATTTAAATATATATCAAATGCAACAGTGGGGAGGTGCAGGAATTTCTACAGCAGCTACATAAGGCAAGCCTTCATGATGTGTGACAACAGAGTCCCTGCCATTTCTCAGCTGGAGAGATATAGAGCAGGATTTTTTCATTGGACCTTAAGTGGACCCTTATGCCTATAAAGCTCTTTTTTATCTTCCTCATTATTGTTGTACCTTACTCAGCATATGCTGTAAATTTATGTATTTTTAAAATTTTATTTCTATAAAGTGTATACTATAATTTGTGCTGATTTTTTTACTATTTTACCCTGGATGACACCTGAAAACACACAGATATTGTTATCGTGTAATATTGTTAGACATTCTTTATGTACCACAGGGCAAGCCCACTGTTCTTTATACTACAAGAGCAGACAATCAAAAAACAGTCTCAGAGTCAACAATAACAGGACCAAATGAGGAGGCAGTACTGGTCAGCAAGAAGAGAGATGGTCAGTACACATTAGTACCTTCCTTGGTTGCATCTTTTTGGTAATCGTTATAGAAAATGCCTTTCAAGAAAGAACTTGAAAGAGTACAATGTGAACACTAGAAACACATCAACCAGGCAGGAAAGTTTTGTGTTCAAGTTAAAATAATGACTGATGGAAGTGATATTCTAGGCCTGAGATAATATCCCAAAAGCAAAACCCAGGAAGTAGAGGAAGCTGTGAGCATCTTTGAGGGTAATGAGAAACTCCGAATGCAAAGAAAGTGTTTGGAGGGATCCAAATAAAGTGGGAAGATGGTCAGTGCAATAGTCTCAAAAATAATCTCTGAGGAGATTATCTACTTTAGGTAGATATTAATCTTGCAAGATTTAATCTGGTCAAAGCCAGAGATATGTGTCCAGAGACAGGAATGCAAAACAATACGAACAGGAATGCGTTTCACAGTGTGAAGAGTGAGGAGAGGGTATAATCTGAGGACATTATGCAACAAGTGTTTGCAAGATTTGAAACATACAGCTAAGGAGGTTGTGTTCACTGTTCTGTTTATCAGCCCTGCGTGCACTGTGGAGAGATTGGAGAGAGAGCTAAACTGAGCCCTTTCTGAGTGATCTGCAAATCCAGGAGTTAAAACATGGTACTACTGAGAATCCAAGGAGAGAGTTGCAGCTTCTCAGGAATTAATGTGCACTTTGGAAAGCCAGGAATGTGGGTGTCTGTTGTGATTTCAAACTTAAGACAATTTTCAGCTGAAGGCTGATGTAGGACTGCAAACTTCTGTATCATCAATGTTCAATAGGAACTGTCAGTGTTTTCTGTAAACATTTCTCAACATAGCCCCTAAACTGTATTGACTTATATCACATCCATCTAACCGTGCACAATGCACACTGAAAAACATTAGGAAATTAGTATTCAGTTATATAGTAGACTAAAAAAGGTTGTATTTTGAAGAAAATTAGTAAAATCCTTTCAAATATTTTTCAAGCCGTTTAGCATCACTCAAAGTGGTGTATATTTGGAAAGCTTCCAGAGCAGCAGCATGCACACACTGCATGTGGTTTAGTGTCTGTGTAATCCTTATTTAATTTGCAAAGTTCAACAGATAGATTTGTTCTCTTCAAAGATTCATCATATATGCATATATATTTAGGTTCTTATATGTCCTATATGCCTGCTTCAAAGTTCTCTGTTTTCTATATATTGCTAAATAGATGTTGCATCACTGAAGTAAAGGCCAGTTTTACCTGTCCCTTCTTTGCCAGAGAAGAAATTGTCCTTGTGAACAGTTCTGTATAAGCTCAAATTCTTCCTGGTTGTTCAGAAGTTGCCAGAGACAACTTCAGAACCAGGACACTTAAAAAACATCCTGCTTTCATGGGCAGCTCCTGATAAGCAGATTCGGCATTTTTTCATACTACTTCATTTTAGATTGTGCTGACACTTTGTTAATTTGTTTCTTCTTGTTGGAATATGCAACTTCTTTTCCAGACCAACGGATTAAGTCAGTGATAATCCTTATTTTTCTTATTTTATTGTGAAAAAAAATATCCTTTAGCTGAGTGATCAGCATCTGCTTTCTTTCAACCTGTGCTTATTTTGATTAAAAAGTATGTTTCAATGGTAGGTCAAAACCTAAGATCAGACTCTTGACTACCAAGGTCATAAATCAATTCAAATAAGGTTGCAGAAGTTTAATGGCATGACAGGAGAGGAGAGGAGAGGAGAGGAGAGGAGAGGAGAGGAGAGGAGAGGTCACCTGACAGAATGTGCATCCCCAACCACTGCACATGTTCATACATTGAAAGAGATGTGTCGTACACAAAAAATAATCATTAAGAAGTCTTTCTTTTGTGGCAATCATACAAAGTGTCCTAGAGGGCAACCAAAGAAAAAGTTTAATTGTATACAGTCACCTAAATTGTAAAATCAAACTTTTGAAATTAAAACACTGATCTATTAATAAAAAAACCCAGAATACTCCCTTTTGTAACAGAAATTTACTAAATTGATGTGAATAATTAGATTAGAAGAAAATAATTTTAAAAAATAGAAAATACAAGCAAGTAAGTGAAAACCATTCGCTCTTACCACATGACACCATGCTGCTTTTGTAGGAACAAAGCCCACTACCAGATACCCTATAAAGTACCTCATCAACATAACATAGCTCTTATTAACTCATATTTCTTTAATTCTTTTTTATGGATTATAACACAAGTTGCTGAGTCACAGCATGTCTCTTTTCCCAAATCTGTGAAGTCTTACAACTCCAAATATCATCTACCAACTCCCTTTATTCATACTTAATTCTTCTGATCCATGCACTGCTTAGAGATTTTTTTTCTCTTAAAAATTACTTTTTTGCTCTTACAGCATTGCATCTTAAAAACACAGCATATCTGAAACAAACAGAAAAGATGCCTCAATTTTTGACTGAAAATACTCTCATGTTGGGAATTTTTGAGTCAATTAAATAAACCATGAAAGCAACAAAAGTTAGAATGACATGATTTTAAAATAATCACATCGTAGTCAATTTCCAAAGTTAGAAGTGTAAACTTCTGAATTTTTAAATAAAACTTCTAAACCATAAAACATCCCTGAGCTTCAGTTTTGCATGTGTTGTGGATTTCAGCTAATTATGTGGCATCACAGTGAGCATTTGATCCCTTCTTCACTGAGTAAGGAAAGCCATATGTAAAGACTTGATTACAAGAAAAAGGGATATCCTGAAAAAAAGAAAAAAAAAAAAGAGGAGCTATGGATGTAATATAACAACTTATTCAATCTCTGAAAATAAAGAAATATTCTTTCCTTTGCCAATTTTGAATGCAATTATTCTTATTATTTTTATTTTAGTAATGCCTTAGGGACCTAAGTGAGATCAGATCCCCTTTGCAAACACAGTGGGAAAGCTCTTGCCTCAAAGGTTTTTCAGCCTATATAGGCTATGCGGACAAAGGATGAAGATGGGAACAGAAGCGCTGTAGTGTGCTCAGAGATATACAATAGACTGCAGCAGATCTGCCAACAGATTTAAAGTTTCTGCCCCTGTATTCTCAACCTTGACCAGGTTGGCTCAAGAATAATGTTCTCTCACAATGAACTGCAGAAATACGTCAGTGTAATACTGAGACTTAATGTGAACCATGCCTCTGGTGAGACCCCATATTCATCCACGTGAGCAACATAATTTCCACATGATCATAGACATTTTCAATTTATGGAAAAAGAATGTTACAGACTTTCAGCATTCAGCCCTTCTAGCTTATAATGGCTGCTGAATCTCAAAATGACACTTGGATTTCAGAGAACTGGTGGAAAGGAGAGATTTCCTTGCAAATAAATCGAAGTGATTTATGGGGATTCCTCTTTCAGCACTGTGCCTATCAGTGTTGTTATGTGGCAAAAAAAATCTTGCATATTTACTTACAAATGGTTAATTCCATAAGTCCACACTTGGTCAGAAAGAAGTTCCAAGACATAATAATGTTTCTCTAGCCAACATGCAAGTTCTCTTATAAAGACACAATTAGGTCAGCGGATTTTTTTGATCTTCATGAAGCATGTGACAATAAGATATTAAAGGATGATATATTTTTCACAATTTGTACTAAAATTGCTTTATACCATATTAAGGACCAAATTGTGACACTTCTCTCACTTTGGGACCTGCTGTCTTACTGCACAAATCCTCCAGTTAAATTCAGTAGACTGTTGAATATGCCTTTGTACGAATCAAGGTTGCACTTACAACAACTTAGTCCCAAATTTGTGCTTTACATTTAGTGTTATCCATTCCTTGAGGACTGGCAAGATGCATTTCTGCAAAGCATTTGTGGTACAAGGAGCCTTAAGAATGTAGCTTATAAAGTTCTAAAAAAGAACCAAAGAAAGGACTTGTAGGCTGAGAAAACAAACAGTCATCCTGATCTCACTTGTAGCAAATAGTGTGTTGGAGGCTGAAAACGCAAAATCAAATAGGGTGGTGTACCTTGCAAGCAAAGCTTTTTTCATTTGCTTCCTTAGATTATTTGGTTTAATGAGGTCTTTGTTAGCAAAAAAAATTTACTAGAGTTCATTAAGGAAGCCCCAAAATAATTCCAAATCCTGAAATAGGGAAAGGACCACCTCTGTGCCTGAGCCGTGCATTGTCAGCTCCCACTGGTTTCAAGAGGTGCTCAGAATCAGGAAGAAGATAATCATCACCTCACACAAATGGGACTTTTTTTCACTGGAATGCTGATGTTGGCTTTCAAGGAGTCAAACTCTCCACCCAGTTTACTCCCTGGATTCAGCCTACAGCTTCATCTAGAACTGGTTATTCCAAACTCAGCACTGGAGGATAAAGCCTTCCTTTTTTCTTATTTCCCTTGTTAAGCGCTCCTGTGTACTTTTCCCAGACTAAACAGGCAACCCTGACCTGCAGCCATCTACTCTCATACAAACAATTAACTTAAAGCATGTGTCCTAACAAGAATTTTGGCTCCACAGCAACCTAGCATTCCTATGGGAAACAACCCAAATTAATAACAGCCTTCTTTCTGAAATACCTGAAGTGCCCTCTCTTAAAAGAGAGAGATAAGAACACTCTTTTTTTCCCCTTTGGACTAAACCAATTGATTTTTGGCTTAGAATGGTCTCCCACAGAACCCTTACAATACTTGCTGTAATGAATAGAGTCAGCATCTATGTTCCTGTATCACATCACTGTTTTCCCTAAGAAAACATGAGAGCTAAAACACTAATCTGATTTCCAATATAATAACCCATTTTCACATGCTCTCACTAGTCAGTAATCTATTTGGATTGGGTCCAAAAGAGATGTAAATGCACTGGGTTTGTTTCTCCCCACCTCCTTGAAAGCTCGAGTCAGATCCTCTTTTTGTTTCAAAACATATCAAAGTAGAGGGGAAAAAACATGCATTTATTCCCATAATTTTGAAAACAATTTCAGAATTATTTTGCTCCTCTGAATAAATCTGCTGGTCTAGCTGCATTAGTGGCCCCTCCCATGAGATGAACAAAAAGCCGATAGTTGTTTGTGTCTGAGGTGCCAATCTTACTGAGACGGAGCTCTTCTTTCTGAGCACTCCTTGGTTACACTTGAACTCACAGTTCAACTTGAGCCTCATAAACTTCACAGGGGCATTGATGTCAGAGAAAGCACATGCTCTCCACTTCCCCACTCTAAGCTATAAAACCTTTTTCTTCTTCATTAAAACACATTTAAAGACTACAGATACGATGGAGTCCTGTGCCTTCAGCTATCTTCAAGTCCCTTTGGTGACTTGTGCATCAGCACTTTCTTCTTCTGTTTCTTCTGAAAAACAAAATATCCTTTGCACTCACCACAGACAAATTCAGATTTATACTATTCTACTGCATCTCCTAACAAAGCCCAAGAATGATCCCAGGATAAGGCAGTAAGAATGTATAATTTCCCATTTCCTAGAAGAAGATGTTCTTGCTCTTTTTATTCAGCCTTTACCAATGAAACTCTTGCTTTTTGTATGTTGAGGTGGGGAATGCTTAAGGTCTTGGGACATGATTCTCTGAATGTTCACCTGGGTTATTCTTTGTCCTGCTCTACATTCTGCTAATTTCAAAACCCGAAAATAGGCATATGACATGCACTGCAATGTTTCCCATGAATGGTGTCCACTCTTGTATGCAAGATAGGAGAAAAGAACTGAAAAAGCACCTGGAGTTCCCTGCAAGGACACATGCTTCCCTCCCTGCAGAAGTCACAATTTGCCATTCTCCCTTGACTCACTGTGATACTAATGGGGTCATAAAGGGAATTCCTCAGTCCTTGGGTAGAGGGGGTCAAAAGCTAGTTTTTAAGGGGGGCAATGTGGCTGGAGTTCTCATTCTCTGTAGCTGGTCCTTTCTCCCAAACTCACAGTCTAGCAGGGAAGAGAGTTTGTTTGTGAACCAACACCTCATTTTTAAGGATGTACGATGCAGGTATTGGAGACATTAGCAATGCGCATCAAGGTGGTTTAAAAGGAGATGGGTTGTGTAACTCGGTCACAAAATAGGTGGAAAAATTACACTTTATCTTCAGTTCCTTGTTTAGAACTATTCAGGTAAATTCCAGTAAACATCAGAGGAACTCTGGGAAGTTAAAGTTTCCAATTTAGCCTTTCGTTTTAAATGTTACTGCAACAAAGTTACAATAAAGATGTAAAGACTGTGACTCCTTTTGACTCCTTTGGCAATGTTAATTCAGCTGCCTGAACTTCCAGAATATTTTCCCTCAGTTTCAAATGTCCCACTACACACACTCCACAAAATACAGTGCATTTCTATGTGCCAACTAAATGTTGCTTTGCCAGCCATTGCTTTTGTGTCTTTTAATGTCTTTAATTTACCTATGCAACCTTAAGTTCACATTCCCATATATATAAATATATCTCTATCTACTTTTTTAATTCAACATATTAAAATCCTGCTCCAGGCTTCTCCTCTGATCATCCTCTTCCCATTTATCTTTCAGACAGCAATAAAAATATGTAAATATTAAGCCACAAAAACTGTATTACTGTAATTTTAAGGATGTGACTAACACCCACAAAATGCCAGAGGTTTCAAAGTCAAGGCTGCATGTTGAGCCTGGCTCTTTCAACACTCATGTTAAGTAAAATTCAATTAAAAAAGCTCTGATGAGTTGAAGATAAGATTATTTTACTACCACTACTACTTGTTATAGTTGAATTATGGGAGTGTTTGCAACATTAGCAGTGTCCATGCACCATGGGCCAGAACCCAGTTTCAGCTGACATGAATACAGCCTGGTTTTGGGGGAAGCTGCAAAAATTGAATAGGTAGCCACCTCTCCACCTCTTCCTCTGAGATTCTGTAACCCCTGAGACTCTTGACACAGCAGAGAACAACTAAAGGCTGGTCTTGTTTATTACAGTTGTTAAAAGACCCAGGAAAACAGAAGGATCAGAAGGATGTAGGTGAAAACTAGCAAAAAATTGAAGCTCTGTATCACTAGTAGCCTTTCACAGTACTTGAGAACAGCAACCATTAAATGGACAGGTTAGGATAATGGACAAACTTTCCTAATATCTGTGCTGAAAGACTTTTAGGTACAGGTAATGAGAGGATATTAGAAGAGCCTGAATGGGAAAGACCTAGGGCTTACACATCTGAGCATTCATTCATACCCATGCAAAGTGAGCAGATAAAAGTTTACAATGGTAGTAAGTGTGTGATAAAGTGCAATGCTCTCTCCATAGCTATCTCAAATGCTTTACAATATTAACTGAACGAGCATCCCACAGAACATTTGCAAGTATGCATCACTACCTGTAGTTTACAAATAGTTTCACATGACTTGCACAGGGTAGCAGAATGAGACTGGTGAAATCAAATACTCTGTCAGGCAGTGCATGGCAGTCCTTTGCTACTTAGACACAACTAACTATTCCCCTTTGTACTTTGAGAGGTTTCCAAATCTCCGTGTGCAAAGCAATGGATTGCAAAAGGAATTATGTATAAGGAACTTTCTAGAAGCAAACTAAAGGAGAATCTTGCTGATATTTGGGGCTAGGCTGACAACTAAAGCCTGAGTGACCGAAATGTGTCGTATCTAGTAGTCCTATTGAATTGTGTTCAAATCTGTGAGGGTAGAAACCTTCTTCTCGAAGAACAGGATTTACAATTTTCTCTAGTGTCTTACAGGTAGATTAAAAGGCACACTTCCTTCTTCACTAGAAAACAACTGTAGTAATCCCCAAAAATTTGCTAAAACTCTCTGTTGATATTCAAAAGCATACAGCTAGTGAAAAGACATTGCTTCATTTACTCTTAGGAGAATTACCAACATAAGCAGTTGGCCCTTGTAATTTACTACAAACTGCCCTCTTCGTTGGAGGCAAAGCTTTGTAGAATCAAGCTGAAGATAAAAGTTTATTGCTTTTTCTCAGCCATCTTTGAAAATCAGGCCCCAAAGTCCTAATTAACTAACATTAGCAATTCAGTACCTTATGGAGCAAATAGTATCACATCTGAATTAAAAATGGGTATATCTCTGTCCCAAACCTGTGTTCAATGTCTGGTAAAGAGTGAAGTTGCAAAGACAGTATTAATTAAAGTAAGGTGCTTTCCTTATATAGTTCTCCTGTTGCATATGTGAGCTTAGTGGAAACAGACATTTTTTTCTCCAAAGGCTAATGCAAAGAAATTAGCAAAAACCAAGAAAAAGTGCATTTCAAGTAGGAATACTTATCCCTCTATATTTTCTATTACTTTTCATATTTAGGCTTTGGAAACACTTTTAACATAAAAGAAATCTGAACAATGATATGGAAACCAAACAGCTAATTCAAAGCAGCCACATGGAAGTCTATCTAGTAGTTAGCACATTGTATGTACAACTGGTTTCAAATGTCAGATTCAAAAAGTATCAACTTGTTCTTGGAAGCTGCTTTACCACCATGTGGGGAAGGGGCAGCAACACAGATTAGTCCCCAGTCAACAGAGTGATGTTATTCTCTGCCAGCCTACCACTGCCTAAAAAACCAACCTTTAGCTGGGTCCAATAGCTTCGCAGGGAGGAACAGAGAAATTACATATGTGCTCTACTTATCTATTTATAATTTGCTTATTTATTTTTACACTGCCTCATTTTCAGCAGGCAAATCGGCATGCATGTTGTCATTTTGATAGGGAATTAGTATTTAAATGTGGAGACATAAACATAGTGGAAACCAGATATGGACCAGTAGCTGTGTAATCACTCATCTCAGCAAGAAAAATTACAAGAACTTCTACTATCAACACTCTGGTGCTACAGCTATAGGCCTGTAAGCTATATCAAACACAAGACTTACTCCATCAGTTACAAAATACAGTGTGTTCATTTGCCTTGAAATATAAACAAAATACATAGGAGGGAGGAGCCTGCTTGCAATGACTTCTTTTAAATTCCTTCCCCAACAATCCCACACAGTGTTCAACTATTGGCATTGTAGCGGTTTAACCTTCTCTGTTCTCAAACCACAATAAATATCTTGGTCATGACCTTAATGAAGTACATAGTTCTGATTTTGATCTTATACTAACTTTTCACAAGTCAGGAGTTCCTCTTGATTTAAGCTAGTATGTAGAGAGATCAGAGTCAGACATATATCTAGAAATCTGCTATAGATCTCTGGGCATATTTCAGTACTTCACAAAGACACACAGGTTGTCTTTTGGTTTTGGTTTGGGGTTTTTGTTGTTTTTTTCTTCTGGCAACCATTGTGGTCTCCTTCATAAAAGGTTGTGAGAGGACATAGATTCAGACATGCTGGAATGTAGTCTAATCTCCTCATTTTGATCTTTAGAAAATTAAGATGTCTTTATTTACTTTTCTTTTTTATACACATTGTCTTTCAAAATATAAATACTTTAAAAGAAGGAGAGAGAGGCTGGAAATAGACACCAAAAAAAAAAAAAAAAAAAAAAGAAGAAGACATTGTTTTAATTGTCTAACCAGCTCAACCTTTGGGAGAACAACCCTAACCTTTGGACAGATGCCAAAAACTGCCATTTAGGTATTTACATCTGTTTATCCTCTCAGTCAAATGTCTTTTGTCTTAGGTTTGACATAAGATTACAAATGTTCTGACCCCTACAAGCGGTTCTCAAACATTGTATAAAAGACTCCTTTTCCCTTTTTCTAAAAGGATGAACACATACTTTTATCCTCCCTTATTCCTCCGTACCAGTTATATGCTTCTGAGGCAGTTGTTGACAAGACCTGCATAATTCAGTTTATGTGTGTGACTAGAATTTCTCAAAGGCTCTGCAGGATTTTGCAGCCAGCCTGTTAATTGTCTACAACTCCATCCTAAGTTTTCAATATACGCTTTTACATTGCTAGCACTGCCACATGTGGCATACAAAAGTTTTGGCTCTTTCAGAATTTGGTTGAGGATTGTTGTAAGACCTAGAAATCTATCCAGACTGGAGAAAAATTAAATTAAAGTATGATTGCATATGCTTTCTTCTTAAAAAAAAAAAAAAAGAGCTTTGTTCACTGTGCATGGTTTCTCTTGTCCACATGTAATAAAACAGATTGCAAAAGTAGTAAAAAATAATTATCGGAAATAGGAAACTTTGCAATCCCTCTCTTCCCTGGCATCTAACCTGGATTATTCTCAATAGGTACACCACCTTGCCACTAAAAAAAGCCATCATTTAAGTACGTAAATAATCATAGCTCTATTGTGGCTTTAAAGAACTCCGAGAATATCATGTTTCAGCAGTCACTGAATGTTTTCTTCAGGTTTGGTATGAAACACAGCAATAAAGTTATCTCTCAGCTTTATAGAACCCAAACTATTTGATGGTGTCTCTCTAAGATCAAACGGAAATTAAAGTCTGCGGAGGAAGTTCAAATGAAGCTTCCAGCTAGAGCTGAAACATAAAAAGCTTCAAGTTAATTGATAAACTCCAAGCAGAGAAAGAAATCTCTAGGCTTCTCTTGGCTGTTCTCTCAATCTACAGCAGTCTCAAATACCACCAGTCTTTAATCATGCCTGCAGCTGGAAGTAGAACCAGGAGGTCTCCCTGAGCTCTGCACCTTTCTTGCCTGATAGGCGCTTTGGTAAGGTTTTGGTGGTACCCTCCATGGCTAGTAAACCTTACATTTCTGCCTAGGGAGGAAAGAAACAAATTTCTGTCATTGGTAAGACCAATGACCTTTTACCAAAGTTTGTTAAAATTTTCACAAAAAAAAAGAGGGCACCATTTGTCGCATCATTTTCATGAAGAGTCATACCCAGAACTATGCCAATCACAGAAGGACTATCCAGGAGATACTGGAGAATATGATCAACAATTCAATAAAACGCCTTTCTCAGAGAACAGGGCCTGAGTAAGAAGAATTCGTAGCATGAAACTTAGCTTGAGAGCTCTGTTTTTTTCCCATTCCAATGCTGAAAATGTAGATTTACTGTAAAGTTTATTTCTGATTTTTTTTCATTCTCTCCTAGGTACAATATTTGTATTTCCCATTAAATTGAAGAGGTCAGCAGTAAGTATTGGCTCACCAAAGCTCATAAATTTGGTGTTACAGTGTTTCTGAGAACAAGGTCTTTGGGTATTTTTCTGTGTCTGAAACAGTGCTGATATAAAGAACATTAATGTCACCTATGTAAGTAATGTCGCTGACATTTGCACTTGGAGAAAGTAAAAGGGGAGGTTTGCAGGGTGTTCACCCTAAATGACCCAGTACCCTAGAAGGCCTTTGTGCTCCAAAACAATGTGGAATTTTCATTTTCCTGTTTGAAAGTCAATCTCCTCACCAGGCCATTATGAAAACTAGAGCTCTCAGAAGTCTCGGGCAATGTGCTGGAGTTTTGCTTGTTTCTTCATTTGAAGTTGCTGCCAGGAAAGGCAAGCTATTTGAAATGTGGAGTTACTTCTGTCATTTAATAATTAGCAAGCACTCAGAAAATATATTATTCATTTTTTGAAACATAAATAATTAAGATGTAATAATGATGCTTTTATAAATAATATTTCATTCTCTGTGAATACACTCCAGGATTTCCTTACATCCTAAACCTACACCTTGCTCCCAGCTAGAAAATGCCTTTTCTGGAGCATTCAATAAAAGCAAATGGGATAAAGGGATCTCAACTTCCTTCCCATTTAGATATCTGTGGGAACATCTTTAAGAGCTCTTTCCCCCCCATACCTAGAAAATTAGTCCTTTTTAAGCAGCCAGACTGTTAGGCATTCATATTATGCAATCCAAATGAGCTGCAACCAGAATGCATCTGAAAGCAGGGGGTTTTTTTACATGTAAAAACATTTAAGCATCTAACAACTACAATTTTGGGAACCCAAAGTTTACAGGCTAAGGAAATGGGTAAGTAGCAAAAGTGACAGGTCTATATTTCAGTTAAACATTTTTTTAGTTTATTTGGCTTTTTGAGAAGTGAATATTATATAAAGATACAGCCAGGCACAATTCCAGAAAAACATGTTCTCTTATTTTACGATCAAAGACCCAAGTCCTGCAGACACTAACTACTGGATATAGTCCCAGCATGCATCAACCTCCTCTCTCTTGCACCCATGTAGGGCCACTGAACCTCAAACTACGGTCCCTTTCTTACTGCAGTTGTAGCATAAGTATATAGTGCTTCAGAGCTCTATAATAAAGCTACAGTATAAATGAAAATAATCCCAGTTATTTTAACAAACTTATTCCTGATTTATACTAGTGCAAATATAAGGAAATCAGGACTAGTTACTTTCTGGGTGTATTTGTGGTTTTAAATGCTTTGGAATTTATTATTCTTTTTTCTGATAGTATAAAGTTGACTTAAAGCCAATGCAAATGTAATTTACATTAAGTAACTTTCCTGTCAGTCTTGTGTAAATGTATATTAGCACAGATGGGAAGCACAAAAACTGCAAGTGCAAGCTTTACTATACTATGCCTGGAGTCAATAGTAGAATTTTGTTAACTTCACTCATTCTAACATTAAAACAACTCTTCAATACCTAAACTGAAACAAGTAAAAGCTGTGGGTAGAATAGAAACTTGCCCACTTATTAAAGTGTTTGCAACTCTCAAAGAAGTGCTGAAGAGCAACACCAGGAATCCATGAAAATTCCACCCGAAAAATGGAACATAACAGAATTTGCACACAGGGGACACTACAAGTCTCTTTCTGTGAGGCTCAAAGGGGACAAGAAAGTTGGTAAGTACATGCCCAGGTGAAACCAAGAGCATTAAGGTTAGAAAGAACCAAAACCAATGGATTGGATTATCATGACTCTCAACCAAATAATGCTTTGCAGAAAACAACAGAAGGAGGCAGTGGAAAAGTTTGCCAATAATCTGGCATATTAACTGAATGATGACTGCAGTCTTGGTGCAGCTCTGTTTAGCCCAACCAAATGGTTTCCTTCACTGATGCCAGCTATATTATCAGGTATATCAGTAACCATATCAGTTGTAACATGTACAGAATTGCTGGGATCAACAGAAACCCAGCACTTGGAAAGAGTTAAAACACATGATTAGACACAGGGCCAAAATCAAAGGGCCTTCACCCATCCTACGGGCGGTGCTATCTCAAAGTATAATCACACCCTGGGGTGGCATAAGGCTATTTATCAACTAACTTGCCTATATTTGAGATGGGCAAGACAGAGACTTTTGTTTAGCATGCATTTAAATGCTGCCAAGCAAGAATTGCAGCTGTGACAGCCATCCTGTGAAGGTCTCAATTGGGAAAAAAAGAAAGTAATGAATCAATGAATAAAAGGTGTGTGAAAACATGGACACACAGGGACATAAAACCCCTCTGTCATAAAGCACATGACACTGAGGAAAGACAGGAATAGAAGAGAGCAGGAGCATGGACTGCTGTATGAATTGGTGACCTAAAACTTTTACCCATTTGTTTACGTGTGTGTTATTTCCATGGCAGAAGTCTACAGACCATCTAAATTAATTCATCTGCTAGTTAGTGATACAGACAAGTACCACCCACAACCAGAGTACCAGAAAGAACACAGTTTCTTATCTTTTTATTCTGGTCTGATCTGCAATGACTAAAAGGAAAGGAAACTGTAAGAATCCCTATACCTTTACATGATACACAGAGTTGTACGTCTTTCTACTAATATATTCGCTTTACAGCCAGGCTCAACATGGAATTCTCAGAACATCCCTATTAAGGATTCTTATTGAGAAACAGCTGTCAAGATTCCAAACTGTTCAATGACCCCTCCCTTCGGAATTTTGCTTGGAAAATAGAATAACTAGAATCAGCAAGGTTGAAAAATTAAAGTATGTGAATGGTATTAGTGAAAACCAACCCTTCTCTTTGTTGTGCCTCACCAAAAAAAAAAAAAAATTCTCAGAACATCCCTATTAAGGATTCTTATTGAGAAACAGCAAAGCTCCTTCCTTTGAACTAGAGGTAATATGCATAGAGGAAAAAAAGGACTTGAATTTTCACAGTGAATTGGAATACTGTGCAATTTAATGCCAGAATAGGTCAGTAAGTCAAATACCATAACTGGATTTTTTAAAAAGCTGTATGTTTCATGACAACTAGCAACTTTCAGAGCTATCTGAACTAAGATAATGAGGATAATCAAATCTCATGCTTCATTCTACAAAATGATTACCTATAGGAGTTGAGCAAACATTTTTCCTCTAAATGTTAAGTGCATTGTTGATAGGTTGATTTATTTTCTTGCAAGGAGGAAGCTTTCCCTTTCCTCCGCTGCACTGAATATGTTCTGAGCTGAGAAGAGGATACCAGCTTGCTTGGCCAGGTATGCCAAAACCTATTTGAAGATCTGACTTGGAAGGGAAATCTACTGTATGTGAATTTAAGCTAATGCATTTTATCTCACGAATGGGGCAGCTGAAGAGAGTTTGCACGGTTGGTTACAACAAGTCAGCTGATAAGCACTAACTTGCTAAACTGCCATAATGCAATTGTCTCCCACACTGTGCCCATATCCTGAGGAGGAGAGGGACAAATAGCTGAGCATGCTGAGATACCATGAGGTAAAGCCAGTGTGGTTTTTTTCCACGGTTTTTGGAATTTTTCACAGACTGCCTACACTGTGCAAGCAAACGTGTTTGTCAGTACTTTTAAAAAGCAGACTGCTGTGTAATTTTGGAGTCTTCCTGTTCTTCTCCTCTACTTCTCTCTTCTTATAAGCACATTCACACACAGACACACTTTTACAGAGATAAACCCTAAATAGCTATATTTGTTTCTCAAGGCTGACTAATGTGGTGAATATTAAAACTCACATGGAAATTCTCCTTTGGGTGAATGATCTGAGAGTGTTGGAAATTCTTCACACACATGTCCACAACATCCACAGCTTCACAGACAGACACAGGTAGGCTGAAAGAGCAATCAGGATACCATCTGTGTTTGGCAGAAGATTTCTAACCACTTTGCTGCTCTCTCTCTCTCTTGTCTCTCTCAGTGTGAAGAGACAGAGGAACCCATGGAGATTCGGTGAGAATTTAAACAGAACATATTGAGGGCTGCACTGACAACTGTGGATTCATAGTAGATGAAAAATGAGTGCTGGAGCAGCAATGGTGCTATGGATTCAGAGGGGATCTCTGAAGTGGCTAGCACAGGCACAGCTATAAGGGCTCAACCTGCTCCTCCCTTGCTCCCCCACCCCCAGCTCTACTTCTGTATGCAAGATTTTACTGTTCACAGCAGCTGGTTGCTGTTGATACCAATTTGAGCAACTCTCTAAAGTGCATGACAAAGCAAATCTCATGTAACTTGAATGAAGAATGTTTAATTCCTCTACATTCTGAAAATGCACCCCTTCTTTATGTGCATTTGCACTTAAAATAGTACTAGCACAAAGTAGATTATAAAGACAGTTGTTTTTCTTGATGCCTCTCATGTTAGCATCATACATACGTAATTTAAATTGTTTCTATAGTTTTGCAGGATCTTTTGCATTTCCTTTGCACTATTAGAGCATGGGCTATGCAGTTTGGAGCCTTCTGGTCAACTGAGGGCCTTGGTCTAGGTGGATACAAATCCACTGATGTCACTGAAATAATGGTCTCCATAACTGCAGACATGAATGTGTTATTCTGCCTTGGAAGATATCTACAGAGTTACAGGAAAGAGAAGGACAATAAGAGGGAGCACATTATTTTCCGTGTGGATGTCTAGAGACAAACATGTCTGGCAGTCATGGCGTTGAATTCAAAATAGTTTTACCCAGCACAGAAAAGACAAAAGGAGGAAGAACACTCTTATATTCTTAATACTGAATTTCTGTTCAACAATTCTGCCAGCATCAGAATATCACGCCATAAACAAGTTAACATTACTTCATCAATTAGGAAGTGTATGCAACTGACTGGTCTGTGTCCTCTTTTAAGCCTTAAGAATATCAGAAAATTAAACAAAAGATCCTGAAACCCAAATAAGTAATGGCACGTCCATTACTTCACAGTCTGTTCAGTATTTGGATTATATGGCTCAATTTGCCTTTTCGTTCAGAAATGCATCCAGTTTGTGTGATTATGGACATCAGCATCCCTCAGTAAAAGGAGCCAGAGAACAATAAGATCAAGCTCATCCTGCCTCCTCAGCAAAAATATCAAACCAATTCTGATTACAATTTTTTTTAATGGCCAATGCTTTCTTATTAGTTATTAAAAGAGTATAGAACAAGTTGAGGTGGGATCTTAAACAACAAGCAAATCTCACAAACTGGCAACAAGAAATTCGCAAAATGTTCCTGGGATGTGGCCTCTACAGCCCAGAGTAATACTTTTCTTTCCAAATAATTACTTTAATAACCGGTAATACCATAACTCCTTACCACCGTTAAGGGAGGAGGGTAGTAAGAAGAGAGAAGACAGGAAAGAACAGCTTTATTTTCAAGATACCTTCCTGAGTTTGCAGAATGGATGATTTGAGAAAGTACTAGTTTACTTACACTCCATAATTAACCCAACTATCTTAGCACTCAGGATACTGCTATGGATTTTACAGAGATCCAAAGAGACACAACCCCGACCCGAAGACAATCATCTCTGTGAAATGAGGCTTTTTAATTTAAAACTTATAGAAATAAATAAGAACCTCCCAAAAATAATTTTTGGAATTCTTTTTTCTGTCTGAAAAAATTTTATTGAACTGAAATAAATTAAAACACTAGAATCTGCATATCTCAAACACATGTTAAGAGAAAAATTCCAATGTTGTAACATCCATGAAGCAAAACAGGCTTTAAACATAATTCCATTTTTATTTTAGTAGTAAACAGATGAAGGACTGTTAAAGTATATTGCACTTATTTGAAAAACTGGTGCAGAATGCCATCAGAAATTACATATAACTAAGTATCTTTGTAAATCTGCTGTTTATTTAAGGGCCTATGTAGGAGTTGAGATTGTTAAACCCATTTTGGTCGTTTACCAACTGCAAAGGCCAAAAACCACTGAGATTTTACAAGAGACTCCCTATCAAAATGGATTGAATCAGTGGTTTTGAATTTATTCAGTTTGGAAATCCACTACAACTCCTCCAAAATGAATTAAACTCCCACTGGAAATTTATGTTTATGAACAAGAAACTTCTTTGCCTTAGAATCTTCAGTAGTCTGTAAACCAACAAAAGGTTTTGGGCTACATATTGAAGCACGTATGAAGCAGAAGTTAGGAGAAATTACCTTTTCTTGCAGTGGATGAAGATCGCTTGTGAAATTCTGTAGAAAACAGCACTGCTCAACATTCATGGATGACATGGAGTAAATGCTGGGGTGATAAAATGTGATATACATAGATAGATATAAAGGGAAGCACACTGGGAAAATTTGTCTTACATTCACACCATTACTACTCAGTGGAGAAAGTTGATCTTTTAAATATGAAAGACACTTCCATGAAAGCTATCAAATCAGTAGTCATCACAAAAGTAAATGAAGTGTTCAGAATCCTTAAGAAAAAAGTGGAGAAGACAAAAGAAAACCTCATCATACCACAGTAGAAATCCACAATTAGCCACTTGATGACTATAAAGGGTTCAGGTCCCATCCAGTAAAAATTAAATGTTATAATGGGAAAAGTTTCAGATATACGTCTGAAGGATCTCAGCATGGAATAGTTTCTCTTACAGGAATGACTGAGGAGATCCTATCTGGTCTACAAAATCCCAAGTGGCCCAAGGAGTTTGTGTAAGGCCCAGATATCTGTCCTTATCTTCCATTTCAAGTACTAAGGACCTTTAAAGAAACCAGACTCTAAACATACAAAAGGTGGTGTTTATGGAGCAGACAGCAGCCCAGTGGATCTCCTTGCCAAAAGAAAAGGGTAAGGAATATTTACATGGGTTCCAGAGGTGGAAAAAAGTACTGTAGGTTGCTAAACAGACAAACAAAATCAGTCTCAGGAATTCCTATTAACAGAACATAAAAGGATGTTTGAGGAGAATGACGGGGAAGATCATATATGTTTACCATGTCTTTTCCTGGTATGTCCTTGCACTTGCACTTACAGATACCATTTGGGAAAGGATGCTCTGTTGGATGAATCCTAGACTGACCCAAAGTGAATGTTTTTTTAGAATCTCTGAATTAAATGGGCAGAAATAGCAGGTATTGTCAATATATTCCATTAACTTACACCTATAAGACACTTCCTCTGACAAAGGATTTGGTTGGTCTTTTGGTCTATTACAACACAATGGACGAAAGAGAGTTGCAAAACTCCATTTGTTGAGAATATTGTGAATGGCTTGTGCCAGATACCCAAAAGGAAAACCTTTTGATATCAGGCTTTTGTTCAAGCATAATTTATGTTTACAATAAAATAATAGAAGAGTGGAGAAAAGAATGAGAGGTGTTTATTGTTAATATAAAGTGTGCCTTATCGATATCCCATGGCTAGATATCATAGAGGTACCTTTCATCTCAGACTGTGGTGGAAGGAGCTAATGTCTTATACAGAAGAACAATTAGTGAACGAACCATGAGGTGCTGTATTTAGCAATGTTTTTGTGCAAAATTGAATCTTGGCACTTCATGGGGAAGGGAAGAATTTGTCTTTGTATTCATTGGGTGAATTAAAGCCTATTGAAATTTTTGTGCCACCAGTACAGTATGAAATCAGCTGGAACACAACAAAAATGTTTCTGAGTAATATATTTGTTTCTGAATAACTTCTCCAGTTTATCCACTTTCCAAGAATTTCAGAATAACTACAAAAGTTGAATAGCTATGGGTTTTATGTCATCCTTGTATTCATGCAATAGCAGCTACATAATACTGCCTGATACTGCAACATATAATTGAAATTAGTTCTTAAGAATATATTAATACAAGCCTTTATTTAAGTTCATGGGCCAACTTCAACCCTGATGGAAGCCCAGTGAAGGCAGTGAATTTGAATTATGTTGACATCAGGTGTTGATTTTCAAATGTTGACAGGATAGCGTTTCAGATATCAAAATGTCACATAAGTTGGAGAAAGAGCTCTGGAAATGTCAAAAATTGAGAACTGCCAGTGTTCATTGGATTAGCAACATTTTCAAGCCTCAATCTAGCCAACAAGAGGCAGTATGAAAGAAATCTGTGATCAGAAGAAATGTCCTGGCTTAATCAGCTAAAATCCTGTATGGCTAATGACAGAAGATCTTGTTCATGAACTCAAAAATGCTTGGTAGGTCTGTGACTGAAAGTAACTATAATGTTTATTTGATTTCATTCAGACTGTGGCTTGAACAATTACAAATTATAATTAGGCTGGGGCAAAAATAACAGAGAAGGAAGCAACTTCGAATAAGCTTCAACTTGAAAATATAATAAAATAATTATCTCAGCTAAGACACCTAAGAAGAATATGGGAATGTCTTCTGCCTCTCCCTTTGCCATCTCACAAACATGAGGTTCCAGATTTACAAAGAAACTTGAAAAGTGTGAGGTTAGGATTTCACCTGGCTCTGATGTTGTTCAAGTTCTAAGCTACTGGCACTACTCCCTTGCCCTCATCAACCTCCATTTATCTAGATTGCAGGAAAGGTTATATTACCATACTTGAACATACTGGAATGGGAATGTGTATTTGAACATTTAATTTCCTTTGAAAAACTACAGTATAAAGTAAGGGAGTAATTATCCCAAAAAAACCCCACCAAATTCTAAATGTTACCAAAGTTGCATCAATCTTCAAATACTGCTTAATTTTCTCAATTATTTCCTCTTACTGCATTTCATCATGCTGCTACAACACGATGGACTTGATTGGAATTAATAGTAATATTCCAATGCTTCTTATCTCTGAATCCATTGCTGAAAATAGGAAATATTTTTAGTGCTGTGAAGTTGTGTTTTAGCAAGAGAAACAGTAAAATAATCATAAAATATATACATATATCTGTTCAAATTGCCTCAGTGAGAAAAAATAAAATGGTGTGCAAGGAGTGAGGAAGTAAAAAACATGGTGGTTAACCCACACACCAAGAACATTCTGAGTGCTCTGGTTAATTAGAGAAAAGCCAATTGTTTAGTGTGAAAGATGGCTCATTATTTAAGTATACCCAGAAAATGGTTAATTAGTTTACTTAACCGAGTGTACTTTTATTTTGTCGTCTTCTTTGTATTTTGAATGACGTTAAATGTATTTTATTTAATCCATGAAATTTTATTCATTTTTGTTACAGAGTATCGATGCAAATAAATGAATCATCTAGCTACATTTGTCTCTGTGGAGTGAAAAATAAGCAAAGGAAATAAAAGTAATTTAATTTAGCATTAATAAACTGCAAACTGATGTTTACAATAAATCAGCCCCTATTACCGTTCTTAATAGTTGTGAATGAGACAAAGCAGATGTAGATACATCTCTCTTTTCCTTACTCTTAGGGGTGAATCTCTCCTACACCCTTCTAAATGAGCACATCGGTTGTTCAAGTGGGTGTATAAAAGGACCATTTTATAAAATATGAGCCAAATAAGAGCCAAGGCCAAGAGACTTAATTCCTCAGGTTTGTTTTCTTACCAGAAGGAAAAAAGAAAAGGATGTTCAGTTTCCCTGCAACATTTAAACAGATGTGACAGCCCATAAACAGAAGGAAAGGAGAAGAAAAGAAGAAAAGGTCCTTACAGGTTAAGCGTTTTCATTCAACTTCTCTTTTGTATAGTATCTTTATGCAATATTCAATATTCCAGTCCCCTGGAAAAGAACTGTAGCTGTACAAACATTATTAATTTCAATTTACAGAGGACTTCTGTGTTCTTGATTTTCCACATACATTATTAGAGATTAAAACATTGTGTTTCTGATAAGTTTTTCTAAACATAACCATAGCAGTTAATGTTCTGGACATATAGCAGATGCTATCTGTGTTAGCCACTGTGTCTCTGCTTCAGGAATCAGTGACAAAAAAATATAGGAACCAAATGAGAAAGAAATCCCTTCCAAAAATCCCTTACTATTACCACATTCAGAATATCCAGAACTCACCTTTTGTTTCTATAAGATTGCTTCCTAAGTAGCTTCATCTCTGGAATTATACCCAGGATGAGTTACACTCTCAGCATATTTTTAGAAAGTTTATAAGAGCTAAGAAAGGCAGAGAGGAGGAGGAGCACACAGAAAAACCAAAAATACTTTATGCTTTTGCGAGTAATTAATTCCACAGTATAAAAGTCTGAAAAGGGAATGGGCCTGGAGAGCAAATCTGCATGCTAATGCACGCCAATATTTAAAAACTGCACAGCATTTTTTATCCAAGGATCTTTGCAAAAAATGGGTATCACAGATACTGCATTTTGCTAAAGGTCACTCAGCAAGCTGAAACATGAGCAGAAGTGAGGTGTTCTGTCTCCTATGTCTGTATCCTACCCACCACGAGACACCACAGCCCTGTTAAGATGAACTGCTATGCAGAGAGGCTTTTGTCTGATTAATCTTTTGTCCTGTCAGGTTCACAACACCCCTTGCAAAATTGTAGTTCAAGGTCTTCTGATGTTTACCTAACATATCACCACTTATTTCTCTGAGGTTTTTATAACTCAGGCATGAAAAATTTGCTCCAGGGTAAAAGTTGGCATGAAAGTGTCTCCAGCCAGGAGTACAGCTTTTTTTTCCCTTCTTTTTATTTTTTTAAACTAAATTTAGGGAAAGGGGGGAAAAAGGCTAAAATATTTCCAAGAGCTTGCAAAGCTGGAAACACAAGATCATTTACTTGAACCAGTTTGCCCAGACCTAACTTTAATGAGAATCATACGATGCCTTAACTCAAAATTAACCTAAAGCATTGTTATTCACTCAGTCCTTTTCTCCAACAGAGTTCAGTGGGACTTGAAGGGGGTTTTGGGTATTTTTAGTTTTTTTGAAGTATTTCACTGTGGTAAAACAACAGGAATGCTGTGAGGGCTTAAAGTCACTGGAATTTCCAGCTCATGATGATTTGGCTGAACTTCAGATAAGAGGACACCCACTTCACAACTCTCAAATTAACACTCAAGTTCACCTGTAAGCTGTGAATCCTACCATAGCATTAGGGAGGGTACTAAAATTTGCCCTTGCTCCATATTTTTTCACAAGTGCTTCAGGCATCCTGCAGCATGCAAGGTATCCTTCTTGGGACAGCTATGCAGCTCAACCATGGGCAATGTGCTTTGCCCAAGGGTGATAGGGAAACAAGTTTTACTCTGATTTAATTTACTTGTGTTTTTTGTCTGGGCTGCTGCCCAGACTGCTTCAAATTCACCACCATAATTACAGGCTTCAGATGGTCTTTCCATAGTCTATACCTGACCTTCTCTTGCAGACATGGTGTGAATGATAAAAGACAGGCTTCAGAGGTTCCAGAGAGGAAAAGGGTCTTTTGCGAAAGCTGCTAATATGGAAAATGTCCTACGTGTAGATGTATTAGATCACAGATTAAAGATACCCTATCTGATTACCCTACCCCACCACGTGAAGTAGGCACTACCAGATAAAAAACGTGGCCCCTGTACAAAGAGATGAAAATCTGACCTAACTCACATGGATTGCTGGCAGCACATGACTATTTTTCAGTCCAGGTCTCAACTACATAAGCACAAAATGTACTCCCACACCTTCTTACACACAAAAAGGAGAGTTTTCAATGTAAAAAATGTGTCTTTAATAAGCATCCAATGGACTTCTAAAACTCAGGACTTCAGACTAGGCAAGTCTGGCTTCGATAATAATAATTTTAGAAGACATTCTAGGTAATGTAAGGGAATGTGGATATTTAGATCTTTGAAAAAAAAAGGTCTGTATTTCCTAATTTCTAAACTGTTTGTTTACTTTGTTTTATGTTTTCCTGCCTTACTGTTGTATTGACTTGATTACCAAGGTACCGAGATTCCAAGAAAGTGAATTTATTTTACAAAAACCTCCCGGCCTGTCTAAAATGTGGTACAAGATTTGGCACCATTGAATAATGTTGTTGTCAAATTTAAAAGCTGTCTTTCCTTATAAAAATATCTTTCTGTCCTCAAAGAACTGTAGGGCAATAACCTCTCTTAATTTTAGTGTTCCTGAATAAGAGTCTAAAGATTTCCGATTCTTTTTCTTTAAACTACCTTTTGAAAGATCTGGTGGTGACAGGCCACACCAAAATGCCTAAAGGGACAGCCAAATCATCTACTTTTTATTTGCCTGAAGATTACTGCTTTTCCTCCTCTCATCTTTCTTCCTTCAAATGCCATAGGACTTATCCACCCTTACCTTGTCACAATGGCTTTCACAAACGCCTCCCAGGACTGGCTCTTGGCAAATTAAAGACTATTTACTTAATTCTGGAAGAGGTACAGAGACAAGTTTTCAGGTAATTTGATATTTACAGGGCTGGAGCACCTTCCAGCGACAACTGTTTAAAATTGTACAGCTATATAGTGTACAATAAGGGGGAAAATAGTTGATTACAGATAAAACTGCAGTAACTTTATAACCAGTTTTAGAGATACAATGCAGTTTCCAGCTGTGAAAAGTTACCAGACAGGGAGAATATGGAGGCCTGCAAAAGAGGACAAATGTGGATTTGTAGAGAGATAGTAAAAGAGATTCTAACACTTTTCCAAAGTAAAGCCATTAATCAGGGACAGATTTAGGACAGCCAATGGGTTTTTTGACTCCAGCTTCAGCGAAGTGAGAATTCACCTAGGCCCCACTTCTTTCAGCATGAACATCTGCAGCTGTTCCTGCTTTTACAGATTTTGAAAACAAAGCTTTTTAATATGTATATTTACAGTCTTAACATTGAGAAGAAACAAGAAAAAAATCTTGGAGTTGCTGATTGCTTTGCAGAGTAAGAGCTTACAAGCTTTATATTTTTCCTGCCTAATAACTTTGGATTACTTCCTGTTTACTGTCAGTGCATCTAACGCGTGTGTCAGCTTGGTGCAGCACTGACATGATATATGCATTAGACCACACATTCATAGCAAAAACAAAGTTACTGGATTCTGACAGGACAAGAAAATTACCCACAAGCAGTAAAATATAGGGTTGCCATGTGACTATGTTCTGCTTCAAAACCATGTATCACATGGTGATAGCACAAGAATTAGGGGATTGTGAGAGATGTTGGAACTGTAAAGGCACTTATCTGGTCCCTTTGCCTGTATGTCTCACGCATTAATATGCACACCTGCTTTGATCTCCCTTGTGTCCTCATGGGCTGAGAGCTCTGCTTGGAGTTTTTGTGCATTGTTTCTTACCACAGTCAGCCCAATCACTACACACCTTATGCATTGCCTTGTTTCCCTTGCAGCACCAATTCCCTTTGCTGGTAATGACTCTGTTGCTCACCTACCCCCACACACACCTTCTGGTCACACTGCCTGCCCTGCTCTAAATCTACCTGCCAGACTGGGAGAGCCAAGGCAGCACAGGGGGAAAAGGAAGGAGGCAACAGACAATTTACTGCCAATGTCAATACTTTCGTTTTCTCTTCAGAAAATGCAGACTTGCAATGAATTAAGACTGCAATACCTTGAAATCTTATTGATATTCTAATTACAAATCTGAAGCATCCAATTCACCAACTCAGGGAAAATAAGGAAGAAGCAAATTATTATCTACAGATAAAACAATATGGTTGAGGTAGTTGAGAACATGTGTTTCATTTTCTAAGAAAATTCTGGGATTTTTTTTGGTTGATGTGAGATACTGAAAGGTAAGTCATTGGTTAAAAGTCCTATATGTGTATTTCTGCCTATACTGTGATTTGCATAAATGCCGACTGTGCTACCTGAAAGAGTTCCTGTTCTGATTTATGGGTGTGTTTGTACTGCTTATATCATAAATCTTCTTCTCTAGGACACTTCTGTTCTGGTATTTATTGACCAAAGACAATTTGCATTAAGCATGTTTTGAGATCTTGCCAGATATGCACTAGGGGATATTTGAGAAAACATTCAGTACTCAAGTGAATGAATCTAGGAAAGCATATGATCTCACTACCCAGACAAACATTTTGCCATAATATTTTAGTACCCTATTTTATTAAGAGAAACCTATGTTTCCATATGCATCTATTTACCATAGAGTCAATTCATTTAGGCCAAATCAAAATAAGTGCTGGAAGAAGATAATTTAGACTAGCAGCCTCAGGTTGGCGATTATGGCTCAGCGAAGAAATCTTTAGGGTCAGATCTTTTACTGAATCTAGCTCAAGCTTGAGTACTACCCTGTATTGAAACAAAATGCCCAAACATGCCCTATTTCTAGGAATCTTACTTTGAGGAGAGAATTCTTTCTTACTTATTATTATTATTATTATGAGGTCTGAAAATACATAGAAATTATTGATTGAAATGAACACTTTGTGCTACTGGAAGATGTACATCTTCACTGTAAGAGAGGTAGACACTAAATAAACAGGCTGTATGAACAGTGGGAGAAAAATGTTCATGAGAAACTGAGGCACAAGGAGATGAAGGGGTGTTTGTGCAAGGAAAAATCATCTCTGCAGCATCTGGTGGCTTAAGGGTGCATTTCTTTGTGCTCATCCCATGGCATAGCCTTCATATGATATCCCCACCTGGAACTGCAGTGCTAGGAACACAGATTCACCCTCTTCAGGGCTTTACGTGGCTTGATTTGGGTCAAAGT
Source organism: Corvus brachyrhynchos (assembly GCF_000691975.1). Lineage (NCBI taxonomy): Eukaryota > Metazoa > Chordata > Aves > Passeriformes > Corvidae > Corvus > Corvus brachyrhynchos. The sequence continues at coordinate 7,779,979 of NW_008237222.1, forward strand.
CAACGTTTCCCCTGGGATTAGGCACTCTTCCTTTGAAGGGAAGAGGAAGAAAGCAGGGATTTCCCATGTGATTTTGTTTCCCTGGCTGGCCATTCCTATGCAAGGCAGGGTCACAGCACCCACATTTCAGCTGGGAGATGCTGCCATCTTTGGAGGATCTCTACATGCCAGCTGCTCCTGATTTGGAAGCTGTTGTGGGAGTCTTCAGTCCCTCCTTCCAAATCAGTTTCACTTTGCAAGAAACATCTACAGATTCATTTGGCCAAATAGGGA